>NW_024070209.1:31924885-32316192 GCF_014754425.2 Oryx dammah
TCTTTTCAGTGTTGTTCATCTGTTGTAATAAAATCAATCAGGCATTTTTTAGAAGATAAGACTTCTATAGAATCCACTATACTTTTTTAATACTAAACATAACTGTCTGATTATTTCCTGGGCTTTTAAAAGTTAAAATTATATTCACCAGTTTTTTGGAGAAAGCTTCTCATTGAATAGTGGCCTAGTGCAACATGAAAAATTGACAATATTTGATTACAGATGGCATGTATTATGATGTCTATAATTTTGAGCATCAGGCTCTGGGTTAGAAATGTTAACTCTTATTAATAGAATTTCTGGGGAACAATTAGATTTGACATGTCTCATTTCAATTTATACACCTATTCTAGAAACTTAACTATCATCACTGCCAGGCCTGTCTGTAGTACTTCAGTGGTACTTTACAGCTAAAGTCACCACCACCCACAACCCATCTGTATAGTACTTGTAACTTATGAGCTGATAAGGAAACTGAAGTAACAATAAATTACTGACAAAATCTGGGCTAAAATTCAAATCATTTGGCTTCAAACTACTGCCTGCTTTGCCTAGGAGCAGCTTGGTATTTCCAGGGACTGGATTTAATGGACAGATTCAAGTCATTGGTTAAAAATGTTGAGAATGTCCTGCTCACTATTCCTGTATGAGCCCCTGAGGTGAAACACATCCTTGCTCTTATTTCTTAAGATGGTTCCTTAACAGCAAAGGCAGAATGGAAGGAGTTTTGACAGGAAAACTACTTGTCCTTCTAGACCAAGACCCATTCCTTCTTGGTAAAACCTATTTCTATGGTCAGCAAAGTGTTATAGCATCTGAAATATCCAGTAAAATTTTTACTTATCTACCTTGACAATTAGCAGTTTGTTAGAGAGTAATCATCATAATGTCCGTTTATCTTCCTACTAGAAAGTGGGCTTTCCAAAGGAAGAACCTTGCTTATTCTGTTTCCTATGTTTAGTGTCAAGCACATAAAAGTTGCTCAGTAAAACTTGCTGAATGAAGAAAGGAAGGAAGGAGTTTTGGAACTTCTTTATGCAAATCACTCTGCTGACTAAGTCTATGACACACAGAAGCTCAGAAGGAAGAAGAAATGTTTGAAGTCAGTGTCATAAAGCATTGTCTTGAAAATCTGTGAAATATTGACTTTGCTCACTTGATTTGAAAACTACCAGTTGTTAGCCAGTATTAAAGAGATCAACTTTTTAATACAATTCTGTAACAACTGGGTAATTTGACCAGAACGGTATTGTAAACTGCTCCTTTTCCATTGAACTGATCTATCACTCAAGGCAATAAACTACTTAAGAATGAGGGGGGTGTTAAGGAGAAAACATTACTAGCACTTGTATCAAATAAAACTGCTTTTTCGGCAAGCAAGGAAAATAAATATGTTGAAGATTTTCATAAACACTGTATAAAGTTTGCAATCTTCTGAATGTAAAATTCTGCATATAAACAATGTCAGGGTAAAATTTCATCTTAAAACAGAGTGATTGCTTATAGTTCCTCAGATGTTTACACAGCAACTTCTGCAGAATTACTCTAAGAAAAAGAAAAGATAATCAATAGCGACATTGCTCTATGAAATAAACTTTGGGGCCAAAACTGAACCAGAAGATTAAGATAAGACAATAAGTGAAGTGGAAGTTGCTCAGCCATGTCCAACTCTTTGCGCCCCCATGGATTATACAGTCCATGTAATTCTCCAGGCTAGAATACTGGAGTGGGTTGCCATTTCCTTCCCCAGGGGATCTTCCCAACCCAAGGAATAAACCCAGGTCTCCTGCATTGCAGGTGGATTCTTTACCAACTGAGCCAAGGTAAGACAAAACAAGTATGAAATAATGAAAAGGGCACCAATCTCAACCCTTTAAGAACTACTAAAGATGATTTCATAAGTGTATTTCATATACACAAAATGGAACATAGAAATTGCTTTTGCTATTTCACAGAGTCATTTTCAAGTTGTAAGTAATACCTTTCTGCTTAACCTTGTGGTATTTGCAAGCCTTAATCAGACATTATTTGGAAAAATATACTTCACAGCATCGTTACAAATTTCTCATTTTCCACATATATTCTTTCTTAAAACAGCATTCTTATTTCAAATAAAAATTTTAAAAATACATTTTTTATCTTTAAAAATGCCAACCTGCTAATTAAATAAGCAATTATAGCTACATTTACTATTTGTAGGTAACATCCTTCTTCCTATTTGTATTTCTTTTTTATTTTCTCAATGGCTCTGGAAATATAATTCTAAAATGTAAAACCTTTGTCAATTATTATCTTCAATATTAATTTGAGTTAAAAATCAGACATTTTTTATTTCAAATACTGAGCAACAAAAA
Source organism: Oryx dammah (assembly GCF_014754425.2). Taxonomy (NCBI): domain Eukaryota; kingdom Metazoa; phylum Chordata; class Mammalia; order Artiodactyla; family Bovidae; genus Oryx; species Oryx dammah. The sequence goes on from NW_024070209.1 coordinate 31,927,240, forward strand.
TTACTTCAACTATATATATATGTATACACACTTAATAAACAATTTAGTATCCCAAGTAATTTGGAAGTTTACATCATTTTCATATTTGTTTATATCATAGCATGTCTTCAAAACTACACGGTTGAAAGTAACTTACCCTTAATAACCTAGTGTTAACGATCAGGTCCAGTCAAATTAGAATCAAATAACCTTCCTTCTATAAAATTATCCATGAGTAACAAATGAGCTCCCTACTCAAACCAAGTGGCTCCCACAACTGGCAGCAAGTCAAGGGGAGAAACAGAGAGATGGAATTGATAATCTGAAGTTATCTGTGCTCTCTGATTGCTTTTGATAACACGTTTTAATTTTTGAGACTGGTTGGCCAACTTCCATCTGCCTGAGTATCACAATCCATTTTAAGTTTTAGCTGAAGAAATATCATATCCATTCTTTTACAGCTGATAATTGACACTTGCCTGTTTTTTTTTTTTTGATAAACATTCCTCCAAAGTTCTCCCATATGTATCAGATCAGATCAAAACCATATATAAATAGCAACTGGTCATTTTTAAAATGATAAAAGTTCAGTAAGTATTTACTCTCTCTCTTAAAGTGTGCCAACCACACACATGTTTCAGTCTACTCCTGATGCTACTAATTTAGGAATTAATTTAAGAATTACTGACACTATAAACTACAGGACAACACCTAGATTTTTCAGGATTGAACCAAGTTTGTAAGAAAGTTAGTAAGTTATGTGACAATGGAGACAACATATAACTTGATCCTATTGCAATTACTACCCAGAGCCAAGTTCATTCAAAATCCTGCTTTTGGAAAGTAAAATCCATTCTCTCTGGTCTCATGGTTTTCCTTTCCTTCTATTAAGGCACACTGATATAAACTGTATTTCAGTTTTGAAATATACAGCAGACCAACATAATGTTTAGTAAATTTTTACTTATACTTTGTTGAGATTAATTCCATTATGACCAATATTGTCATATCACTTAATTATATTGACATTTATAGAATTACTTATAATAAATTAGATATATTTAAATAAATTCTAGTTAAGAATTTAAATAAATGAGAGTCACCTGGCACAATGACAGAAAGAAACTATACAGGAGTGGCAAAGGCATGTTCTATTCTCTGGGTTATAATGAATTTAGCTTGACTGACAGAACTTGGAAGAATTCATTCTGTGATCAGGATATTTTCTCTTTGCATAAGATGAAAGAACTTTGGAATGAATATTAGTGGTGATAAGAAGGTAGAAAAGACCAGAATACAAGTGAGAAGTTTTTTTTTTTTTTAAATAAAGAATTACTTATAATGATACTATAATCCTTGAAAGTGATTTTTCAATGGGCATTTATTCAGCACATTCTATGAAACCCGCCCTGAACTGAAGTATCAAATGATCAAATGGCACTTCTCTTGCTGCCTCTGCCTTGGCAGCCTGAGTGTAACTATGAGGATCAAGGTGAAATAAACGATTCAGATGTTAAATAAGACTGGGTCAGATCCCCTGCTAGGGCTGTGATCAACAGAAGCACTCACCCCTACAAACCGCCCCCCCTTCCCAATATACTTCCTAATCTATATGACTTGAGAGTCATGAAGGAGATAGCATCCTAACAGGGAATACAGAGGTCTGTCTTCTGTTCCCCACAAAATATTCAAGTTAAATGAATGAGAGCCCAGAGGAAACACTCATAGCAGCTGCCTAGGTGGGGCCACTGCCATGGCACCCACTGATCATCATAGGAATGAAAGAGAATCTGCTGAAGAACTTGGCAGGGAGTCGTATACACACCCCCTGTGGCTTAGGGATACAGAGTGGGGGAGAGAGAGAGAGATGCCTGCCTGTCATTTGGGGATTTCTGGAAGCAGGAAGCCTGCTGGAACAGTCTATGCTAGGGATCAGAAAACCTAAGAAGTGAAGGAGAAGGGTCCCCTCTGGTTCTTCTTGTCTCTCTAAGGGTGCTGAAGACCTCAGTGGTTAACTGGGCTTCATATGGAGGAACATGGAATTGAAGATGGAAAAGTGTGGGCTGGTTCACAGAGTGGTCAAATGAGGTGACCCTGATGAGGGAGTAAGAAGGGATACAAACTGTGTATAGAAGGTACCAGAAGTAACAGCATGTAGTGTTTAAGCGTTTTGAAATCAAACACATATGAGCTCAAGCCTCAGTTCCAACAGTACTTCAGAGAACGTTGTCAATTCACTAAAGGTCTCTGAGCCTCAGTTTCCTCCTCTGTAAAATGAGACTAATGAGCTCTACTTCATGGGGCTTTTGTGAAGGATAAACTGGGCAATGCTTTTAGAAGTGACTTTAAAGGATTACACTAAGCAAACACTGTTATTATTAATTCATATGCTACAGCCATATGATCTCACCATATTACACACATTCTTAGTCAGCTAGAGTCATAACCAACTATATGCCTTGCATATTCCCCAGAGGCTGTAGTCAACAGATTTCAAGCATGACTTGGAATGACCCTGTCTTTGTACAATCACATCCCCTTTGAGTATGGATGGATCCTTTGAACAAGTTGATATAAAACACCCATGAAGGTTTTAGCTGGGAGGGCCTAATCTAACCATGTGCTGTGCTGTGCTCAGTTGGTCCGTCGTGTCCAAATCTGTGTGACTCCATGGACAGTGATACTGGAGTGGGTTGCCATTGCCTACACTCCAGGGGATCTTTCCAACCTAGAGATCAAACCAGTGTCTCTCCCATAGTCAGGTGGATTCTTTACCACTGGGCCACCTGGGAAGCAACTGAATCACAGGAGTCCTTTAAAAGCCAGGATCTTTCCAGACGTAAAAGAAGTAAAAGTTAGGAAGATGCAAGCATGAGATGATCTCGAAACACCTGTGCTGCTTTGCAAAATGGGAGGGCCATGTGAGAAGGAAAGTGTATGACTTCTAGAAAGGAAAAGCTCCCCTTGCTGACAACCAGTGATGAAACGGACTTCAGACTACACATTCAAGGAGCTCTGTGTGTGTGTGTATGTGTATTCAGTCACCAAGTTACGTCTGACTCTTTGTGACCTCAGAGACTGTAGCACACCTGGGTTCCCTGTCTTCCCTACCGCCTGGAGTTTGCTCAAATTCAGGTCCACTGAGTCAGTGATGCTATCTAAGCATCTCATCTTCTGCCACCCCCTTCTTCTTTTGCCTTCAGTCTTTCTACCAATAACCTGAATAAATCTGGGAAAGGGTTTTCCCCCCAGAGCCTCTAGTTAAGAGCTTAGCCTAGCTGATGATCTGAGTTCAGCCTTATGAGGCCCTGAGCAGAGAACTCACATAAGCCTGTCTGGACTTCTGACCCACAGAACTATGAGATAATAAAGAAACGTCTTTATAAGCCACTAAATTTGCACTAATCAATTATGCAGCAATAGGAAGAGCACACAGATTTTGGTACCAGAAGTGGGGCGTTACTCTAAAAAATACCCAAAATATAAGGATGACTGTGGGATTAGGCAGGAGGAGAAGTCAGAGAGATGTAAGGCATGTGGAAATTATAGAACACTGTTGTTGGCTTGAAGATGGAACATCAGCTGCAAGGACGGAAGAGAGATGTCCCTAAGAGTTAAGAATAACCTTCTAGCTGAAAATCAGTAAGGAAATTCAGACCTTAGTCCTACAGCCACAAGGAACCTACTTCTGCTAATAGTCAGAAGATGCTTGGAAGCAGTTTCATCCCCAGAATCTCCAGAGAAGAATCTAGTCCTTTTGGCACCTTAATTTTAACCTTCTGAGATGGTAAGCAAAGAAACAAAACTTCTGACTTACAGAAAAGTGAGCTAATAAGTGGATGTTGTTTTAGGTGGCAACGTTGCAGTAACCTATTATGTAGCAGCAACGGAAAACTAATACAGACACAGCAACCTACTTACTGAATAAATGGTATTTATTAAGTGAAAGCCATTTATTGAATGCCCATGAAGCAACTGATATGTAATATCAGGACACATTTCAGGTGAACTCTGGGCTGAAAATTCTCCCTAAGAATTTTGATCCTTGATTGTTAGAATTGAAAAAAAAAATTGTTTTGGAGATTAACTACAACTAAAATTGTCAGACATGTCTAAGCATCCCTGGTGATGTAGACAATATTTTTTGGTGGCAGTGGGAATTGTGTAAAAGCTACAGTCAAATATGATGGAGGCTCAGCATCAATATAATTTGGGCATTAATTTCCAAGGTTTACTCACAGGTCAGTAACATACAGGATAACTACAATGAAGTGCATTTTTTTTTTTTTTTTTGCATAGGGTAAAGTCCCAGAACACTTAAAAGAGGGGTAGATATCAGTAGCTTAGAATGGCTTTACGAGGAGGGCAGTCTTGCCTTTAGTCATTAGCACTCAGTGAGTCTCAACATTGAGTACTAATGACTGAAGTGTAAGAAAACTGATGATGAACTAAAGTAAAACTGCACCATCTCCATCAAGTCTGCTCCCCTGCCTCTCCCCTACGTATTATCGTATCTTATCACAGTGTGCCAAAAAAAGCACCCCTCTTATTTTAGTATATTTTTATGGGAAAAGATCAAAGAACACTCTCTCAGGGACTTAATTATCCTTCCTTGGAGGAAATCCTCTTTCAGCATGAAGGCAAAAAGTAAAGGCCATTCCATTGTGTTTTCCTTCCATCTATGTCTGTTAACTTTAAAACACATGTTTTGATATTAGAATATTTTAAAAATATAACTGCTGCACTGACATCTGGTACTATGGGCAACCAGCACAAGATTAACAACCAATGGGAACTGGAAATGCCTTTTCCTAGGAAGGAATGGGGATAAAAATAATTTGATGATCACTTTCATAAAGAAAGGCTTCCCTGGTGGCTCAGAGGGTAAAGCATTTGCCTGCAATGCAGGAGACCTGGGTTTGATCCCTGGGTTGGGAAGATTCCCTGGAGAAAGAAATGGCAACCCACTCTAGTATTCTTGCCTGGAAAATCCCATGGATGGAGAAGCCAGATAGGCCACAGTCTATGGGGTTGCAAAGAGTCGGACCTGACTGAGCAAATTCACTTCACTTCACTTCATAAAGAAAGACTTCCTAATTCACAAAGAAAAAAAAAAGGAAGTGCTGTCAAAGAACTAATTTATAAATCATTGGATTTATAACCCTTATCCATTTAAGTTTTCTTAGAATCACTTCAGTTCAGTTGCTCAGTCTTGTCTGACTCTTTGTGACCCCATGGACTGCAGCACACCCAGCTTTCTTGTCCTTCACCAACTCCTGGAGCTTGCTCTATTTCTTAGAATAATGATTCTCAAACTGAATTACATACTGAAATTAACTAGAGATCTTTAACAAATTCTGATGCTTGGGTTTCACTCTCTTAAAAAATTCTGAATTAGTTGAAATGCAGTTTGGGCACCATGGTGCTATAAAAACTCTCCCAAGTGTTTTGGGAGAGTGTTTTGGGAGAGTGGGATATGGCCAAGTGGGATACATATATTTGTTTACTAGTCTTGGCACACATGCCTCTGGGTCATGGCCAGGATATACATTTGATCTACTCTTGCGGAAGGGCAAGTATGAATCCAGTTTATCTTCTCCATTGGAAGACTGGACTCTAGAAATCTCTCAAATACCAAAATCCATGAGTAACTGCTCTGAAATGAACACGCCAGAGAACTCTGCTTTTTTCTTAGTATTTTTGCTTTTCCAAAGTTTTTTTTATTTTTTTTAAATTTGTCTGATTGTACTGGGGCAAGGTCTTGTTTGAGTGCAAATTGAATCTTCTTTTTAATAAGAACGATGTGTCTCTCTAACTTGAGACCATGTACAGTCTAGTGGTGGCAGGCAGTGGCCCAGGGATGTTCCTGATGGGATTAAAGGGACATGAGCAACATTAAAACCTTGCATCACAAATCCTGACTCCTTTACTGCTATCGCTGTGACATGAAAACTGGAAAATTAATAATTATAGCTTTAAAACCAACCTCAGTTGGCACAGTAGCAAATTTAACAATCAGTTATCTACCTTCTACACTACATGTGGGGACTTAAAACCTTCAGGCCAGGGATATACCCAACTAAAGGTAGCTTTAAATTTTATCCTGGCTGAAAATTGGATAGCAACACAATTTGACTTTTGCATTGATGTACAGAGGAGAGTAGAAACTTGAATGAGAGAAGCTATTAGAAAGTGCATTTATTGGGGAGGGGACAGAATTAATGGAACTCTGATTTTTTTTTTTACCCCATCTTACATTTTCTTTAGTTCTCACTCTCATGTACATATTGATGATGAATTAATTGGAACATTTGTATGATTGCCAGAGTTTTCTGACCTGGGCCCTAAATAAGATTGTTTGCTGGAAGGTTTACTGATGTATAGTTGAAACTGGAAGGCTGGAGGCCAAACCAATACTTAACAATGGATTGGATAGTTGACAAGCCCAGAAATTATATAAATGCAGCCCCAGGAGGTGTTTCTTCAGCAGCTGAATTCATCCAAGATTTCTGCCCTGAGGTTCAAGGCACCTGATGGTGACTGTTTTCTCTTTTCATAACTTCTTTATCTTACTGGTGACTGACGGTTAAAAAGAATTTTGTGCCCTTTCCTCTCCCCCCAACCAAATAAAAAGTTCATGACCTTAAGGCATGCAGATAAAAGTAGACTGAAATGTTGTTTGCAGAGGTACCTCCAAACAGAAGAAGAATTTTCCCATGGAGAATGTTCATCAGAGGCAGAAGAAAACATACCACTATAATATAATACTAGGTCATATTTGTTGATCAAGTTCTTTAGGCTATGCACCTATCATACATTAACTCATTTAATTAACTGCTCTGTGGGGTGGTTGTTGTCATTATTCTAATTTTACAAATTATGAAACTGAGACACACAGAGAATGTAAGCAACTTGCTGAAAATTACACAGATAGCAGTAAAAGAGTCAAGATTCAAGAACCCAGGCAATCTGGCTCCAATGAGCCCACTCTCTTAATCACTGTACTGTATTTTAGTTGCTGTGAAAAGGAGCTCATGAAGTCAAGAAAGGGACACATTGCTCCATTGGAAAATGGGAATTTCAGGGAAGTTTCTGGAGGGTGTTTGTATCTGAGCTAAGAAAAAAATGTTAAATAGAAATTACATGGATGAAGTAAAATGAAAGGATAATGAAATTTATAGCAGATGGGGCAATGCAAGTAAAATCAAAGAGGTTAAAAAAAAACAAACACCTTCATATTGTGTGTTGAGCAGTTAGTTATGGCTGAGAGATAAGATCCAAACTAGGGAGATGGTATGGAGAGTTAAAGAAGAAGGGCACCATGACAGCTGTAGACCAAGTACTTGGACTTTATCCTACAATAAAGAAGCTCAAGTGTTTTTAACATGACCCATAGAAAGAAATACATTTTACACAACAATCTAGTATATTTATATGCATATGTTTGTACATATATACTGGAGAAAGAAATGGCAACCCACTCCAGAATTCTTGCCTGGAGAATCCCATGGATCGAGGAGCCTGGCAGGCTACAGTCTATGGGGTCACAAGAGTTGGACATGACTTAGTGACTAAACCACCACCATACATATATACTCTACATTTATATATAGAGAGATATGTATAATACATATATATACTAAACATGTGAATGAATGATTTTTAAAGTGGATGAAAAGTTTTAAGACAAAATAACTAACTTTACTATGTATCCATATTTTCTATTCTACTTTATTTTAGTCTACTTCACTTTAGTCTACTTCACTTGTTTATTTGTTTAGGAAACTAGTTCAGTTCAGTTCGTGTTTGACTCTTTGAGACTCCATGGACTGCAGTAAGCCAGGCTTCCCTGTCCATCACCAACTCATGGAGCTACTAAAATTCATGTCCATTGAGTTGGTGATGCCATCCAACCATCTCATCCTCTGTCTTCTCCTTCTCCTCCCACTGTCAGTCCCTGCAAATACATGTTTAATAGGATACAACCCTCAGTTTGAAAAAGAAAAACAGGTATTATAAATATATGGAATAATGGTGATCAATAAAGGATTTTGATCATGTCAGGGAGAGTTATCACTCAACTGGATCACTTTTATAATATTCATTAGGTGTTTAGGGTGATTCTAAAAAACAAACTGGGAGGAAAGAGATAATTTTCCAAGATCAAGCAAAAAAGGACAGGGAATCTAAAATCAAGTCTAGCTAGACAGCAAGAAGAATAAATTCAATAAGTTCGAGGGATGATTCCATATTGGAAGCATGGTCAAAGGAACAGTCATAGCATCCTCATTCTTTGGTTTACCGCTTATCTTGGTTATCTTCATAGGGTTTCTGACACACTCACCTGAGGGACAGGAAATAAAAAAGTGGTATCTCCTTCTGACTCTAGATTTATCTTTCTAGGCACTGACCATATGAAAACCCATTTTGCTTGTCTGAGAATAAAACCTTAAAGGGAGGGTATATATGTATACATATGGCTGATTCATGATGCTGTACAGCAGAAACTAATACATTATAAAGCAATTATATTCCATAAAAAATTATACACAGGATTGTTCTGAAAAGTTATTAAAAGCAGATGAAGAGACATGGCTTTCTCTGCTCAACCCACTCATACAAATGGCTATGCAACTACCAGTAACAAACTTAGTATTTCTTTCTCAATATCAGAGGCTTGAAAGATTTTTTATTCAGCTTATTATAGACAAGGCAATAATGCCTTACAAAATATTTTAAACTTCAGAATAATTATTAGTAATATATTTGGTGCTGTTGGGTTATTATAATCCCCTAATTTTAAAATATTCAAATATAGTTGGACTCTTATTTTTCTATTTTTAGTACTGATTTTAAGTAGAAAAGAAAAGCAAAAACAAAGGAAGTTACATTTAAACAAATGAGAGAGCTCAACAAAGAAACAAAGAGGTTCTAGAAGGATTCCCCAATCTGATATTCTTGGAATTTGGGACTGGGCAGAAGTCCTAAAGTCAGTGTGGGAAAGGTGGAGAGGAACCAAGTTCTAGAACAGAGATATTTACTCCTTTGCCCTATCTGGCCCAATCCACCTCCAAAAATAAAAACAAAGACATACAAACAAACAAACAAGAAAACAAAGCTAAAGTAGAAACATAGCCACTAAAACTGTCGATTCTGGACTAGGTTGTCTGTTGACACCTGGCTTTCCGAAAATCCAATTTTCCCATAACTCATTCATTTTAGCCTTCAATTCTAAAGAAATTACCCTCTTCCCAGACAGAGTTTGCATAAACAAACACATAACAATCTACAATTTCCCATTATCCTACAGTTAGCTCATTGTCAGTAGAATTTTATTTCCTAGTCCATGAGAGAACCAATCAAGACAGACACTTGGGAATGTACTTGTGCTACCTTGGATCATCACTATCTAAGAATATTGATTCTGACTTCAGAATTCAGCAGCAACAATTCAGAGAATATCTGAAACCTATTTCACATAAGATGGAGTGTAAGCAAATAAATAAAATAAAAACAATGGGCAAGTCACTAAGAAACTTTTACCAAGTCTGATATTGGAAAGATTTCATCCCAGTTGACTGTCATAGATTTCAGTTCAAACTATACTAGGCCTTCTCCATGGTAATACACAGCTAAAATGAGGAAAGTCTAGATTTTCAGTCAATCAGCAGAATAATAAGGACATAATTTTATTTAACCTTCCTACATGGCTGTTGCAGGTTGAATACAGTAACCAAAATGGGCCTTAGAATAAGGCAATAACCTTCAGCCCAAAAGGACTCAGTTTCAAATCCTAAACTAATGACATAACGAGTATTTTTGTGAAAATCATTTGGCATGCAAATTATTTGAAAGTCATTAGGAGGTAGTACATACCTACATGCATAACGAGTCCATTTTTATGTTAGCATATCCCTAAAGACTTCCCTGCTGCGAGTGTTATACTGCTGCTGCTTTGTTTTATGTGTTTGCATTAAAATTTTAATTTTCATATACATATCCTTAGGCCATTTTATGAAGGGCATGACTTTTAAAATTTGGCCAATATATTAAATTAATGTAAAATAAGGTCATCTAGCAAGTTGTCCTAAATCAATTCTCTGTGTTCCCTCTGCACACTCAAACCTTCCAATATGGTTTATTTATTATGGGTAATGCAGAAGTAAGATGCAGGCTCTGAACTCTGACCATCTGTCAGATTAACGTGCATATGCACTGACTGTCTTTCTCCAGATGATGGATACTACCACGAGTCCTCCCTAAAAGAATATATCAATCCTCTTACCCGTGAAAATAAACAAAAACCACAATTGATTGATATCAACAATGCATATATAAGATAAGAGCTTTGCCCTAAATTGGCCTTTGTGACTAGAATACGACTTCACTGCCTCAGAAAACCTGTCTAGTATTATACAAGTAGAAGGACTGTGGCAAGGTTTAAAAAAAATAATTTTAAAAAGGAAGCAACATAATGTAGTGATTAGGAATAACGATTCTAGGACCAGATAGTGTCTACGAGAGCCAGTTCAACCATTAACTACCATGTGAGTGTGTTCTAGTTACTTCACCTCTTTGAACCTGCTTTCTCAATTTTAAAATAAGAACAACAGTAATGAGTACTTACAAAAGACCTATTGTAAAGGATAAAAGATCCATGTAAAGCATTGACATCTCATTCAACATATTTATTATTATTATTATTACTATAGAGATAACTTTAGAATTGCTATTAAAAAGCAAATAAGGATGTGGGTGGCATGCTGTATTTTAAATTCTGATTCAACCCAGCCAGTATACATATGACATTCATATCAAATTGTCACCACAGAGCACAGTACTTAAGGAAAAAGTTTGGGCTTTAAATCTTAACTCTATGACTTATCAGCTTGTTTCACTCATTATCGCCTTGACGCTTCTAGCATTGTTGGAATGGTTAAATAAGTTATATGTCAAATTCTTAGGAAAAAAAAAAACCAACTCTGGAACTTTTAAGCACATGGCAAATATTTGCCATTGTTATTATCCAGTCTAATTCTGAAGAGAAAATGGCCAAATACTGAAAAATCCAGAAAAACAACAGGACTAATCTAGTAGTTATTAAAACAATAATCATATAAAAATCATAATAATAACCATTAAAATAATAATGCTATGAGTGAGTGAGTAAAAGTCACTTAGTTGTGTCTGACTGTTTGTGACCCCAAGGACTGTATATAATCCACGGAATTCTCCAGGCCAGAGTACTAGAGCGGGTTGCCTTTCCCTTCTCCAGGACATCATTCCAACCCAGGGATCAAATCCAGGTCTTCCACATTGCAGGCAAATTCTTTACCAGCTGAGACATCAGGCAAGTGCAATAATACTAGTGTGGGTAGCCTATCCCTACTCCAGTGGATCTTTCTCAGAAATTGAACTGTTATCTCCTGCACTGCAGGCAGATTCTTTACCAGCTAGGCACCAGGGAAGCCCAATAATGTTATAATTAGCTCAGATAGAACATGCTATTGTTCACTTGTTTTTTTCATATAAACTATCCAACATGTGGGCTTCCCTGGTGGCTTGGTGGTAAACAAACCTCCTGCCAATTCAGGAGACATGGGTTCAATCCCTGGGTCAGGAAGATCCCCTGGAGAAGGAAATGGCAATCCACTCCAGTATTCTTGACTGGGAAATCCCACAGATAGAGGAGCCTGGCAAGCTACAGTCCATGGGGTCACAAAAGAGTCAGGCATGATTTAGCAGCTGAGCATACATGCAAATCCAACATGGACTTCTCAACAAGCCTGTGATGGGGGCAAGCTATGGATTATTATCATCAGATTATACTTCATGAAACTGAAGCTCAAAAATCAATGAGTCACTGAGCTACATAATAACACTGAATAATAGAGCCCAGGGCTAACATCTTGGGCCTCCTGCTTCAGTGTCCTTTCAGCGACACTGCTTCTCAACAGCCAAAACCCAAAATCCACAGCAAGGCTGTCCAACAGCCAACCTGATACAGAACCCTCCTGAAACAAGACACTGTGATTTCCCAAATCAAAGCACAGTGCCTCTGGACTCAGTAATTCTAGTGAAATTATAGGTAACAACCACTAAAAATGCACAGACCATAGGGTCATCACTACAGAGATGCATCCTAGAACTATCATTTCTGGTATTAACAGATTATATTCATGTGAAGAGGATCCAGTTTTCCATTGTCCGTGATACTTCATATTCCCTTTGTCTCTCAAGTCTGTTAATGATTATTTGCAGCTGGATAGGGCACTGCAGGAACAGGTTACCTTTTTTTTTTTTTTTCCTGGCCACTTGGCGAGGCTTGCTGAAACTTAATTCCCAGACCAGGGATTGAAGCCCAAGCCCTTGGCAGTGAAAGCACTGAGTCCTAACCACTGAACTGGCAGGAATTCCTATGAACAGGTTAGTTTAAAATATATTCTTGTGCTTCTCCATTTTTTCAGCCACTTCCATGGAAAAGTACATATCTTCATTTTGTTTTTAAATTGTTGTTTTCCCCATAGCTTAGATAATTCAGGCTATTCCTAATTACACACCACAGTAAGGGACAGTTAGTATACCTCTAGTGCTCCTGGCTTTGCAAATAACAGGTGGAATCTGTTCAATAGCAGGAAACCATCACCCCATGGAAATTCCCCTCTATGCTTTTGATAAAATTCATGGCCATAGAAGGTTGCATTACGCAAATTTCCAAGCATTAGAACTTTGCCACTTTTAGCTTGTTTCTGTCATTAAAAATGAAAGAATATATGTGGATACACACTCATGCCAAAAATACATATATAAGCATATACATGTCTTCATTTATAACAAAGAAAAATGGCTTAATTTTATATATTTGAAAATAAGACCATTTAGCACTCAACTCAGAATTTACACAGCACTAAGGTGAAAGAGAGGAAAAAAAAAAAAAAGTCAGTAAACACACAAATTTTTCCATTGACAAGGTGCCCTTTCTCAGCTTCTCTTCACTTTACCTCTGATTTTATTTTCACATTATGGGCTTCAGACAATTCTGCACAATTTTTTTCCCTCCTGGAAGGAAGTCATCCTTATGTCTTTTGGGGAAGAAGCTGCTCATGAACACTCTTAGTCAGGAAGGCAGTCAGTAAGCATTTAATGACTCCCTGGTTCACTAAGTACTGCCCTAGGTGCTTAGAACTAAGTCTTTCTTCAGGGCAAACAGGAAGGGGAAAGCTGTAACTTTCAGCATCATTACTTATATGAATGCTACAGACTGACTTGCTCTCCTCCCAAATTCGTATATTGAATCCCTAACTTCTGATGTGATGGTATTTGGAGATGGGGCTTTTTGCGGGGATAGTTGGGTTTAGATGAAGCCATGTGGGTGGGGCTTAGGCAGAAGATAGATGAGCTCTAAGTTAGACCTTTACAACCAGCCTCCTGTTTACACTTCCAGATATAAATAACAAAAGGAACAGGGTAAACATCTGAACATAGCCTCCAGTGGACACTTTAAGACCAAGGTAATGGCAGGGGCAGAGAGGAGCTAGGCCCTGCCCAGCTAAGAGATAAAGAGATCACATATTTTTCAGTTCTCAAGGTCAAGGAGGTTGTCTCGATAACATATGCACAGAAAGACTTCTTGGGAATCAAAAAGAGAGACGGTGCCACCCCATAATAGGTGATGTCAACGTACCCATAAGCCTCCTTGCTAGAATCCATCCTGGCTGAGAGATGCAAGTGTGTACATGGGAGGACCTTGAGATAAACCACATATGGACTCAGAACCAGGGAGAGCAAGATGATGGGCCAGAGGAAATCCAGAAGAAACACCCCATATAAAAGATTCAAACTACCACGAGGGCATGACTCTCTGAGCTTGCCTGTGTGTCTATCCATACATACTCTTTTTCCTCCTAATAAACACTTGTTTCACTACTTTCCGTGTCTATGTGGAAATTCATTTCTACAAAGCCAGCGCACCAGGGTCGTGTCATTGGTCACTGATCCTCGTGGTTTAGTGGCCAGGATTTAGCGCTCTCAGCATCACAGCCTGACTTCAGTCTCTGGCGAGGGACTGAAAATCTGCTTCAAGCTTCTGGAGGCCAAGGCCACCCAAGATCAGGGTCTTCATGAAGGGATTTTGTTGTTCAGTTGCTCAGTTGTGTCTGACTCTTTGCGACCCCCATGGATTGCAGCATATCAGGTTTCCCTGTCCTTCACTATCTCCTGGAGTTTGCTCAAACATGCCCATTGAGTTGATGATGTCATCCAACCATCTCATCCTCTGTCACCCCTTCTCCTCATATCCTCAATTTTTCCCAGCATCAGGTAATGTCCTTATAAAAAGAGACCAAAGAGGTTGTGCATTCACACGCTCCCATTCTGTCTCTCTCAGTCTCTCTTTCATCTCTGTCTCTCTCCCTGCCAATGGGCAGGAAGGCACTCACTTATAAGTCAGGAAAGGAGCTCTCACCAGCAATCACCTTGATCTTGGACTGTGAGAAAATAGTTTTTTAAGCCACCTAGTCTATGATATTTTGTTATGGCAGCCAGAATTAAGACAATCACTGATCTCCTTAGGCCATGAATAAAAGATAAAAATATTTTCTTCCTCCACCTCATGACCTATTAAAACAAACAAACAAACAAACAAACAAACAAACAAAAAATTGATATGTCTCCTTGGGCCAAATGTGATGTGGTGACATATATGTTTTGGTTCTGGACCAAATTTACAGACTGAATGCTTCCATGGTCAAGAAGCCTCAAAAATTCACAAGCACATCACCTCTTGGGCAAATTAGAAAGATTTCCAACAGCTTAATATTTTGTATCAGAGTTTCTCAGCCTCTTCATTATCAGCATTTTGATCCACATAATTCCCTGCTGGTGGGCTATCCTATGAATTTCAGGTCGGTAAGCATCATGCCTGGCCTCTATGTTTGATATGCCAGGAGCATCTCCCAACTTAGTTATGACAAGCAAAAACATTTTCAGACCTTGCATAATATACCCTGAGGGAAAAATCATCTCCATCAAAAATTCCTGCATGTGCGTGTGCTAAATTGCTTCACTTGTGCCCGACTCTTTGCAACCCCATGGACTGTAGCCCACCGGGATCCTCTGTCCATGGGATTCTCCAGGCAAGGATATTGGAGTGGATTGCGATGCCCTTCTCCAGGGGATTTTCCTGACCTAGGGATCAAATCTACATCTGCATTGCAGGTGGATTCTTTACCACTGAGCCACTGGTGAAGAAGTGGCTTTTGATGGGAAGCCTATCGGAAATCCCTATCTAGACCAAAACATCACCAAACATATGTAATTATGTCACAGAAATATCCTGTAACAATGGCATATAATGGCCTAGCAATATAAGGACTTTAAACATCATAAGAATCTCTCTCTCCACCTCTGCTTTTCCCATTCTATTTCTCTCCTCTCTCTTTCTCTCTCTCTCTCTCTCACACACACACACACACACACTAAATAAATGCCTGTTAGAAAAAAGAAAAGAAGGAAACGAGGCAGCATGGAAGAGAGAAAGAGTACAATCTCAACAGAGAAAGTCTTTGTTGATTTGAGTTCTGAGCCTACCCTGAATTTTAGAAAAGTCTCATAATCTCTCCAATCACTGCTTTTACATAAGCAAAATTGGGGAGTTGCCTAGAAGATACATATAGTCCCTTTAAACAATCTCTTTTCCTTAATGTATTTCAGATGAGTGGAGTAGAAGGAACATTTTGAGTTTAAAGTTCTGAGAAACATTAAGTGAGCTAAGTTACATTCTAACATAAACTAGATGAGCTTCAATTCTAAGAACAACTTGGCCAGCTATCCTGAGTGTCTTTGATGATGCCAGGAACAGATTGGCTGGATGGCACTGAATGAAGAAAATCTCTTCAGCACAGCCTGCTCAATCTGGACTATCCAATGTTCTGCCTAGGATAACTTTAATTTGGGGAGGCTTATAATTTTTCCTTGGTGTCTCACAGGCTGTAGGGAGGACAGTCCATGATAAATGCCATCTTCATTAAAAGTAAATTCTTGCCAATGATTTCCTGCTACTTTGTTCTACAATGTTGCATATAATTTGAGACCTGTTGTCCACAAAACAGAAGTTACACAAGGTTGGAAAGAACTTTCTACTCTCTTCTAGAAACTTATAATACCAAACAGGGATCTAGAGGGATGCATCTGAAGTTTGCTGTGGAATTTCTATTATAAATGGCCCAATGCAATGGGAAACCCTTTGACTGGTTCATTGGCTAGAAATGGAACAGAAGGGAAAGAAAAAAAAAGTCATCTGTTAAAACATCTGACCATATCCCTGCTATAAAATATATGCCATAAAGTATTATTGCAATATTTAGCCATGCTTTACATTGGAGGTTTTCCATGAAAATAGTTTTAAGAAGCATGTCAGCTTGTAGCTGCAGAAGACAGAGGTAAAAGCAGTACTTGGGATAAGGAAGTAGTCCTTGGGATTATGGAAGACTCAAAAAGTCATATATAAATTTCCTCCTGTCTTCATTTCAGAGAATGTACTCTTTATAATGAGAAATAAGGAAGAATATTTGAGAACATTTTATATTCATAATGAAAACAAAGAAAATACCAAAGATTGTATTCCCAGGTTTCTCAGTTCAAAGGTACCAACCTCATTGTTCCAGAAAACTCATTGGCCAGAAAAGTTATTCAGGATGACAACTGGAGAATAGTAGCTTTAGGAATTAATAGGAAATATCTCATTAAATACTTGAGTAATATCAAGCTGCTCTCTTCACAAAAAGATGGAACTATTCTCTAATTCAACACATCTCCCAGGGAGAAGACAGTAGATGTGTGTAAGTAAATGTTCCTAACCTGTCTAGTCACATTAGCGTATTAGCCACAGAGAGAGAAGATAAATAAATTCTGGGACCACCTGAAGTGATTTGTTGATCAACTGTGTACATAATCACTGCTTTTGTTTCATTAATTTTAATTACCTGTTTTCCTTTTGTCCTTATGCCCGGAGGTGAATTTTTCATCACAAATGGGGGATGATTTTATGAATATTATATGCAAACAAACAAATTAGACTCACTGAACTTGTGAAATCATTTCTCCACCTTCCCTCCTCTAGGGTGAGCTGATATTTTCTGATATTGATTCTGTGGTAACATTCACAAAGGTATTAATCAGGAGAACAGGAGCTTTTGTGAATTCAGTACAGTTTATTACAGAGTACCTCATTATAACACACTACCAAATCTATGACCCCAATAATAGCAGTCCCTTAATTATAAACAAATCACATGTTTAAATGGTTGCCCCTTTTACATACTGCATATTGGCACATTCTTTACAATTTTCACAAGAGCTCTTGAGGAAGAAAAGGATAGAGAATAAAAAGTAAAAAGTAGCTGCTGCTTAGGGGTGATAAACCTACAGGTAGATATCCTCACAAACCTAAGCCACTTCTTACTCCCCATCTCCTTTTTACCCTGCCTCTAAATGATCATTTTGCTTTTTGACACCATTAATCTAAAATTAAGCATTGTATCCCATATTTGTGGGTAACATACAGCTTTTTTATTATTTTCATTTTTAAGCAATTATTATCAAAGTTTAATTTTTATTTTTAATGATAATAGCCATATTTTTGAGCTAGATCTTTGAGCCAGATCTCCATATTTTGCTGGAGTTCCTATATGCCCTTTTAAAAGTCTTGCAAATACTAATAACCATTGATCCAGTCACTGTAATCATGTGAAAAAATATGTCCAAGAGTAATTATCTTAAAGAAAAATAATATTTTCTTCTCACAGATGTTCAAAATAACATTATTTATAATATTTGTGTTTGTGTGTAAACTCATTAGGGGCTTTCATTCTTGTATATTTTCCAATTTTTATTTAAGAAGTATTTAGTATATATAATTAAAATAATTTACTTTTAAAAAGCATTCTCCTTTAACAATGATGAGAGCACTAAAGTACTGAAAGAGCTGAGTAACTTAAATATCTTTTCTAGATGTGTATGACATAAAAACATGAGACTCTATTAAAGGAAAGAAAGAGAAAATATGGAACTATTTTAATGCTTCTTATTACAACTGATTGACAAACTGAATGTTGAAACACTAGAATTTCAGTTTTTCTGAGGCAAAAAAAAGTCTTATTTATTGTTTTGTCCTTTACTCCTTGCCTGGAATACTATAGGTACACAATAAACTCTTGCAAATATATGAATGCTGCTGCTGCTGCTGCTAAGTCAGTTCAGTCGTGTCTGACTCTGTGCAGCCCCATAGACGGCAGCCCACCAGGCTCCCCAGTCCCTGGGATTCTTCAGGCAAGAACACTGGAGTGGGTTGCCATTTCCTTTTCCAATACATAAAAGTGAAAAGTGAAAGTGAAGTTGCTCAGTCATGTCCGACTCTTAGCGATCCCATGGACTGCAGCCCACCAGGCTCCTCTGTCCATGGGATTTTCCAGGAAGAGTACTGGAGTGGGGTGCCATTGCCTTTTAATTGGTTCGGAAGCATGGATAGCAAAAAAGCTCTTTTAAATAGAACATGAATTTCTTAAGAGGGAACAGATATAGTTGCTTCCTCATTCAGCTTCATATTGGTCTCATTGTACAGGCAAATAGTTACCTTCTCTGGGTCTCATTTACCTCATTGGTAAAGTAATCCAGTGCTTTGCCTTTCCAATAGCAGAAAGCTAAAGAGAAATAGTAACCATTCATACTGAGGCATAAACTTTATCTTTTCACATGGAAACACAAATACTTTATTCCTGACATTGCTCTGCTGATAAGTTTCACAGCTTTGCTTATATGAAGAACAATAAACAGGAAAAAGTGCTCAATAATTTCATCGACATATTTGCTGACTTATTGTCCTCAGCTCTCAGTACCAGTAACAACCATCCCATGAACTTGATGACTTCATTAGGTTATGATGGAAAATGAGAAAATAAACTGTAGTGAGAACTTTCAACTATAGGAAAGGTCAGGTGAAAATGAAAGTCGCTTACTCATGTCCTACTCTTTGTGAACCCATAGATGATACTGGACTGCAAAAATAGGAAGTCAAGAGCTACCTGGAGTAACAGGCAAGTTTGGCATTGGAGTACAAAATTAACCAGGTCAAAAGCTAACAAAGTATTGCCAAGAGAATGCACTGGTCATATCAAGTACCCTCTTCCAACAACACAAGAGAAGACTCTACACATGGACATCACCAGATTGTAAATACTGAAATCAGATTGATAATATTGTTTGCAGCCAAAGATAGAGAAGCTCTATACAGTCAGCAAAAACAAGACCAGGAGCTGACTGTGGCTCAGATCATGAACTCCTTATTGCCAAATTCAGACTTAAATTGAAGAAAATAGGGAAAACCACTAATCAAATCCCTTATGACTATACAGTGGAAGAGATAAATAGATTCAAGGGATTAGATCTGATAGAGTGACTGAAGAACTATGGACGGAGGTACATGAAATTGAACAGGAGGCAGTGATCAAGACCATCCCAAAGAAAAAGAAATACAAAAAGGCAAATGGTTGCCTGAGGAGGCCTTACCAATAGCTGTGAAAAGAAGAGAAGCTAAAGGCAAAGGAGAAAAGGAAAGATATACCCATTTGAATGCAGAGTTCCAAAGAATAGCAAGGAGAGATAAGAAAGCCTGCCTCAGCTATCAATGCAAAGAAATAGAGGAAAACAAGAGAATGGGAGAGACTAGAGATTTCTTCATGAAAATTAGGGATGCCAAGGGAACACTTCATGCAAAGATGGGCTCAATAAAGGACAGAAATGGTATCCAAACAGAAGCAGAAGATACTAAGAAGAGGCGGCAAGAATACACAGAACTATGCAAAAAAGATCTTCATGACCCACATAACCATGATGGTGTCATCACTCACCTAGAGCCAGATGTCCTGGAATGCAAGTCAGTGGGCCTTAGGAAGCATCACTACGAGCAATGCTAATGGAGATGATGGAATTCCAGTTGAGCTATTTCAAATCCTAAAAGATGATGCTGTGAAAGTGCTGCACTCAATATGCCAGAAAATATGGGAAATTCAACAGTGGCCACAGGACTGAAGAAGGTCAGTTTTCACTCCAGTCCCAAAGAAGGCAATGTCAAAGAATGTTCAAACTAATACATAATTGCACTCTTCTCATGCACTAGCAAAATAATGCTAAAAATTCTCCAAGCTAGACTTCAACAGTATGTGAACTGTGCAATTCCAGATGTTCAAGCTGGATTTAGAAAAGGCAGAGGAACCAGAGATCAAATTGCTAACATCCACTGGATCATCGAAAAAGTAAGAGAGTTCCAGAAAACATCTACTTTTGCTTTAATGATTATGCCAAAGCTTTTGACCTGGTGGGTCACAACAACTATGGAAAATTCTGAAAGAGATGGGAATACTGGACCACTTGACCTTCCTCCTTAGAAATCTGTATGCACGTCAAGAAGCAACAGTTAGAAATGGACATGAAACGACAGACTGGTTCCAAATCGGGAAAGGAGTATATCAAGGTTGTATATTGTCACCCTGCTTATTTCACTTATATGCAGAGTACATCATGTGAAATGCCCAACTGGATGAAGCACAAGCTGGAATCAAGATTGCCAGGAGATATATCAATAACCTCAGATATGCAAATGACACCACCCTTATGGCTGTAAGCGAAGAAGAACTAAGGAGCCTCTTGATGAAAGTGAAAGAGGAGAGTGAAAAAGTTGGCTTAAAGCTTAACATTCAGAAAACGAAGATCATGGCATCCAGTCCCATCACTTCATGGGAAATAGATGGAGGAACAATGGAAACAGTGAGAGACTTTACTTTTTTGGGCTCCAAAATCATTGCAGATGGTGACTGCAGCCATGAAATTAAAAGATGCTTACTCCTTGGAAGGAAAGTTATGACCAACCTAGACAGCATATTAAAGAGCAGAGACATTACTTTCCAACAAGGTCCATCTAGTGAAAGCTATCATTTTTCCAGTAGTCATATATGGATGTGAGAGTTGATTTTTATAAAAGAAAGTTGAGTGCTGACGAATTGATGCTTTTGAACTGTGGTGTTGGAGAAGACTCTTGAGAGTCCCTTGGAATGCAAGGAGATCCAACCAGTCAATTCTAAAGGATATCTGTCCTGAATATTTATTGGAAGGACTGATGCTGAAGCTGAAACTCCAATATTTAGCCACCTGATGTGAAAAACTGATTCATTGGAAAAAACCATGATGGTGGGAAAGATTGGAAGTGGGAGAAAAAGGGGACGACAGAGGATGAGATGGTTGGATGGTATCTCCAACACGATTCACATGAGTTTGAGTATGCTCCAGAAGTTGGTGAGGGACAGGGAAGCCTGGCGTGCTGCAGTCCGTGGGGTTGCAAAGAGTCGGACATGGCTAAGTGGCTGAAATGAAATGAACTGAGACTATACAGTTCATGGAATTCTCCAGGCTAGAATACTGGAGTCAGTAGCCATTCCCTTCTCCAGGCGATCTTCCCAACCCAGGGACTGAACCCAGGTCTCCCGCACTGCAAGAGGATTCTTCACCAGCTGAGCCACAAGGGAGCACAGGTATAATTTGGTAACCTCAGTTAAAGATAGTATCAAACATTCTTTAAAACATAATTCTTAGGACTGCATTAAGTTCTAAATTTAAAGTTTAAAAAAATAAGCAAGATTTTCATAACTTTTTTGAGAGCTGCAAGGGAAAGCAAAAATAACAACAAAAATGCTTTATCATTCCCAATTACTATGAAATATTCTCCATGGATTACTATTTCCTAAAATTCATCCCTCTCCATCCCCTTTTTAAAGATTTTTTTAAAAGCACACAGCTATTCTTAGATAAGAAAAAAGCCACTCTTAAGAGTTTGGCACAGGACCTAAAACACGGAAGCCTCTCAACCAATGTTAGCTCCTCTTTTTTCCCATCTTGCTTAATCTTTCTTGTTTCTATGAGCTAAGTTTTATTTTATAAGAATTCTTCCTTGATCTTCCAGATTCAAAAAAGATATCATTGAGTGGCAAAGAATGAAGTTTAAAATCCTAGATTACTGACTCTAAGTGGCAGTAAAGGCAACTGGCTTCTACATTTTGTGGAATGCTTCCACATTCTGGGGTTCCACTTCCCTTCTTGTTTTTCTCTTTGAATTTGTCTGTTTCTCTCTTTCATAACCCATTGCTCTTTGTGAGCTGGGATTATTAAGTTATACTTCCAATTCTTTGGAACTATAAATCCCAGCTCATCCAGGGGAATTTGCCCTTATACTGGTATACACTGCTCTTGGATTTTCTCCTCTTTTGAGTGGCTCCTGTCCTTCTAAGTTTGTTCTCTCCATTTTCTAGTGGAGTGTTACCATCCTCCATTGTGGAAAGTCACAACCATAAATTTTATCACAGAGACATTTCATAAAAATCTATCTTTATTATATAGAATCAGCAGATATAAAGAGAAAGCTCTTCTAAGTATAATATTCCACATTTCATAGTTATTGGTAGTAGATTGATTTTGGGAGTAGAGCCCAGGAATAGTGTTATCACATAATTCACTTTGGATTAAAATTCAGTAAAATAAATCTGTAAATTAGAATTCATGAAAGAGTCATTAGACATAAAGCATGTAGATGATCTAATTACAAGGTTGTTATGGCAAGGGGCATTAAAATATGAGTTTAGCAATGTATACATAGAATAGAGGGACCGATAGTCTAATTCTATTAAATGTAGGCTTCAAGAATTCAGATCACCAGCAATGTGCTGTGACTTATGTTTCAACCAATTTCTAGAAGATATTTAGAAAGAAGTATTTCCTCAAATGTGACTTCAGATGTGAACCAAGAGAAAAACACAAGGGATAAAGCTATCAACATTTTTTTTTCTTTCTGTTAGGACAACACTGAAAATTTGTCAGAAGCATCTGCTCCTGAAATAACACAATAGAATACAAATTGACAACTAAGGCTTAAAAGTTAATTTCAAAGATTCATTATACTAGAGGGTTCATATTTAGCACCTGTCAATTTGCTACCAACAACTGTAATAAAAATCAGCAAAACCTGAACTCTTCTCCTGCCAAAGAGTCATCTGTGAGTGTGGGGGACTTTTGTGACGTTGTTTCTTGAAAAAGCAAATATCTATTTCACTGAAACAATATCTTTCTCTATTGAAAAAAAAATTCATTTGACAAAAAAGGACTTTTTCTACATTTTGAAAAAATTAGTATATGAAAAAGTGTGGGATTTTATTGTTGTTTCAAGATATTTAGGCAGTGTTTTCTAACCTGGGGTGATTTTTGACCCCTGAGGGGATATTTGGTGATATCTAGAAACATTTGTTTGTCACAGTGGGGGGTACTATTGGTATCTAGTGCACAGAGACCAGAGATGTTGCTAACAAACAAGGCTACTCCTATGACAAAGAATATTTGGCCCAACATGTTGACAGTGCTCAGGTTAAGAAAATTTGTTAAAAGGAATTCATTTGATGTATTTAAAGATACGTTTGCATTCACAAACTTTGTAGACTGTGGTTTCCATTAGAAGTGTGGTGGAGAGCTGCTCCAGGCAGACACTGGCTATGCTTCAAGTAACTGCTATCAGAACAACAGTCTAACTTTTTAGATTAAGATTATAGCAAGTACTGATGTAATTAAGTCTGTGTCAGCACTTATACTAGATATGTTTCTATGTACGACACTTTAAAACTGGGTAATAAAAATGAATGCTTAACTAAAAGGGTACAGGAAACTTCTTTGTATAATAATCTTCTAAATGTACCTTAGCTAATGTTCCACACAAGCTCTTCATCAAACAAATGTTAAAAAAAATTGAATATAGTCTTATCACAACTTTTATTTCATCACTTTTTCAAATTAAAGGTGTTTTCAAAAAGCATATATAAAATATTATAATTAGGCCACTCATTTTTAAAGTAATAATTTAAGGGACTATATATAATAGAAACAGCTACTTTCAATTAAAAAAAAAAGGACTAAGGGTGCATATTTTGTCATATCTACTTTCTATTAATTATTGAGAAAAATATTTTATATGTAATATTGATTGACTTTAAAAAATGTCATCTAACATGTAAAAGTATTTTCAGAAAGACTATCATTTTATTATTTACCCAGTGAAAAATAAAAGAACAGAGAATAATACAGGGGCAAATATCCAATAAAATTTATCTTTTGGCAAATATTATCATGAAGAAATTTAAGGAGGACATACTCCACTATCAACATAAAGATTTTCATTTAAACCAGAAAAGGATCTTAAAACTTTCTCCTTCATTTAGATCCTGAGAACACTTAACATCTTTCCCTCCCTCCCTCCCTTCTATCCTTCATCTTTCCCCTCCTTCAATTCAACACTTCCACAGCACTTAGAATTTACCTATTATCTGTCCAAATTTTTAGAACTGGCCATGGAACAACAGACTGGTTCAGAATAGGAAAAGGAGTATGTCAAGGCTGTATATTGTCACCCTGCTTATTTAACTTATATGCAGAGTACATCATGAGAAACGCTGGGCTGGAAAAAGTACAAGCTGGAATCAAGATTGCCGGGAGAAATATCAATAACCTCAGATATGCAGATGACACCATCCTTATGGCAGAAAATGAAGAAGAACCAAAGAGCCTCTTGATGAAAGCGAAAGAGGAGAGTGAAAAAGTTGGCTTAAAGCTCAACATTCAGAAAACTAAGATCATGGCATCTGGTCCCATCACTTTATGGCAATAGATGGGGAAAGAGTGTCAGACTTTATTTTTTTGTGCTCCAAAATCACTGCAGATGGTGATTGCAGCCATGAAATTAAAAGACACTTCCTCCTTGGAAGGAAAGTTATGACCAACCTAGACAGCATATTAAAAAACAGAGACATTACTTTGTCAACTAAGGTCGGTCTAGTCAAGGCTATGGTTTCTCCAGTGGTCATGTATGGATGTGAGAGTTCGCCTATAAAGAAAGCTGAGTGCCAAAGAATTGATGCTTTTGAACTGTGGTGTTGGAGAAGACTCTTCAGAGTCCCTTGGACTGCAAGGAGATCCAATCAGTCCATCCTAAAGGAGATCAGTCCTGGGTGTTCATTGGAAGGACTGATGCTAAAGGTGAAACTCCAATCCTTTGGCCACCTGATGTGAAGAGCTGGCTCATTGGAAAAGACCCTGATGCTGGGAAAGATTGAGGGCAGGAGGAGAAGGGGACGACAGAGGATGAGATGGTCGGATGGCATCGCTGACTTAATGGACATGAGTTTGGGTAAACTCCAGGAGTTGGTGATGGACAGGGAGGCCTGGTGTGCTGCAGTTCATGGGGTCGCAAAGACTCAGTCATGACTGAGCAACTGAACTGACTGAACTGATATTAACTCATTAATTCTCCTAACACACAGATACACACACACACACACCCTACATTTCATAGTCAATGGAACTAAGATGTACAGAGATCAAGTAAATACCCAAGGTCTCATAGATTGTAAGTGACTGAGATAAGACTTGTATCAATGAAGGCTGATCCTAAAAACCATGTACTTTCATCTTTTGTAGGTAGCCTCTTCTCTATATCATGTGCTACTAATTTTCATATTTATCTCAGGTCTGCCCCAGTAGTGTGACCTTGAAGGAGACTGAATGTGAGTGAAAGGTTTCAGGTCAAGTCAAAAAGAGTTGGTGCAGGATGGTGGCCTTATCAGCTGGTTCATCCATGGAGTTACTTTGGCCAGAAATCTCTTAGAAGTTGAAAAATAGTTAGATCTAAATTGAAAGCATCTGTTCTCTTCCTGTCATCTGTTTATGGCATCCATTTTAAGTCACTAACAACTCATTTATTCTCCATAAGGAGAGCCAGAATAGGATGGTATTTAAGAGGGTGGACTCTGGAACTCAACTCTTCACTTTAATTCTTGGAATGGCTATAATTATGTTTCTATTGCATTTCTTGAACTTTGGGCAGGGACAATGCTATGTTTTCTTCTTAATGGGAACACTTGTCAGGTCACATCACTGTCTCTTTCTAGGTA
Source organism: Oryx dammah (assembly GCF_014754425.2). NCBI lineage: Eukaryota > Metazoa > Chordata > Mammalia > Artiodactyla > Bovidae > Oryx > Oryx dammah. The sequence continues at coordinate 31,953,252 of NW_024070209.1, forward strand.
AGTGGGGCCATATCTCTAGTTTTTATTCAATAATATAAGGATGGAAATAATGTGTGACGATTCCAGCCCAAGATGCCTAAGAGCAAGAGTACCTTGTCTGAATCTGGATGGAGAAGAATTGAATGCAAGGAAGGATTCAGAAGCTTAAAGAATAGTGGAGCCACAACATGGAAGAAGGTTGGGTCCTTTGATTATAATATATGGAATAAAGCTTCCACCCCTGACACTGAACTATGGTGGATTATGCTGTGAATCAAAAACAAATCTTTATTATGTAAAGCCATTGAAATTTTGAATTCTTATAACAGCTTGCTTTCATTAAGCTGATTAATGTGAATTTATACCATCATGTGACTGAAATGATTACTCTCTTAATTACTTTGGATTAGGATTGCTTTCCCAATCTGTGTCCCTTTCCAGAGAAGCCTTGACAAAGTCCCATTACCTATGTATCATTTTTTCTGCCATCAATTGTAATGTCCTATACTTCAACACTTCTGTATAGATTTCAATTCAAATGTTAAAACAACTTAGTTCAGACACAAATATTTACAGCTGTTAAATGTTGATCTGTAAATCTAGGCAATGCCAGTACAATTGATATAAATAGCAACTATCTAAGTAAAGTATAGTGAAACTCTCTGCTGTAAAATCTGACTTTTTCACTGTTTGATTGGGCTACCTTAATGAACAAAACAAATAATATGGCTCATGTGGTTGTAACTCTCATAAAATTATTTCTAATATTCATGTTATCTCTTCCTATAAATGTTATTCTTTTCACAACAAACAAGGAATTCTTTCACATTGCTATCCCCTTAGTAAATTAATGATTAAATCTAAGTCTTCATGAAAACATTGCAAGAAGAGCTCGCTAATGCTTATGAATTGCCAAAGAGATGTAATTCTAAAGGATATGACCTCTTAAAAAGTACTTGGAAGAAATGTTATGTTCAGGATTTCATTGTGTTCATTTACAAGTAATGCCTTCAGGGTCTTCTGTTTGTGCTGGATCAGTCCCAAGAAGGACAGGAACAATTTGTGTATTACTCAGCCTTGGCAGATGAGTAGATCCTTCAATAACCTTTTCATCTCCAAATGTCTCAAACAGTTTTAAACCTAAAAGATTATTGATTGATTTGGCTACACTCCTTATAATCTCGACAGTAAGAAGCTCAAAACAATTTCCTTTGCATCCATCATGCATGCTATTCTCAAAGGCTGAAAGAATATAGGGTACTTCTGAACTTTTACTTAGCCAATGAAGTTAATAGATATGTGATACTTATATATTTCATTAAGAGCAATATATGAATATACTCATATATTGATATAAACAATATACTGATCTATATTTTTAGTTGCCTGTAAATAAACAAAATCTTGGGAAATTGCAGAATGATTTAAAATAAATATTTAAAAATATTATTTATATCAGGAACATATTTAAAACATTTCTTCTACAACTATTTGTCTACTGATTTCACAGTTATCTTGATTAGTGCTGTATGTATAAAGACAAATCAGATGTGGTCATTGATCTTTAAAAAACTGCAAAAAGTTAAGTTAGAGAGGAAGACAAATATCATATGATATTAATTTTGTGTGGAATCTAAAAAAATATACAAATAACTTTTATACAAAACAGAAATAGATTCACAGACACAGAAAAAGGGATTGATTTCCTCTTTGATTACAAAAGGGAAACAGGGGAATTAAGTTAGGGGTCTGGGACTAACAGATACACATTCAGTTCAGTTCAGTCCAGTTGCTCAGTTGTGTCTGACTCTGCGATCCCATGAATCACAGCACGCCAGGCCTCCCTGTCCATCACCAACTCCTGGAGTTTACCCAAACTCATGTCCATTGAGTCGGTGATGCCATCCAACTATCTTATCCTCTGTCATCCCCTTCTCCTCCTGCCCCCAATCCCTCCCAGCATCAGAGTCTTTTCCAATGAGTCAACTAACTCTCTGCATGAGGGGACCAAAGTTTTGGAGTTTTAGCTTCAACATCAGTCCTTCCAATGAACACCCAGCACTCATCTCCTTTAGGATGGCCTGGTTGGATCTCCTTGCAGTCCAAGGGACTCTCAAGAGTCTTCTCCAACACCACAGTTCAAAAGCATCAATTCTCCAGTGCTCAGCTTTCTTCACAGTCCAACTCTCACATCCATACGTGACCACTGGAAAAACCATAGCCTTGACTAGACCGACCTTTGTTGGCAAAGTAATGTCTCTGCTTTCGAATATGCTGTCTAGGTTGGTCATAACTTTCCTTCCAAGGAGGAAGCGTCTTTTAATTTCATGGCTGCAATCAACATCTGCAGTGATTTTGGAGCCCTCCCAAAATAAAGTCTGACACTGTTTCCACTGTTTCCCCATCTATTTCCCATGAAGTGATGGGACTGGATGCCATGATCTTAGTTTTCTGAATGTTGAGCTTTAAGTCAACTTTTTCACTCTCCTCTTTCACTTTCATCAAGAGGCTTTTTAGTTCCTCTTCACTTTCTGCCATAAGGGTGGTGTCATCTGCATATCTGAGGTTATTGATATTTCTCCCGGCAATCTTGATTCCAGCTTGTGCTTCTTCCAGTCCAGTGTTTCTCATGATGTACTCTGTATAGAAGTTAAATAAGCAGGGTGACAATATACACCTTGACGTACTCCTTTTCCTATTTGGAACCAGTCTGTTGTTCCATGTCCAGTTCTAATTCTTGCTTCCTTACCTGCATGTAAGTTTCTCAGGAGGCAAGTCAGGTGGTCTGGTATTCCCATCTCTTTCAGAATTTTCCACAGTTTCTTGTGATCCACACAGTCAAAGGCTTTGGAATAGTCAATAAATCAGAAATAGATGCTTCTCTGGAACTCTCTTGCTTTTTCAATGATCCAGCAGATGTTAGCAATTTGATCTGTAGTTCTTCTACCTTTTTGAAAACCATCTTGAACATCTGGAAGTTAACAGTTCACGTATGGCTGAAGCTTGGCTTGGAGAATTTTGAGCATTACTTTGCTAGCGTGTGAGTGCAATTGTGCAGTAGTTTGAGCATTCTTTGGCACTGCCTTTCTTTGGGATTGGAATTACAATATATAAAATAAATAAACAACAAGGACCTACTCTATAGTATAGGTGCTTATATTCAATATGTTGTAATAATGTATAATGGAAAACCATCTAAATCACTTTGCCGTGCACCTGAAACTAATACAACATTTTAGATCAACTACACTTCCATTTTTAAAAGTCGCAAAATAATGAACAAAAAGGAAACAGATATTTCTGGAGGTAAGATATTTCTTATACAGCTTACAACATAAAGTCATAGGTAATAAAATCATAAAATCAGTTGCTGAGTCTGTTTTAAAATGAGATGACAAAAGCAATAAACACGGCACCTTAAACTTAGAGACCGTCAGCATGACACATTCTGAGAAATAGCTGTCAGTATGGAAGTCTTGACCATATGTTCACAAACTCAAGTTGAATAAAAGGAAAAAGCGTGAAGTCTTGGCATACCAAGGTCACTAGATATATTCTAATTAGCACTTAAACTGCCAGCGTCTTCACAAATAGCTCGTTCCTTTTCTTAAGGGTTGGTAGAGAAAACATTTCAAGGCTACTGTAAAATTAATAGCACTTTTTAATTTTGTTTTTGACATCAAAATATCTTTTTTCTTAAGAAGCAATAGTGAAACAGAATTAAAATTAAAATTCCTTACCCAGCATAGACTTAAGTACAGCATGGTGGCTAATGATCAACTGGAGAAGCATTTCAAAACTTTTAAGTGGATTATAACTCAGAATAGTAGAAAGGGAACATATATTTGACAAAGTATTAGAACAGCACAGAACTTTAAGCATACACCTGTGTTCACTTTATATATGAGGAAACTAAACTCATGGAGTACTGCAATCATTCAAAGTCACAGAATTAGTTTGCCAGTAGATTTTGGACAAGAATTTGCAAGAGTTTCATCCTGCTGCTCACACTATACATGAAAGATGTCTAGGTGCTACGCACTGACTGACCTTGCTAAACTTCACAAACCAAAGGGAAACAAAATGTAGTTATGGTGAATGAAGTAGGAATAGATGAGTAGAAAAAAGGTGTAAAAATCAGAAGTGAGTTCTAATACTATGTCATAGTAACTTCAGGTTACTAGGGGTTTTTTGTTGTTTTTTCTTTATAAAATGGAGACAATAAACTCTGATTTTGTCCAACCCATAGGACCTTGGAGAGACTAAAGTATGATAATAAAAATGGTGAATATTGTAAGTTATCGCTATTTTCAATTATCATAGAAAGTTATGCAATTAACAGCTTTTTTCTAGACTTTTTTTCCTTATAGCAGAGATGTAATTATAATACACAAATGAATTATAATGCGATATTGGATAGTTCAGATATTTTTATCAGATATTTTTATCAGGGCTGCATAAAACGCTCTTTGTTGATACATTTTAATTTAAGAGATAATTTTTTCTAAAATATATATGGATATTTTAAAGCTCAAGTATATAGGTAATTATCTTAAACAAAATTTTGAAGCTGAACTAACAGGCAGTTCCCATATTAATTAAGGCACTATCGGTAGCAGTATGGTATCTTGAAAAAGATAAATGCCATTTTCTACTGATGAAAGTCTCTCTTCTTTCAAATCACTCTAGGTCCTAACATTAAATTCTCATAAGAATTTTTTTAAATTTTAAAACATTTCCTTTAGTTTTTCTATTCATACATAGATTCAAGAAAAGTTGCCAAAATATACTAGGAGGTCCTGAGTACCCTTCACCCAGTTTCTTCCAATGACAATATCCTGCATAACAACAATACAATATCAAAATGAGGAAAGTGGCCTTGGTTTAATCCACAGGGCTTATTCCAATGTCACCAGATTTAAAAGAATGTGTGCTTGTCTGTATGTATGTGTGAGTGTGTGTAAATCTCTATGCCATTTGTCACATGTGTATCCCATGTGACACATTAACCATCACGACATCAAGATCAGAACTACTCCATCATCATAAGGCTCCTTCTTGCTAACTACTTATACCCACATGCACTCTCTTGCCCCACTCCAATCCTAACTCTTGCCAAACCACCAATATCTCTCTTTATCATGGTGTCATTTCAAGAATGCCAGATAAATGGAATCATCTGGTATATAAACTTTTGAGATGGAAATATCTACCTAAAATATAAAGAACAGTTTCTTCATATGCTGTATAAAGATATTTTTCTAGAAAGGGAGAACATACTTCCATAAAGCTTGAAAAAATAACATTCTAAAGTAGAATTTTATCCAAAATAAAACTTGTTTCCTAAGATCTAAAATTGTTTTAGTAGCTGCAAAATTCGTATCTAAAACCCAGGGTTATAAATATTTTACTTATTTCAATACCTGAGTACTTCAATTCATTCACACATCAGACTCGGTTATTCAGTGTAATAAGAAATCTGATATAGACAGTAGTTAGCTTTCTGTGGTTGATTATTATAATACCGTTGTCTTTGAAGCATGAAATTTATTTTTTCAATGATTGACTATAGATTTTAATGTAACACTGCTATGATTACAACATTTGTCTTTCAGTTACATTCTGAAAATAATTTGATTAAACAAATTAGTGAATATCCATCCATTCAATAAAAGACTATATAGCAATTTAGAAGGATGATAACAGTACAAAATTTAATGATCTGGAAATATATTCCTGAGCTATTAGTAATCATCATAGAAGGTTACAAAAATATTTTATGTAATACGGTTTTATGAAACAATGCATACAAATGCACACAGATATTAAAAAAGACATTTGGAATAGTATATCCATACTGTGTAATAAGTATTTAAAATGGGACACTCTACTGTTTGGAATATTGTTTGGAATAGTATTTTAGATATGCTTTTAAAAAGAACTTAAACCCAGTCTGACTTACAAGATAACTGTTCTTATATAAAGGACAGTATTTCCCTTATGCTACAAAGTCAGTCTACTTGTACAGTAACACTATTTTCTTATTATTTAGTTGTACTTAATTTAATTAGCATTTTTGCTATATTCATTTTCATAAAAATTATTCAATTTTTGAATTTCCTTCATATCTTCACCAGCAAAAAATAGTGGTTAAATAATACTGATTGTTTCAAAACAAAAACTAAAAAAATAAAGACATCAACATTTTAGTTTCTCTAAATATGTCAAATTCAGCATTTAATAAAGTCCTTAGAGTGTACATGCTCCAGAGTTGCCCAACTCACATGATTTCTTCTTCCTTTACTTATTAAACAAAGCTGCAGTACAACTGCACAACCATTTACCACTTTTTCCTGTTTCACAGCAATTTTTAGTGATATTCATAAATTATGGCATAGTATTGATCAATATTATATATAGCTTTTCCCTCTTCTACCACCACTGGCAGCATAGAAAAATTGTCCAATCAGTGCATCTGCTTTTATTGCCCTGAATAAAACTTGCAGTGTACGGTGTCACTAGTATGTAATTTTCTTTTAAAATGGAGAGTTTACCTTTCATATATTAGGCATTAGGATTAGTACTTCAAAGGTATCTATTATAAAGTTTTTCAATTAACAGGTACTCATAGAATAATAGGGTCAATTACTGATATACTTTTCTTTTAATATTTTACATTTATTATCATTTTGTAACCACAAATGTATCTCAAGGACATATTCTCTTTTAATTTTGAAAAACGTCATGCAATTTGAAAGAAAGCGCATCAACTATTTTACAAAAACAAATGTGAATCCTGCACTATTGATGCAAATACTACTACTATTAGTAACACCTAATACTTACGCAGTGATTACTATGTATCTTTATGTAGTTTAACTCCTTTTATCTTAACAATGACCCTATGAGTTAAGTGATTCACCAATTTAACTGGTTATCCTGGTCACACCATCAGATTATGGCAGGATTGCACTTGGACCCAGATAGTCTGTCTCCAATTATGTAGTGCTAGAGTGGACATTTGGAGAAGGCAATGGCACCCGACTCCAGTAGTCTTGCCTGGAAAATCCCATGGACGGAGAAGCCTAGGAGGCTACAGTCCATGGGGTCGCTAAGAGTCGGACATGACTGAGCAACTTCACTTTCACTTTTCACTTTCCTGCATTGGAGAAGGAAATGGCAACCTACTCCAGTGTTCTTGCCTGGAGAATCCCAGGGACGGGGGAGCCTGGTGGGCTGCCGTCTATGGGGTCGCACAGAGTTGGACACAACTGAAGCGACTTAGCAGTAGCAGCAGCAGAGTGGATATTACAGAAATTCATCAAAATGGGAACTCATCTGAGCTAATCTATAGCTGAATATTGTGCTCCCAAGGTCCCCATTTTCAAACTTTCTCATGTCTGCATTAATCATCCACAACTTAGCTTGAAAGCTGTAGTAGTTCATTAGTTTTCCAGTAGCTGATGAAACAGTCTAGGGATCATGCATGGATGTTTTCTTGATGCCTTAGTCATTACTTCACTATATTGTGAGTTTGGCCTGAAGGCTAAATATCATATACAAAGGAATATGGATACATAATTTCTAGCTACCTTGATGCCAAAAGTGGTCTACAAATTTCCCCCGAATTTTATTAAAAATTTAAGAACTTATTTCAACATCTTTACTCTTCCATCCTTCAGCTATAAAATAACATTAATGCCAACTTTACAGTGAACTAGCATTCTAAAGATGTGACACTTCTCTTTGAAAGAATATCTGGAATTTAGAAGATGAATCTGAGTATCTGCTCTGGTCTATGACATTAGATAAGTTGCTTAACCTCTCAGGGTCTTACTTTACTCAATCTGGAAAATTTAATTATGTCATTTCCATGGGTAATAGGCTTTTCTAAGAAATGTTTACAAGAATTGAAGATGAATTAGAGGTTCATTTAGCGATGGTGATCCAAAGGGACTCCCATGGACTAACCCAATTTAGAGATTTGCTTGTGATCTGCTATTTTCCCCACTCTGTTCATTAAACAACTACAATTAACTTTAGTTGTTTTTGCACTTTCTGAAAACAACTCTAATTGACAGAATAAAAGCTATAACATTTTCACTTTATGATCAATTTGAGGCCATCTTTGGAAAGAATAAAAGTGTCATCAAGTTAATATTGACTCTGCAGATAGAGAGTTTACACAGAACCATTTTCTGGTGTCCACTGAGAGAGCAACTGGATAATCTGTGTATGCCTGTTTTCACCTGAACCGTTAAAACCTCAACCATATACTGGGGACTGAAGATCAACTCATGTATAATTAAGATCATTCTTATTCCATATCCTATGAAGATGTATAGATGCAAAAAGAAAACCAAACATATTCCCCTAAAATGTGTTACTTGGACCTAGCCAAACCTCATCAAAGATCACTTCAAAGATCAATTCTTCACGTCCACAGTCTGTGTGTGATTAGGCTGTTCCATTTTGCCCATTGCATTATGCATGGTCTTTGGCTGCTCCTAATATAACAAACTGCAATGTTTCAACAGTGATTTGCATTCTGTGCTAAACTTCAACGGCCATTTCCATTTTATAGACTAATGGTATATTACACTGCATATTTGTAATATCACTTTTTACATTTCTTATTAATACTAGAGCTTTGTTTAGACAGTGAGAAGAAATAGGCCCTTTAAAATATTTACCATTTTATATATAACAGGAAAAAGGTAATCTTACAACAACAGCTTTTTCCTCTGGCATTGTTTTGATTCTTACTCCCTTCTCTCTCCCAGCCAAGCATTTCCATAATTGCTTCTTATCTTGTTGTGTAGACTGAGAAACTGGTAATAACTGTACCTGAGTGACTATTGTAAAGGCAAAAATATTCCCTGATAATAGAATTGTACAATGATCCAACTTTCTATTACTCTTAAAGCAACTCATATTAATAATTTAAAATGTAATATTAATGTAGTTTCTATTCTGATTCTAGAGATAGTAGAAAGGAATGTAAAGGAAAAATATAGCATCATTAATAATGTCTAAAGTTAACTTCTTAGGTGCCATTATTTATATACATATTAGTTATTTAATATATATTATTTATTTAATAATATGCCATTAATTATATATATATTTGTGTTTGTGGTAGAAAACTGAAGTAGAAAAGTGTCCCAATTTCTACAGCTGAGAAAGCCTTAAGATGTCATTGTTCTGTAATGCTTAAACTTATGATCACTTATTAGAACTCCAGAGAAATTTCCTAACACCATCAAAAATGGCATGGCAAAGAACACGTTTATATCTTTTAAATTTTAATAAAGTTTGGTTGATCACCTATTGCATTAGTCACACTTTGTACTCTCCAGATAAAATAAGATCTTCACGACCCAGATAATCATGATAGTGTTATCACTCATCTAGAGCCAGACATTCTGGAATGCAAAGTCAAGTGGGCCTTAGGAAGCATCACTATGAACAAAGCTAGTGGATGTGAAGGAATTCCAGTTGATCTACTTCAAATGCTAAAAGATGATGCTGTGAAAGAGCTGCACTCCATATGCCAGCAAATTTGGAAAACACAGAAGTGGCCACAGGACTGGAAAAGGTCAGTTTTCAGTCCAATCCCAAAGAATGCTCAAACTATCGCACAACTGCACTCATCTCACACACTAGTAAAGTAATGGTCAAAATTCTCCAAGCCAGGCTTCAACAGTATGTGAACTGTGAACTTCCAGATGTTCAAGCTGGATTTAGAAAAGGCAAAGGAACCAGAGATCAAATTGCCAACGTCCACTGGATCATTGAAAAAGCAAGAGAGTTCCAGAAGAACATCTATTTCTGCTTTATTGACTATGCCAAAGCCTTTGCTGTGTGGATCACAATAAATCATGGAAAATTCTGAAAAACATGGGAATACCAGACCACCTGACCTGCCTCCTGATAAATCTGTATGCAGGTCAGGAAGCAACAGTTAGAACTGGACATGGAACCACAGACTGGTTCCAAACCAGGAAAGGATTATGTCACCCTGTATATTGACACCCTGCTTATTTAACTTATATGCAGAATACATCATGAGAAACATTGGGCTCAAGGAAGCACAAGCTAGAATCAAGTTTGCTGGTAGAAATATCAATAACCTCAGATATGTAGATGATACCACACTTATGGCACAAAGTGAAGAAGAACTAAAGAGCCTCTTGATGAAAGTGAAAGAGGAGAGTCAAAAAGTTGGCTTAAAGCTCAACATCCAGAAAACTAAGATCATGGCATCTGGTCCCATCACATGGGAAATAGATGGGCAAACAGTGGACAGTGGCTGACTTTAATTTTTTGGGCTCCAAAATCACTGCAGATGGTGACTGCAGCCATGAAATAAAAAGATGCTTACTCCTTGCAAGAAAAGTTATGACCAACCTATACAGCATATTCAAAAGCAGAGACGTTACTTTGTCAACAAAGGTCCATCTACTCAAGGCTATAGTTTTTCCAGTATTCGTGTATGGATGTGAGAGTTGGACTATAAAGAAAGCTGAGCACCAAAGACTTGATGCTTTTGAACTATGGTGTTGGAGAAGGCTCTTCAGAGTCCCTTGGACTGTAAGGAGATCCAACTAGTCCATCCTAAAGGAAATCAGTCCTAAATATTCATTGGAAGGACTGATGTTGAAGCTGAAACTCCAATCCTTTGGCCACCTGATGCAAAGAGCTGACTCATTTGAAAAGACCCTGATGCTGGGAAAAACTGAAGGTGAGAAGAGAAGGGACGACAGAAGATGAGATGGTTGGATGGCATCACCGACTCAATGGACATGAGTTTGAGTAAACTCTGGGAGTTGGTGATGGATAGGGAGGCCTGGCATGCTGCAGTCCATAGGGTCGCAAAGAGTTGGACACGACTGAGTGACTGAACTGAATTGAATGCAACTGTCCCCTTCTCACTGGATTATTACTTTTTCTTATATTTTGCTTTAAAAAGTTTTACTTCTTCCTTAATTTCCAGATCTCACATTTTCATCTTTGTTGGCTTCTAGAAAGATGACATCAATGATCAGCAGTCTCCAAATTCTCTCCTGTAAGCTTTTTTTTCCCCTTTGGATATTTTCTCCTATTCAGCAGAGACATGGTTTGAGCTATTTTTCTATTCCAGACACAATTCTCCAGTGGGCTTTTCATCAATAAATAAAGAGACATGCTGCTATCACAGCTGCTCAATACCTACCAAACCCCTCATTAGCTTGTGGCTACAATATAAGAAAATGAAGATATTTTAAATGCCTCTTGAAAGTCTAGTCACAAAACTACACTTTTTAGCATTCCAAGTTAAAGGATCTAAAACTCAACTTCATTTAAAATTATATCAAAGGAAATAACACAGATTCATAGATCCTTTGTTATTTATATCCATTTCATAGAAATAATAAAAGTGCATACAATTAATCTTTCCACATGTATCTGTCACCTTTTCAATAGAGAAAGAAATCTTGATGGTTATTAAGCTAAACTGCTTGTCTTTTCATAATTTTCATCCATCTGCACTAGAAGTTTTAAGACAATTTCTGCTTCCTCATTCTAAGGTAAATTTCCTACTTTCCCTATGCCACTGTTCACCTTCATCATTATGGAACACGATTTGCATAATTCCTAGGTCCTCAGGTCATCCAAGAGACACTGCCATCATCAAATAGCAATACTGCACCTTTAGGTTTCCTGAGGTTTTTATGAAGGCTCAAAGAAATAGAGAATCTAGTAGTCACTCACATGAAGCCTTAGATTGTTAGGAAAAAACATGGATCACAGTGGATCCAGTCCATACATTGTATTGGATGAGGGCCCAAGGGTAAACTGACTTGTTCAAGGTCATAAACCTTGTCAGGGTCACCCACAGGAAAGAAATGTTGTTTGACTATTCCATTCCAGTACTCCCCCTACTGCATCAGCCATCTTCCCAAAGACCCCTTTGCATTTCCCTATCATAAATTATCTCTTTTAATTTTTTCCAACTTCTTTGGATGTTCACAGCCCAATGAAGGAACACAGTTCTTCAGAAACAATTATGTTTTCTAAAGGTAAAACAATGATTTTTAAAACATATATACACATAATTTTGAACCTGGTTATTTTGCAGCTCTGCTTTAAATAGAGCTATCACTCTGACAGTTAAAGGCACCAAAGAAGCAGTTATTATTCAGAACATCAGTAAGATGCAATGATAACCATAAACAAACAAATTCACTCTAGATTATCCCTTAGTATGGATCATGCTAAAATATTTGCTTCATGTGAGGTCTCAAGGTTCAAATTTTACATGGCCTCACACGTTTTGAAAACACATGGTTTTCATGTTACACTGGATTATTCCTTTCTTCTGAAGGATCTTCTTGGGTAGGAGCTGTTTGTCAATATATATATTCAGTGACTTTTAGAGCATAGGTATATCTCCAAAGACAAAAAACTTGCTTTGTCCTCAGAGCCAAGGTGATGCACAAACTGGCTAACAGTCCCCAGTGGCTGCCCATGAATGGCACATTTACTTCATTATTAGAATGAAGCATCATGAAAGCCCAGAGCTGAGGGCCTGACTGCATGGAACACTCGCTCCTTTCTGTGCTGCTTTGGAAATGGCTCATCAAGCCTCCAGTTAGCACTTGTCATCATAGTGTACCATTTCTCACAGAAATATATATTTAGAGGATAATTTTATTTCATGTTAGTTGGATGAAATAAACAAATTGCTTCTAGTCAGAAATATGTTTGGAGAGATTGAATCCAAAAGTTCACATAGCTATCACAGATTCCAGATTTCCTTAGGATGACTTCATTCCAAGGATTTCTGTAAAGACTTTTTTCTTAAAAACTAGTATTTTAGAAGTCCTATTTGGAAACCAGGCTTGCTTCATTTCAGTAACTGCTTCCCAGAGAAATTCATTCCTTTTAAACCAAAAAGAAAAAGGAATTTTCATTGAAGAATGTTAAAGGCTTAGGGTTTACATAAGAAAATAAAACAAATATAAGAAAGAAGTACACATGTTCCTAATGAGATTCTTCTCTCTTTCCGTCTCTGTCTTATAATCACTTTCACTCTGACATTAACAAGTGAATGATGAATATATTTGTGTCTTTATTTAAATTTTTAGCGCAAGCCAAAGTCTTAATGCTATTTCCATGAAGGATTTGTCCATGAATTCTTTCCAAGAGTGGCAAGAGAGCATGCAATCACATTTGTCTAATTTATGATATCACTTTGAGGTATAGGAACAAGTACATTAACTAACCGAATGATACAAGACGGTCCACTTCTCTTTTCCTAAAAAGAGAGAAACATTTCTTCCTGAGAGACTGCACTAAATGCAATTTATTCTCTTTGTCTGGGCAACCTCATAAAACAAGAGTGGAAAATTCATCCCAGAAAATCAGTCATTATAATATTGTAATTTTATTACTGTTTCTGGACAAATTTTTCTAACATTCTTGCAGCTTTCTATTATGACTCACAATGTCTGCAATGAGAAAGCAGATGAGGTAAGAACCCATTAAGAGGCAGTTATAATACTGCTGGACTCAGCTAATAATCCCTTTATTTTTCATTTTTATTACTCTATAGTTTATAAATGACAATCTACTCATCACCTATTGCTATAAATATTTTGATTAAGCAATGGAAATATGCATAAATAAACAATACCTCCTGGAAGCTTTCCACAATCCTTAACAGCCCATAAATGTTTATCATATCATTTGCTGCCTACTAGACTTATTTCTTGGGGATCTAGATCAACTCTTAATCTTAGCTATAATAACTGCTTATAAACCCAGCTTCCTTTCTCCTGCTTTAACTGTTTTATCTACTGTCTGGAATCACAGTGAATTTGTCTCATTAATATTAAAGTCGCCTAAGCTACTAATATTCTTTCAGACAGACTAGTCTTGACCTAAAACATGGAAGAGAACACCAAAATTGTGAATCTGAACTTTTCTAACTTTAAGATAAAGTAAGCAATGTTTTGGCAAGCATTGTGACAAGCCAGGAGATAGCTCCACACAATTTACTGGGTATAAATGAAGAAAGCTGAACAGGTTCTCATCAGTATAACCCTTCTAAAAAATTTCATAGCCTTTTTGTCCCATTAGCTAACATTAATGTCAAAAATATCCAACATAGGAAAGGTTTTGTAGCAATCTGGAACACTATCATTGGGTTTCCTTTAGACCATTTCTATAAGAAGTAAATACAACCCAGACACAATGAATGAAATAGAACCTTGGTGCACTGAACAATGGTTTTCAAAAGTAAGAACAACTTTAGAGTATTAAATTTAAAACCATTTTGAAGAACTTTCTGTAGACCATGAAACTTATATTAGGTCAGTAATGTCTTGCCCCTCTCCTCTATTATTTCTTTGATTTTTCATTTTTCTTTATATCAGTCCACACTAAAAAAAGAATGCACGACCTAAAAAGTGAAGGTATAGTATTTACCTTTGAAAAGCCTTCTCTCTTTTTTCCCTCCGTCCTCCTTTTTTTTCTTCTTTTTTTTTTTTACTAGGTCTTCTCTGGTTTTATTCCTGCACGCTGACTAATTTCTGAGACTGATATTTAATGTCCTCTCAAGAATTGTTTTCAAGATGTATTCAGCTGCTTAAGATCAGCAAACAGTTATTGGTTTCCTACTCTATGTAAGGGTTTCCTTGGTGGCTCCGTGGTAAGGAATCTGCCTGCTGATATAGGAGACACAGCAGACATGAATTTGATCCCTGAGTCAGGAAGATCCCCTGGAGAAGGAAATGGCAACCCCCTCCAGTATTCTTGCCTGGACAGAGGAGCCTGGTGGACTACAGTCTGTGGGGTCGCAAAAGAGTCAGACACAAGTTAGTGACTAAATAACAACTCTGTCTAAGGCACTGTGCCAAATGCTATGCAAAGAGGTAAAAAGCATGCTCACTGTTCTGCAACACATTAGAATCTAATGGAGAGCATTAAATATCATCATCAGAAGGTAATTCAGTGAATCTCAACCTAGACTACACGAGTATCACCTGTGAGGCATTAAACAATGGCAATACTAGGGTTCTACTTTAAAACATTAAGCTGGAATCTAAGGTAGTTAATGACGATGTCTACACATAAATAATAGGGATAATATTATCATCAGGATTCAGCGAAAGATGTCATAAATGAGTAATTACATGTAACTATCACCCTATGTGTCCCTAAAGGTCAAGGCTCCAGTGAAACTTTAAATCCATGTAACTCTAGAGACCATAAAGCATTAAGCTGTGCTGTTTCTGTTCAGTCCCTGCCATGTCCAATTCTTTGTGACCCCATGGGCTGTAGCCCACCAGGTTCCTCTGTCCATGAGACTTTCCAGGCAAGAATATGGCATTGGGTTGCCATTTCCTCCTCCAGGAGATCTTCCCAATCCAAGGGTCAAACCCACATCTCCTGTATCTCTTGCATTGGCAGGTGGGTTCTTTACCACTGAGGCACCTGGGAATCCTTAATGCATTAGACACTAATGATCTAAAATTATTCACTGGGTGCCTTTTCTCACAACTTATTTCTTCTGCATTTACAGAAGATACTCCATGTCTGTTTGAACAGGATTCATTAGGAAAAGAGGGTGTATGAGTTATCAATTGTTGTATAGTAAATAAAAAAATGAAATGGCTTAAAACTATAATCAACAGGTATCCACACCATTTCTGTGGACCAGGAATTCAGTAACATCTTAACTGAGGAGTTCTGGCTCAGAGTCTCACTGAAGTACAGTGGGGAGTTTGAGTGCAGCTGGAGTCAGCTTAAAGGCTTGAATAGAGGTGCAGGATCTTCTCCAAGGTGACTGACTCCCAGGGATAACAACATACTCTTTTCAGTTCATAGCTCTGTAGTTTTCTTCTTTGCTACCTATACTTTTCTCCCACCCATGATTTAAGACCAACAAGTCTACTTGTATTTAATAAGTAATCATTGAATAGCTTCTATTTTTCAGTCTTGAAGATGTCACAAATTAAAGGAGGGAAAAAAAAGATGTTTATACACAGGTAGTACTTGTGGTGTAGTGTAATAGACAATACACATAGAATAAACAAAGGGATTATGGCAAATGAAAGGAAGGGCAAATTAATCAAAAATGAATGACTATAGGTAGAATTACAAAATAAGGTAGCATTAAACTTGTGCACTGATGATAAATGTGAGTTTCTGAGAGGTAAAGAGAGGAAATAGGGTATTTCACTTGAATCTCTTTTCTAGGATCATTGGTGCCTTTGTTATCCTATCTCACAAGGTTGGCCTCATTAATACGATTCTTGGACTGAAAAATAGTTATTAAGGAGGAGTTTATGGATGAATATAGAGAATATTCTTAAACAGTCTAAGTGCATGTAGTAGTAGGTAGTTATTGAAAGGATTACGAAAGACAGAATAGCTTCAGTATCGACAGAAAAACTAAACACAAAATCTTTGGTAGCAAGTGATATTAGAATGTGGAAAAGTATGAATTTTAAGTGAAACCGATTATGTTTTTTTTTTTTTTTCTTTTTAAAAATCCTGTGGCAACACTCAATAATCTGGGAGTGGAATGGAAAATGTAAACAGAATGCAGGCCTGGAGATTAAAAATGGTTGGAAGTAAATGGGAGAAGGAATTGAAGGTCACAAAGAGGGGAGCCCAGGAAATAGCAGAAAACTCTCATGCAGTCTGAGAGGGTATAGTGGACAGCAAAACCAGGAAGAGCCTGAAGAACCAAGGTCACAGTGCAGGTGAAGAGCTAACAAACCTATTGTTAGGGCTTCTGATAACTGAATTAAAGTAATAATTGAGTTCTTAGGGTCAAAGATTGAAAACTTGGTATCCTTAGACTCAAGCCAAAGAGGAATAACTACTTTTCTTGAGTTTTACAAAGGTAACAACAGCAAGTTAAATTGGCCTAACTTTTCCTTAACAATTTAGTCTAGGAAACACCAACTCTGAAAAACCAACAATCAAACCAGCTCTACCGTTTTTGACACAGGTCATCTTCACATTCTTGAACATGTCTTCTGTTATTTCTCAACTTTATTTTTGTTCCAAGGATTTGAAGATACAAACCCTTTTATGTTTGAAGGGTTCAGGTACTTCTATACAAATAAATATTTCCTCTCTATAGACTAAGTCTAATGTTGAAATTGTGTTTTTAACTTTTTTTTCCTTGGGAGCTCAGAAGAGAGGTCAGGGGCACAAATGCAAATTTGTGGGTCATTATCCTGAAAGTGAAAGAGGAGAGTGAAAAAGTTGGCTTAAAGCTCAACATTCAGAAAACTAAGATCATGGCATCTGGTCCTATCACTTCATGGCAAATAGATGGGGAAACAGTGGAAACAGTGTCAGACTTTATTTTGGGGGGGTTCCAAAATCTCTGCAGATGGTGACTGCAGCCATGAAATTAAAAGACACTTACTGCTTGGAAGGAAAGTTATGACCAACCTAGACAGCATATTCAAAAGCAGAGACATTACTTTGTCAACAAAGGTCCATCTAGTCAAGGCTATGGGTTTTCCAGTAGTCATGTATGGATGTGAGAGTTAGACTGTGAAGAAGGCTGAGCGCCGAAGAATTGATGCTTTTGAACTGTGGTGTTGGAGAAGACTCTTGAGAGTCCATGCAGGGAGATCCAAGCAGTCCATTCTAAAGGAGATCAGCCCTGGGTGTTCTTTGGAAGGAATGATGCTAAAGCTGAAACTCCAATATTTTGGGCACCTCATGCGAAGTGTTGACTCATTGGAAAAGACTCTGATGCTGGGAGGGATTGGGGTCAGGAGGAGAAGGGGACAACAGAGGATGAGATGGCTGGATGGCATCACCAACTCGATGGACGTGGGTTTGGGTGAACTCCGGGAGTTCATGATAGACAAGAAGGCCTGGCGTGCTGCGATTCATGGGGTCTCAAAGAGTCGGACCCAACTGAGCAACCGAACTGAACTGACTGATCCAAAAGAAGATGAAAAATGCTGTGTAAGTAAAACAAATGTCCTTATGTTCATCCA
Source organism: Oryx dammah (assembly GCF_014754425.2). Classification (NCBI taxonomy): domain Eukaryota; kingdom Metazoa; phylum Chordata; class Mammalia; order Artiodactyla; family Bovidae; genus Oryx; species Oryx dammah. Next base: position 31,971,248 of record NW_024070209.1, read on the forward strand.
CTAAAGAACTATTTATTAAACTCCTCTAAGTGCCAGACACAGTGCCAGGTGCTCGGTTACAATAGTGAGCAAACACTTTATGCTACGGGACATATAAATGGACGGCACTGAAGGTGGTATCAATTCCTACAAGCACTGCTGAAAATGTTAGACTGCAATTGTAAAGTTACATTACCAGGGGGTTATATTCAAATTCAGTAGGTAGAAGCAGGTCCCCTAGGCCTATTCCAGTATCTGTCAAGGTCCTGCTCCACAAAATATTGTCCCTCATTCTATGCAAATTTTGACTGTGCCTCTGGATATTCATGTCAGTTAAAAAAAAATCCATTTATAATGATATAAGTCGAGAACTTACATCTGTTTCACATGTAAACACAGATTATTGCATGAGTTTTATACATACTGAGTTTTCCAGGAATTCCACCTATAGTATTAATCAAGAAAAACTTAAACTTTGGTTGCTTTATGTCTTTCTGAATTTAACGAGATTTGTTACATCAGAAAATCAGATCAGACTGCAAAACCACACATAGTAATTGAGTTGATGATTTAACATATCTTATTAGACTGTAACTGTTATACTCACAGTGCAAGCAAATGACTAATTAATTGAGTTTTATCTTGTATTATGCCTGAGTGTCAAGATACTAATATATATAATTTTATAACTACTATCATAAATTACTTTTCATTCTCCCTTTTGAGAAAGGAGATATAGATTTGTAACATATAGATTTGTGAATTGGATTGTATGTGGTTCCTATTTAACCACACATGTCATTCCAAGATAGAAAAGGAGATATGACAACATATTTAGTTTTGTTTTTACATGTATTTTTACATATAATTTATGGTATGTGTATTTTTGAGGAATGGGTAATAGGTTTAGTCTGCTATGATGATTAAGAGCACAGTGTTTGAGTAAGACAGTGATGAGTTGAAAACTTAGATTTGCCATTTACCTTTTCTTTTTCTCCTTCTACCTTCTTACCATTTGAATTTCTATGTATGGATTTTTTCAAGGGTTATTTTGGACAGTAAGTTAATTTTTGCTCTTTGGATACTGTCTACTGGCATAGAGGTTTAATCATGCATATAATTCTACCCTAGACATCAGGGAGATTCTGTTTTTAATTCACAAGAGATATCAAAATGTGGAAGCCCATATTCTTAGGATGAAAAGATTACATATCTAGGCTTTGTGGATGGAAGACAACATCTGATATATGCTCTATTATTTGTGTTACATAATATACATTATACTTTCAAAATGGCATTTGAAAAAAAAAACCTACAAAAATTAATAGTGCTTTTCTTTATTTTTTTTTTCTTTTTTCCTTAGAGCCGAAAGTTGTTCACCAGTTTAAGCACATGAAATTAGGTTTTCTTACTGTAGTAGCAGTGACTGGGTCAGTTTTTTTGAAGAAAAATCATTCTTAACTCCATGGTGCTTAGGAAATAATGCTATCTGAATGTGACAAAAGAGATTTCAACATAAAACTCTGTGAAATGTTTTAAAATATATGCTTTTCACAAAGTTTGGAATTTCTAATTATGGGTTATAAAGCTTTCAACCCGAAGATCACTCAAGTGAATCTAAACCCACCTATGGGAAATCCACCAAGGAAGAAGAACTCCCAATAACCAACCTTGGTTGTAAGAACCACAAAAACACAAAATGCTGACATTATCGAGTTAATTTTAAAAAGTAGCATTCAAAATTGTAGAGATGGTATAAGCCAATTATCTGCAATTAAAGCCTGGCTTTGAGTGATGTTGTTGTCCATGGATATCTTCTTCTTTTAATTTTTTTCATATTTCCTTTAACAAAGAAAGCATTTACTTAAATTTTTTAAAATACAAATGTATGTATATACATGTATATCTGTATGTGTGTAAGAAATATAAGAAAAGAGCTGCTGCTGCTGCTAAGTTGCTTCAGTCGTGTCCGATTCTGTGTGACCCCATAGACCTCAGCCCACCAGGCTCCCCTGTCCCTGGGATTCTCCAGGCAAGAACACTGGAGTGGGTTGCCATTTCCTTCTCCAATGCATGAAAGTGAAAAGTGAAAGTGAAGTCGCTCAGTCGTGTCCGACTCATAGCGACCCCGTGGACTGCAGCCCACCAGGCTCCTCTGTCCATGGGATTCTCCAGGCAAGAGTACTGGAGTGGGGTTCCATTGCCTTCTCCAAGAAAAGAGCTAAGAGATACAAAGACAACCTTCTAATTCAGTATAGATTTTGGCTCTGTTGGTCCTTCAAGCTTTTCAAATTGTTTACTGCCATGAACTCAGAGAAATTAGGCCACTGACTAATGTGCTGCTCCCCAGGTTCAGTGAAAAACATCAACCTTTAAAAGGTGCCTTAAAAATGAGAAATGTTGCATGAATTGATATTTTAGCTGTGTGCGTGTATATAAACCTTTCTGGATATGACTTGCCATTTGGTCGGGTACTTATTGTGGGCTACTCAATTTGTATATGGATGTGTATAATTTCATGATGTGAGTAAATCTTGGCATTTGGGCTATATTTGGGCAGAGTAGGTGTGAAATTATACACACAAGGTGGCCAAACAGCCAAATGGCAAACCAATTACATAAATGTAGTTTTGAGTATCAAAAAAAAAAATCTGCATTAGTTATCATAAAATCAGAATTTTAATATCAGTTATTATTATTACTACTATTACTTCTGGTGTTACTGTTACTACAGCTACAAAGCTCTATTGTACACTTATCATGCATGTAAAATTTACAGAGTCGTACATGAATTGTTCCATTTTCACCCGATAATAATCTTCTATGTGAGGTAAGTATTATCAATACCATCGAATGATAAGTAAAATGATACTTGGAAAGATTTAGTATCTCAGCCAAGTTGCACACATGTAAGGGATAAAATCCAGATATACTGAACTAAACATCAAACACTGAATTTCATAGAAATTCTGCCTTTGAGATCTATCATGTGACTTTGGTACTTATGAGAAGCTTTGCATATTACTTTCATTATTTGCAAAATGAAGATGATCAGATGTGCCCTAGAATGGGAGTGAAAGTACAATAAATACAAAAAGTGATACAATGCATAAAGGACTGGTATTAAACTATCTTTCCCTTTCCTGTATTCCCAATAGAAAATTTATTCTTATATCAACTGTAAGAGTAATACTAATGAACAACAGAAAACTACACAAATATATTGGCTCTAATACTAAGTATTTTTCTAAGTTTAAAAATACATTATAGTTCATTTTAATTCTTTCAGAGATCCCCAAAACACAATGTACAGAATATATATTTTAAAATCACACATACATACATAAGCTAATCACTATCCATATAAAAAACTTGAACATAAACGTTCATAGAAGCCTTATTCATAATAGCCAAAAAGTAAATAAATCCAAATGTCCATTTAGTTGATAACAAAATGTGGTATATTCATATAATGGAATATTACTTAGAGCTGAAAAGGGATGCAGCAGTGATTCAGGCTACATATATACATGGATGAACTTTGTCAACATTACACTAAATGAAAGAAACCATTCATAAAAGACCACATATTGCATGATTCTATTTTTAGGAAATGTCCAGAATAAGCAAAGGAATAGGGTCAGAAAGTAGTGGTAGTTTAGGGCTTGGGAGAGGAGGAAGGGGCCTTTCTTTTCGGAGAAGAAAAGTGTTTTAAATTCAATGTTGGTGATAGTTGCATAACTCTGTACGTATACTGAAAAACATTGAACTGTATACTTTGAATGAGTGAGCTATATGATATATGAATTACAATTCAATAAAGCTTTTTAAAAGTAAACAAAATGTTCACCACCATCACCCAAAGGAATTCCTATAAAATTTCCTTATTTGCAAAATTTTCCTCAGCAAAAATTATAAGTATGAATTCATGTAAGTATATATACAATGTAATATATTTACAAATATGCATAGAGACACAGACACATTGATTTTTTTCCCCCCTAATTAAGACTTTGAAAACCAGTTTTAGGGCAGGTCCTTGCAGTGAAAAGAAGTTTTCATTAGGTGGTCAGGCCAATTTAAACTCATCCACTCTTGTGTTGGTATTTTCACTATTTCCCATGTGAGAGTATGTCAGAAGATAATAAGATCTCAGAGGACATTTTTTCTTCCTAGTCAGGTGAAATCATCCTGACTTAATTTCAATCTATTTCTCCTTATTATATTCCTTTCAACAGTTCAATTCTTTTCCCTCCTTGGTGGCCATATCCTCTACTTAAATCTGAGTACTAAGATACAGCATCCTCGGCAATAATCACACCTCAAACAGCAGGTATAAAACTACCTGGGTCTCCTAATAAGCCTAGACATTATGTTCTCTTAGGCTAAGCATAGGAAATAATGTCTGCAAGGTTTTATTTGTTTAGCCTTGATCTAATTTTCACATCATGTTTAAAGACTTGTCACTTGTTCAAATACTAACATGAAATAATGTATAATATCTGTAACATATAAATTATATGTGTATTTAATATATAACATATAGTGTTTTATAAATTATAAAGCCAATGAACTTTATATACATAACTGTGAACCTGGGTACTGCCCATTTTATAGTCATCTGGCAATACTGAAATCTATATTCTAAGAATACATTAGGTTAAAAATAGCTTCTCTCCTCATACCCTTTTCCCACAGCAAATATATAGTCAGAATAAATTCAGAAAAGTATTTTAGATGATGAAATTCACCATGAATTTAATGATAGAAAGTAAACAAGATTCATCAATGTAGAGAGCTAAATTTCAGGAGCAGTAAGATTGTGTTCACTAAAAGCGATCTCCACATTTTATCCTCCTGACATAAAAAATAAAAAATCTTCTCAGGTTAGAACAGATATATGAATCTATTAAGAGTCTAAGTAGAAAAGTACCATTAAATTGCTGTTCAAATACTTTTCATATTTTCCTACTTTGTCACCAGATGAACTTTATAAACAATCTCTCTCCAGCTCACTTTTTGAATAATCCCTTGTGCACATTGAGGGTGGGGGGAAACCCTGCTATTTGCAGTTATGTATTATACTTAATTACAATAGTTTAATTTACAATAGCTTAATTTATATTAGGGCTTCCCTGGTAGCCCCACTGGAAAAGAATCTGCCTGCAATGCAGGAGACTCTGGTTCAATCTCTGGGTTGAGAAGATCCCCTGGAGAAGGGATAGGTTATCCACTCCAATACTCTTAGGCTTCCCTAGTGGCTCAGACGGTAAAGAATCTGCCCGCCATATGGGAGACCGGGGTTCGATCCCTGGGATGGGAAGATCCCCTGGGTTGGGAAGATCCCCTGGAGCAGGGCATGGCAACCCACTCCAGTATTCTTGCCTGGAGAATCCTTATAGACAGATGAGCCTGGCTGGCTACAGTCCATGGGGTCGCAGAGTCGGACACAACTGAGAGACTAAGTACATTTATACATTTTCCCTAATATTCTTAAAGGAGTTTGCCATTATTGTTGCAATTTTACCAGTAAGGAAACAGAGAGTTGCAGATACTAGATGACTTGCTTAAGGTGCTATGGCACACGATATAACTTGAATTTGAATCAAGTATCACTTCAAAGGCTATCTACATTCTTTCACATACCAGTTGTCTCCATAAGAACATTCTAATTATTAAAAATCTAAACTCAAGACACATGTTACTGGTTTAATTCCTTCCAATAACTATTCCAGTCTATACTACACTGAATCAGCTTCTCATTTAGTAAATCTCTCTTAATAATATCTTGGCCCAAGTTCAAAGATTTCAGCCACTCCAAAGCTCCTCTCAGCCACTCACCCAGCACAAGTTAGGCTCCTGGTTGTAGCCATGTGGGAGGGAGGCGGGAGGAGTGGACTCAAATCTGGGTTTTGAATCAGTATAGACCTCCTTCTCCCTCTTTCTTAAGGTCAGCTGCTTCTTAGACACTAGGTGATGAAGTGGGAGAGAAAAAAAGCAAAGCTTTCCTTCTTGGACTTGGAAAGCTGTCCTGCTCCTTCAGTAAGTAGGAGCTGATTTTCTGGTCTGCTATGGCCGGCAGAAGAACCTACAGTCTGGTACTCAAATGCTGGCATTCTCCTGAATTACCCTGCATAGTTCCCTCAGGTGGAAGACTGAATTCCCATCCAACTATTCTACACCTTCTAAGCCTGGAATTTATGCTAATGGGGGTGACCTCATGTGGTATGCAGGATTTGTCTGCCAGTACAACCAGCTCACTCCCAGAGACTTTCAGAGGTGCACAATGAGTGAATGAGAGCTACACACCTCCTCACCTCACCAAAGAGTGAGTATGTGGGTGGCTCCACTGCTGTGACCCTTCTGTCAGCCCACTGACTGATGAAGAAGAAAACAAAACAAGAAAATATCATGAAGCAACAGTTAGAACTGGACATGGAACAACAGACTGGTTCCAAATAGGAAAAGGAGTACGTCAAGGCTGTATATTGTCACCCTGCTTATTTAACTTATATGCAGAGTACATCATGAGAAACGCTGGGCTCGAGGAAGCACAAGCTGGAGTAGATTGCCAGGAGAAATATCAGTAATCTCGGATATGCAGATGATACCACCCTTATGGCAGAAAGTGAAGAAGAACTAAAGAACCTCTTGATGAAAGTGAAAGAGAGTGAAAAAGTTGACTTAAAGCTCAACATTCAGAAAACTAAGATCATGGCATCCGGTCCCATCACTTAAATGGCAAATAGATGGGGAAACAGTGGAAACAGTGGCTGACTTTATTTTTCTGGGCTCCAAAATCACTGCAGATGGTGACTGCAGCCATGAAATTAAAAGACGCTTCCTCCTTGGAAGGAAAGTTATGACCAACCTAGACAGCATATTCAAAAGCAGAGACATTACTTTGTCAACAAAGGTCCATCTAGTGAAGGCTATGGTTTTTCCAGTGGTCATGTATGGATGTGAGAGTTGGACTATAAAGAAAGCTGAGCACCGAAGAATTGATGTTTTTAAACTATGGTGTTGGAGAAGACTCTTGAGAGTCCCTTGGACTGCAAGGAGATCCAACCAGTCCATCCTAAAGGAAATCAGTCCTGGATATTCATTGGAAGGACTGATGTTGAAGCTGAAACTCCAATCCTTTGGCCACCTGATGCGAAGAGCTGACTCATTGGAAAAGACTCTGATGCTGGGAAAGATTGAAGGCAGGAGGAGAAAGGGACGACAGAAGATGAGATGGTTGGATGGCATCACCAACTCAATGGACATGGGTTTGGGTGGACTCCAGGGGTTGGTGATGGACAGGGAGGTCTGGCGTGCTGTGGTTCATGGGGTCGCAAAGAGTCAGACACGACTGAGCAACTGAATTGAACTGAACTGAACTGAATCTCTTCACCCGAGAGCCATCTCCAATCCTTTTGATTCCTTCTCATAGGGTATCCCATTCTGACTTTGAGAAGGAAAAAAACAAAAGCTTTTCTTCAAGCACATTACACTCACAAAAATGTCATCTGTTCATTTTGTCTTATTTCAATTTGGCGGGGAGGTGGTGGTGAAAGATTCTGGCTTCTCTCAAAGGCTTGGAGGGCTTATCGTCCACTTCTCCTCCCAGAAACCCTCTAACTTCGCATGTGGATGTCCTGAACACCCACTGTCCTCAGCTTCAGCCTGAGATATGCCAAAGGATGACAAGAATAAGCTCATCACACGTTCAACTGCACTTGACAACAACACAATTTTTTTCTGGTTTTAACCCATAATTTAAAAAATATATATATATATCAAGCTATCTCTCAAAATGTGCAAACATTCCCTATGTTAACATGTTTGATGTTAAAACATCTGGGGCCTTTTAATCTATTTTAATTAGTTATAAAAGGATTAGGTTTCTCACACCAAGCCTGTTTAATATAAAGACTAATTATGCATAATTTCCATTTCAAATCTGTAACAAACATTTTACTTTATTGCACACCACTTATTTCTTCATCCTAAATTATTCTGGCCCAGGCTTTAAGTCAAAAAAGAATGAGAATATATGCCCACAATCTAAACAGAAACAAGATTACAAGACTGTAAAGTACTAAAAGAATAGTCAATCTAATTATCTTTGTAACGCTCACCTCTGGAGTGCTCCAGCTCTCTGAGAAAGCTATGATTTCAGCAAAACATCCAGCAAAGCTAGTGTTCCACTTATTTCAGGTTGAGGAAGGGAGCTGACCTGGACATTAGTGGTTTCTATGAGCCCTGAGAGTCTGACATACAAACAAATGTCAGAGTCTAATTCAAGAGTCATTAATGTAAAATGATAATAGCTACCAATTATAGAGTACTTATGGTGCCTCAAACATTATGCTTGGCCCTTGAGAGGCCTTTTTTCATTTCATTTCAGTCTGACCCAATGAGGTGGACCCATTATTAGAATCCTTGTTTTACAAATGAGAAGACTGAGGTTGAGAAATTAAGTAACCCAAGATTAAAAACAAAGAAACTATAAGGGCCACCATTCAAATTTATTCTTTAACATTATATAAAGATATTCATAATAGTTTTGGCCATTTAGTATACTGGGATCTCTAAGTTCTGCCCAGTGCCAACGGACACCATGACCAGCTGCCAGGGCCAGTCTAGAAAGAACAACCAGTTGAGATTAACCCCCACTGAGACAGTAGGACAGAAATTATATATTTCTGCGCCTAGTGCTTATTTGTTTCCAATTCAACTCTCAGAAAAAGGAGTGGTGGGAGAATCTGATACAGAGAAATACTGAAGTTCTCCTATAGGTCTTGTTTATTCCCAAACCCCAATCAGACACAGTCTATCCTCCAAGATCCCCATGACCCATTCTGTGGGCTGGAAAATTAAGACTGTTTGTCAGAGTGCCCTGTAGGTCTGTGATACCTAACATACAAATCCAAGAGTCCCAACTTTCAGACCCTGCCTTTCCCTGTTAAGTATGGCAGGATAGCAAGACACTCATTTCACCTCTCTTCACACCCTTCAGAACAGGGCCTCTCTGCTGAGATTTTCTGAGAAAACTGCAGTGGTCTGTCAGCCCAATTCTGAGAGCAGAGAGGAGCCCCAGTGAAGAAGCTGCAGTAGCTACCAGGAGACAGAAAACATACGAGGTACCAGGGCTGGGCCTGCCTCAGCCAGCATCTGTCTGCCTGGAGCAACTTTGGGACTTAAAGCAAAGTCATTGTCTCTGGGGATTTCTTTTCAGTTCTGTCAGAACCTGATGCCTACATTCTTAACCACTGAAGTATCTACGTGTGTGCTGTCACTTCAGCCATATCCAACTCTGTGCAACACTATGGGCTGAAGCCCACCAGGCTCCTCTGTCCATGGGATTCTCCAGGTAAGAATACTGGAGGGGGTTGTTATGCGCCCGTCCAGGGGATCTTTCCAACTCAGGGACTGAAGCCAGGTCGCCTGCATTGCAGGCAGATTCTTTACTGTCTGAGCCACCAGGTAACTGAAATGTGTACATCACTCAGTAAAAACATGGAAAGTAACAGAGATTTGATTTATTATTAACCAAATAGATGTGATTTAGTGTTTCAAATCATTTATGTTTGTTCCAATAAAAATGAGTAAGATGAAAGTAAAACGAGAAATATCATAGATTTACATGTTAGTTGTACTTAAAGTCTCTGCAACAATTAACTGTGCAGCCAATGTATGCATTTACTAATCATATATTCATACATAATTATATTACTGTATCATAGTTTTATTAATGCTCTATTTACTAATAATTATAACACAACACTAATGATGCTGTTAATGTTGTTTATCTTTCAATTCTCTAAAATCTTTCTTCTAGCCAAACAGAAAATTTGTTATTTGTTATAATTATAATTGCTTGAGTAAATATTATTACTTGCAACAAATAATAGGAATTTGAAGAAAATGAAATAAAAATCAACCCATTTCATCCTGGGCAGTGAGAACCAATTACAGTTTCATGTATAACTTTTTGCCTAAAAGTCTTGTGTTGTTTTACCATTTCATTCAGCTTTTAAAATGTTTTAATTAGGACTTGAGAATTTATCACATAAGTAACACATATCACCATCACCCTATTTGATTTAGTCTAAGAACTCAGAGTCATGAATTTCAACTTCAAAATCAGAACAATCCAATTTTAATTTACTACTATTTTTTGGAGGTGAGAGGATTGATAGTGTATTGTTCTAAAAGTTAAATCTGATTAATATTTAATTACACCCATATTCATATATATTAATCAGTGTTTTCTATGAGTCATAACTACTACTGGGACACCAGGAATAGTTTTGTAATTGCACTTTAATTTCAAAAAAGTCACTGATAGTGATCACTGAGTGGACCTTGTAAAAGCAATGAACTTATTAATTCAAGTACCAAATTATATGTAGACTGCATATATTCATTATAATGATACTTTCAGACAATTAAAAATAACATTTCTTTGCAGTAAAGTAGGAACATGTATTTCATAGGTGTCTGACTATGAATAAAATCCTTCTTTGCTGAATATATATTTACTTAAGGCAGTAGCAAGAAATAAATTATTGACTAGCTAAAAATTACATAAAGTACAACCTAAACCACAATTTTATTTCCATTTATGTATTATTAAATGCTTATTTTAAGATGCCATTTAAATAAAAATTTTAACTTTTAAAAAATAAAATTTTTAGCCAATTCTTTCAGATATGAGAAACTCATAGCCATACCTCATAAAACAGGAAGGCTTTCACAAAAACATACACTATTCAAGTAGTTTAATAAAATCTAAGTGATGAACAGTAACTAGCATCAGAAATTCCTCCATAACAATGCACTGATAACTAAGTTAAATGCTATTTAAAATACAAATTTTTAATAATTATCATTATCCATTGTTCTAAATGGCTTGTGAATAAAATCTGGACCGATTAAACTGATTTGAAAATAATTTAAGAGTGGCCACTAGATTCAAGCAAAACTTTATAGTGGGAGAAAACTGGTTGAGGAAAGTCCTTCTTAGATCTTACATAAGAAGGGCCAAAATTTCAATTAACTATAAGAAACACTTAAAGATATTTCCCCAGACTGGTAGATGAGCTCAGTGAACACACAGACACACACAGACACCCACATGCATATTTGTATGTTACATATTATATAAGACTTTGATTTCCTATTCAGAGTATTTGTCTCCTAAACTTGATAGTACATGTGGCAATCAGAACATAAAATAACATTTGAGGGCTAGCTAGAAAATGAAAATAACACTGAAAAGATGGTGAAATCTCCTTATCAACAGACTAGCAATCTGAATTATGCAATGTGTAATTTCTATATTAGAAGATAATAAAATAACATGCTTGTGATTTCTAGTGTAATAGAAAAAGAATATGGCAAATGCATAATCATGAACATCAATTTTCATACATAGTGGAATCTATAAAGCTTATATTTGTAAGCTCTAGTTAAGTCTAGTAAGAGGTATATACAATAAAATGACAGCAAAATATTGAAGTATAGATATAATTCAAAACATCAGTACAGTATATTTATCTACTGGCAAATATCTAAAATATCTAGTCAGTCAATCAGACTTACTTTGATGTATAATAATTTTACCTCATTAAGAAGAAGGAAAGAGAGAAGGACAGGTAACTTTTTTTCTGGATTTAATAAACATGATGCATGACAATTTCAGACACACACTGGAATTGCATTGTTTGTAAATCTTACATATCCTTTTTGCTCATTCATGGAAGCAAATCAATATGAAGGCCTTAAGAGCTACACTAAAAATTTTGCTTACTGGCATACTGAATATATTCTATATTTCTGTCACTTAAACTGTCCCTTTAGGATCTAATTTATAAGCTTGGGATTCACTGAGCACTGACTGAGCGTATTTTCTGAGAAACAAAAAAAAATGTAATTAATAAAAAAAAATTGTGAGTGATCTATGCTTTTAAAGTTTTAGTTCATACTACTAACTTCGTCATAAATATTACAGAAACTCTCAGGAAGAAAGTAGAAAATCAACAGCAGTTTCAAACTAGCAATCAAAATACTACTTTGAATTTGCAAAGAAATAAATGAGTTTGCCTAGAAAAGATCATATCAGAAGTTTTATCCCAAAGATTATTTCACTCATTACATTACTATTCCCCTTTATCTAAACAGCTTATTTTGAAGGGCTATGTGTGACTCGACAACATAATTCTTGTGAAGGTATGGTTTTTGTCTATTGCGTTCTCTATTTTATACCCCCTAAGATGGTGCTAGAACTTAAAGGTTCTCAAAAAATAACTATTGCTTGAATAAATGGCTAATATATGTTTCTAGTATCAAAATTGGAAAAAGAAGTTTCAGGTGGTGCTGGTGTCTATAATTCTCTTATTTAAATGGAAGGAGCAAAGGAAGAAGAGTATTCTTAGGAAACAAAAATAGTTACATAGATAAACTAGAGAAAATATGGGGGCACAATGAAATGTCTTTGTCGACACCACCTTGTCCCTTTAACTTTTCAGTTTGCCTGCATGATAGAAATTTCCAAGGGCAAAAGGAAGCCAAATGTGAACTGATATCTGTGCAAGGGTCAGGTAGGGAACAGCCCTCAATTGAGAATCTCCAAACGCTAAGCATGTTCCTGCTGCCTCCAGTTTGAGAACCATTGATTACAGGTATAACAAAGATATTGCTTTTGAAATAATTTCCCAGTTGCTAACTCCCCTATGAGATGCTTTTTCTTTATAATGGTTAATGGAGATCAACATTAATGCATTGACCAACAGGAGCTGCTTGTTGCCATTTGACATTAAGACCGTGTCTCACACATCTGAAAGACCAAGGACTCTAGTTTGCATAACAGTGGCCAAGGACACTAGGAAAGCTGCCTGCCTGTCTTTGGATCTGATCTGTAACAGGACGCTCTCTAATACTGTGGTGGGGAAAAATGTTTAACTGTAAAATGAACTGCAGGACTTCCCTGGTGGTACAGAGGATAGGAATCTACCTGCCAATGGAGGGGACACAAGTACAATCCCTGGTCTAGGAAGATTACAGACACCTCATAACAACTAAGCCTGTGCTACAACTACTGAAGCTTGCCTGCTTGAGGGCCCTCAAACCACAGTTACTAAGCCTGTGTGCTGCTGCTACTGAAGCCTGCAACCCTAGAAGTAGTGCTCCATAAGAGAACCAGTGCAATGAGAAGCCCACCCACCAAAATGAAGAGTAGCCCCCGGCCACTGCAACTAGAGAAAGCCTATGCACAGCAACGAAGATCCAGTGCCACCAAAAATATAAATATTAATAAATAAATAAAAATAAGTACAAAAGTAAATTAACTGTAAAATTAACTGTAACTGTAAAACTGTCAGATTATATCTTCCTTTCATTGCCCCCTCTCTATATATATGCTGTGTGTGTGCTCAGCCCCAGGTCTCCCACATTACAGGTAGATTCTTTACCGTCTGAGCCACCAGGGAAGACCCCGTCTCTATATGTGTTTGTGTGTATAGACACATGCATACTATTAAACACTAATAATAAGCCAGGCAGTTACAGGTGCTGAGGATACAGAAATTAACAAGACAGACAAAAGTCTATCCTTTGTGGAGCTTGCACATGACTAATATTAATACTCTATGCATCGCATTCACTCAGCATTTTGTTGAGCAACAATTTGCTTTTGTTGTTTCTGTTCAGTTGCTAAGTCCTGTTTCACTCTTTGCGACACTGTGGACTATAGTCTGCCAAGCTCCTCTGTTCTTGGAATCTTCCAGGCAAGAATACTGAATAGGGTTGCCATTTCCTACTCCAGGGAATCTTCCTAAACCAGGGATTGAACCCACATCTCCTGCTTGGCAGGCAGATTATTTACCACTGAGCCACCTGAGAAGCTTACAGCAACATTCACATCTGTTAAATGAATGTCTTGAATGAATGAGTAAAGGATACATGAGTTCAAGAATATAAGAAAGGAGAGGAAAGAAAAGCTATGGTGAAAGTATGGTTTGTAGAACAACAGTGGCACAGCTCAGCCTCCATATTTTTAAGTTTGTATGTTACATTTAGCTTGCTACTTTCTGCAAAATTGATACATTTATTCAGCACAATAGAATAATGAGAAAATACACTATAATTTAGAGGTCCTTCTGTCCATTAGCTAGCTAATGCTTTAATTCTGTCCAACTCCCCATCAAGGGGACTTGTAGTACTCACTACTTCTTGAGGCACTCAATTCCATCTCTAAACCCCCGTAACAGTTAGACATTTCTCCAGGAGATTAATTATAGTCTCCTTGAGCTGTTAGCTACTTGTTCAAGTTCTCTCCTTTGTGGCTTCTAACCAGAGATCCTGATTTCTTCTAATTTTCTGATGGTTCTACAATTTAACCTAGCTTCATGTTTTGTTTTGTTTCATTTTCTGAAATTATTCCATTTGGAAAATCTGACAAATAGGACAATATATGAAACTCCAGCAGAGTCATCAGTATCAGTTCAGTTCATTTGCTCAGTCGTGTTGACTCTTTGCAACCCCACAGACTGCAGCACGCCAGGCCTCCCTGTCCATCAGCAACTCCCGGAGTTTACTCAAACTCATGTTCATCCAGTCGGTGATGCCATCCAACCATCTCATTCTCTGTCATCCCCTTCTCCTCCTGCCTTCAATCTTTCCCAGCACGAGGGTCTTTTCAAATGAGTCAGTTCTTCGAGTCAGGTGGCCAAAGTATTGGAGTTTCACCTTCAATGTCAGTCCTTCCAATGAGTATTCAGAATTGCTTTCTTTTAGGATGGGCTGGTTGAAACTCCTTGCTGTCCAAGGAACTCTCAAGAGTCTTCTCCAACACCACAGTTCAAAAGCATCAATTCTTCGGCACTCAGCTTTCTTTATAGTCCAACCCTCACATCCATACATGACCACTGGAAAAACCATAGCCTTGACTAGACGGACTTGTGTTGGCAAAGTAATGTCTCTGCTTTTTAATATGCTGTCTAGGTTGGTCATAACTTTTCTTCCAAGGAGCAACCGTCTTTTAATTTCACGGCTGCACTCACCATCTGTGGTGATTTTGAAGCCCCCCAAATAAAGTATACATAAGGGGAATCATCATATTCATCTTTTAAAATTTAATTTATCCTAAAATTGATTAGTGTTACTTGATAGCCTCATAACACTACTGACCTATAGTAACTTTATGCTGATTATAGGCCAAGAATTGGACATGGAACAATGGACTAGTTCCAAATTGGGGAAAGGGTATGTCAAGGCTGTATATTGTCACCCTGCTTATTTAACTTATATGCAGAGTACATCATGCAAAATGCTAGGCTGGATGAAGCATAAACTGGAATCAAGGTTGTCAAGAGATATATCAATAACCTCAGATATGCAGATGACACCACCCTTATGGCAGAATGTGAAGAACTAAAGAGCCTCTTGATGAAAGTGAAAGAGGAGAGTGAAAAAACTGGCTTAAAGCTCAACATTCAGAAAACTAAGATCATGGCATATGGTCCCATCACTTCATGGGAAATAGATGGGGAAACAGTAGAAACAGTGACAGACTTTATTTTCTTGGGCTCCAAAATCACTGCAGATGGTGACTGCAGCCATAAAATAAAAAGATGCTTGCTCCTTGGAAGAGAAGCTATGACCAACCTAGACAGCATATTAAAAAGCAGAGATATTACTTTGCAAACAAAGTTTCATCTATTTAAAGCTACAGTTTTTCCAATAGTCGTGTATGGATGTGAGAGTTGACCTATAAAGAAAGCTGAGCACTGAAGAATTGATGCTTTTGAACTGTGGTGTTGGAGAAGACTCTTGAGAATCCCTTGGACTACAAGGAGATCAAACCAATCAATCTTAAAAGAAATCAGTCCTAAATATTCATTGGAACGACTGATAATGAAGCTGAAGCTCCAATACTTTGGACACCTGATGTGAAGAACTGACTCACTGGAAAAGACCCTGATGCTGGGAAAGACTGAAGGAAAAGGGGACGACAGAGAATGAGATGGTTGGATGGCATCTCAGACTTGATGGACATGAGTCTGAGTAGGCTTTGGGAGTTGGTGATGGACAGGGAAGCCTGACGTGCTGCAGTCCTTGGGGTTGCAAAGCGTCAGACATGACTGAGTGACTGGACTGAACTGAAGGTGTAAAGTTTATTTGTTTGCTGTTTATTCTATGTTATACTCAAATACAGGCCTTCATTTTTACAGTTATCCATGTAATGTTTTGGATTTGACATTCCATCCCAGCTTGCATATGATACTCACACATTTGCCATGGCTCCAGTATGCATTTCATTTACAAGCTGAATGATAATTTATATATTTTCATTAAGGGTGCTGGATAATTTTCATCAGGCCAGTGCAAGGACAAGGACTTTTAGGAAGTACTAGGTAATTTCTCATTATGAGTATGATCATTTTTGAACATAGTATTGTTCTTAAATGGGACATTCTTGTGCATGCATGCCTATCTTTTTCAAGGCACTTCCATAAGAGACGGGCTTCCCAGGTGGCAGAGCAGTAGAGAATCTGCCTGCCAAGGCAGGAGATGCAAGAGATGTAGATTCAGTCCCTGGGTTAGGATGATCCCCTGGGGAAGGAAATGGCAAACCACTCCAGTACTCCTGCCTGGAAGATCTCAAGGACAGAGGAGCCTGGCAGGCTCTAGTCCATAGGGTTGTGAAGAATCAGACATGACCAAGCACATACATACACACACACCATAAAAGATATATCAGCAAATCACTAAGACTAAATCTTTTCAGCTCTTTCTAATCCAATCTGCAACTTTATTTTCCACACTTTCAGTATTCAATGGGTAGATTATCAAATAATTTGGATCATTTTGCCTAGGAAAAGACTGATGTCATCATTAACATTGTTAATGCAAGCAACAGCAACAATATCAGTAAGAATTTGGCAGATACAGAAAAAATTCTATTACTTAACAAAATCATCATTTTCAGGAAATCTGAATTCAGGCTTTATTCTAGGCACTTCCAGCTTTTAACTACTGAAACTTAATTCTTCTGATTGTTCTTAAGATTTTCTTAAGCATATCTCCCAGATTTCGTGCAAAAGTCATAATATATCCTACATTATATTTTCACAAATTCTGACTAAAAGATAATGAACCAGCTTTCTGACACGATCTGGAGGAACCAGACACTGTGATGCTTTTAATGTCCCAAAGTACATTTGCATCCTCTATTTCATTTGATCTTCAGAATAATTCTACGAGGTAGATAGGGAAGTATTATTAACCTGATTTTATAAACTGATGAAAGGTGAAATGAAATATGCTGCAGAGCTAGAACTCGGCTCATCTTAATATACCCAGGTCATTGATTTGCAGCCAAAGCATTACCTGAATTCTACACATCACAGAAACGAGATAGGTGGCTGTAACCCTCACAAAATTCATTTCAGATAATACTTCATTTATGTAATTACCTTTCTATCTTCTCCCAAGTGTTGAAATAATTTTTTCTGATGAGTAGTTCCTTTACTTTTTCTTACGACGGCATTATTGTTCCTTTACATTCTACTTCCAACCCAACTCTACTCCCATTTTCCTATCTGATTGAATATGCCAGCCTCTTTCTAGTCTTGTATTAAAAGGAAAAAGTTATTATAAGGATTTCTGAAAGCAAAGAACTATATGCCTTTATTATACCCTTGAGGTACGTTTTAAAATAGAGACTGGTTATAAATAAAGATCATATGTTATGGGTCAATGCACTTCTTCAGCTTCAACAAATGAATTCCATTCATATTTACATGACCCCTATCAAGTGTGGATATTACAGTTCCCTGTACCTAAGATGATCTCAATCAAAGAGTATTGGGGAGAAACATTTACAAATTAAATTATAATAGAACAGTAATTGAACTGAAATCAGAAGACCTGAATTATCATCATTGTTCATCCTCTGACTAATCATGTCATTTATACTCTCTAGGGACCTTTGCTATTTAAGAAATGTATACAATAAAAACTACTGCTTTCTGTATCTTCTGGAGTTGTTTAAAGATTATGCTGAAATGCTTTAAATTATAAAATAAGATATAAAATATGAGATTCAGTTCAGTTCAGTCATACCATATTAATAATAATAGTAGAAAATCAAGACAATCTGAATTAAGGGATTATTATTAATAATTTAACAGGTAATTATTTTTGCCTATTCTTCAGTTCAACCGCATATATCCTATAGTTTGGTCAACCACAGGCCTCATGCAAAGTAAATTCTCCAATGAAACTTTTAGCAAGCACATAATTAGCATAATCATTCTGGTTCCCCAGTAAATAGTCAGATGTTTTAGGTACTAAAAGCAAGTGTAAACAATTTTTGGGAGCAAGAGTTTTAGAAGTAGGACAGTTAAAAGAAGATACAATATCAGGTACATTAAACATGAAATCGGTTCAAATTTTTAATTTGAACATTTTTATCATATTAGGTAACTCTTTAGAGAATAAAGCATCTATCAATAAACTATCAAATATAGATGTTAATTGTACAAATGAGTGTGGCTAAACCTCAGATTAAATTTGTTAGATAGTTAAAGAAACTAAATATGCTTCTAAGCACAAAAAATATTGAGAGTAGAATCAGAGAGATGTCAGAAAAGCTTTTAAAAAATATTTTACAACCAAATGAGCTCACAAATTGTGCCTAGATTTTTACCATTTTGATGCTTATAAACACTATAATATATGTAGCCAAACTGGATGCCTTATTTAGAAATCACAATGTGATATGGGAACACGGGTCCAATTTTAAAAATTTGATTTTGAAGTTGCATGAGGAGGAAGTTGTATTTGGAGGTTTCATGCCATATATCTTAACTATTTACAAACTAGATTAGAAAACAGAATTATTCATTTCTTTGAGTCACTTTTTATCTTCACAATACCAAACGGAGAAAAAGATTCACATTTTAAAAAATGTAAACACACAGAGACTAAGACATGCCAAAAGACATTCTCTTGTTTTTAGCTTTCTGTTTTTAAGCCATTAAAACATAATAATAATCAGTGTTTTATTTAACTCAGGAAGCCACAGCCTCTGGGAACAACAGAACTAACTACCACACTAATTTCTGTATATATTGTACAGTGGAAAGTTCAAGTCAGGTTTTAATGATCAATGGTATCATGCTAACATCATTTCAAAAGTGGATTTCAGATTTCGAGGATGCCAAATATGCAGCTGCTGTCCTAAAATCTGAGAATTCAGGTCCAGAATAATTATAAGGTATAAGTTACACAGAGCGTATTGTGAAATATTATCATTTTTAAACAGCAAAGAAATATCTATGATAGAATCTAGTTTATGTGGCAGCCTCCAAAATATGTAGCTAAAAACAGCTTCTTAGTAATGTCTTGAAGAGTCAAAAGCAATGACCTTGTCATGTTCCTGGCAATCCTGATAAAACACCTGGGTCAGATACTAGTGAAGATTAATATGGTAATTACAAAGAGATCAGATTGTTATTGCAGAAAAAGAGGTACAGCATAGTAAGCAGGGCCTCCTAATACTATTGATATTCTCCATAATTTTTTTCCCAATCCCTGGTTACGAGCATCACAATAAATATACATTCCAGGATAATCTTTGGTAATGGTAAGAATAGCAAAGTAGTAAAAAAGTAGTCAATTTATTCTGTCACATCTCTAACATCACTTTTGAATAGTCTGTTCATCATGCATATCACATTGGGAAAATATCATTATCCCATACCATTGTTACTGTATCAGTGACCTCTGAATTAGGTGAGCACTCATATGACTAAAAAAAGCCTAGAAAGGAAAAAAAAAAAAGCCTAGAAAAATGTGTAAAATCATAGGACCTTCATTTATCTGGCTGGATCTATAATTACTTTAAAACTTTTTATCTAAGTATATTACACAAAAACCTTCTATAAATTGTTGAGCTCTCAACTTGAATCATCTTTCAGAAAATCTGAAAAAGAAAGAACTAATAATAACATGGACCCAAAGCATGTGTTCTGGGATAGTATGGAACACTGCATACTGTGTGGGTCTGTGCAGTACATTTTTCACCAGAATGTCTGGTTGAAAGGCATCCTTACAACCTTTACAGCCCAGAGTGCTGTCCTGAAAGCCACTTACGGTAAAGCTTTAGGGTACAATATACCATTTTGTAAGACTTCCCTCATAGCTCAGTAGGTAAAAAATCCACCTGCAATGCAAGAGACCTGGATTCGATTCCTGGGTTGGGAAGATCCCTGGAGAAGGAAATGGCAAACCACTCCAGTATTCTTGAATGGAGAATCCCCTGGAGTCACAAGAGTCGGACATGACTTTAGTGACTAAACCAACACCACCATACCATCTTTGCAATATACCATCACTTGCATACTTGTTAAAATCTTTTTGCTCCTTTTCTTTAAGTTATTGCTATTGAAAAACTGGTAAGATGCCTCCAATTTAACCACTTATTCAGAAAACATGCTGTGATACCTACTCAGGGCTATATTCTAGGGCACATGATTAATAAGATATCCCATGCCATATTTAACCTTAGCTTATGTTATTTCTGATGGTCCCCTTTGTTTACTTTTGTTTGGCAAACTCCTCACTCACACATGCCTTATGCTACCTTCTCTGCAAAGGTGTCCCTAAGGTGCCAAAGCAAAATTCATGAGTTTTTCCTTAACACTACTACTGTAAGTTCCTGTGCTTCTATTATGGTCTTTATTACAATATTTAAAATTCTTTTTTAAAAGTCTGTCTTTACTATTCTTCAGTTTTACTGAAGTGGATGCAATATTTTAGCTATGCTATATTCCATGAAACTAACATGGTTCTGTGCACCTTAAGGTTCTCAATACATGATTCATGAATGAATGAAAGACCTCCTACTTCCAGTAGGGATTGGATGTCTGTTAGTTCTAAACATCCTTCAGGAGAGATCTAACTATTACTGGTATGAACCCCATCATCTCTATAAAATGTAATGATTCTCTCAGGATAAAATAATATCCATCATATTACTCTAGAGACTTGATTGAATTCTCCTTTGTTCTCTTTTTTCCCCAGATCCCAAAGTCCTTCAGCATAATTCATACCCAACTACAACAATTACAGCCTTTTCCACTCTCAAATTTTTGGATAGAAAGGTATTAGTTTATTGAGGACTGAGACAGAATCTAAACCCTCAGCAAGCCATAGCTTACAAGCAGTATGATCCATTTATTTTCTAAAACTTAAGCTATCTTTAGTTACTAATTAAGGGTTAGAATAAAGTGAACTTGTGAGTGAACTATACTTCCAGATCCTGAAACTTATCAGGATATGAAAATATCAGTTGTGTAGCCAGTAACATTTTAGATGATCTTGATTTAAAAGCTTAGATATTCCTGTTTCTACATGAAAAATAAAGTAGACAAAGGTATGTTTTTATAAAAATATTCAATTGTATTCTATGTTTTTGAAATAGTTTTAAGGAAAAATATACCAAGACATAGAAAATAAAACAGTTACCAAATGGGGATGTGGAGTGAGATAAATTAGGATTTAGGGATTAACATACACACACTGCTATATATAAAATAGGTAACAACAAGGACCTACCACATAGCACAAATAACTCTACTCAACATCTTATAATAATCTATAATGAAAAAGAATCTGAAAAAGAATATATATATATATATATCACATATATCAACAACTTTGCTTTACACTTGAAATATAACATTGCAGATTAACTATATTTCAATTTTAAAAAAGGACATATCAATAGTCTTAAATTTTTTTCTTCTCCATTGCCAATCAACTTAGGTATAAGCTTCACCGTGATGTTCCAGATACACCAAACTCCAGAGGCTACAGGTTTTATTTCTCTGAGTGAATAGTTAGATTTCAAAGATTCATTTGGATTTTACATTAGGGTGACCTGTTTTCATTATCTTCAAACAGGCTTAGATCCATCTCTCCATCAGACATAGAAGAATAGCTACATCTAATTCTCCTGCCATCTAAATAACTCTAGAATTTCTTGAAGATGATAAATTATCTTATAACTATGCTGTATCTGTTAGCTATCCACACAGTTTTCACTATTTCATAAATCATCTTCCTATGTACCAATTTAGGAGAGAGTAACATTCTGATGAGCACATAAGACTGTTCTGGGTTTGGAAATAAGAAATTTTAGCCAGAACATGCGTATTTTATCAAAAACAATTTGTTATCAGACTAGCTGATGAAAAAGCCCTATGAGTTTAGGTATACAGTAACTCCTTATTATAAAAAACCAAATCAAATTGTAAGATAAAAGATTATTATCTACATTCTTAGTATATCTAAAATGGAAAACCAAGGTGATATTAAGTTTTCAAACGTCTTATCCTACTAGCCTACTTTAAGGATAAGCTCTTCAGTCCTACTGGTCAGAAAATAGATGCTGAAGTGATTACCTATTTAGGAATATTTTCTTACAGATAGCATTACAGCAAATTACAAGTCACAATAACAAAAAGCATACTCAGCTTTCCCAATTCCTTAACCATGGCTCCCTGAGGTTCACCATTACAACAGAATGAAATTTGAAATGGGGGAAACACTTCACTCATGCAACAGAAAGAAATTAATACTCCAGTTGAGTAAGGCTAAGGGACTTCACTGAATTCAGAAATCAGTGCGGACTGCAGAGGCAAAGATAGATTGTGCATAATAGCCATTGAGCCAAGAAAAAACTAACACTCTGAATGCTTTAACAGGCCCTAGTCGACAATTTTGGAAACTCTGTTAAAGAAGATGGTCAGAAAAGACGCAGAACATCTCAGACTACACTTGCTTTGTCTTGTCCAGATAACTGACGATTGCATTATGACATTCCATATAATTAGAACCAAGCTTTTTCACATTTTAGATTCCAGGTTAGTATAATTCCCTCACCACACAAAACATAACAGAAGTCCTTTTAGTTCAATAAGATGTATCCAATTTCAACAGTTTTTCAATTTTCAATATAGCTAGACCAGAATCTTTGGTAAAACCCATTTAAAATGGACCATTATCAATTCCACATCTTTCTATGAATATCAGCATACATTAGCTAGACAGTCATCTTATTTTAGCTTTAGAATGTATATGAGAGTTTTTTTTCCAGACACAGCAATTAAAGGATTGTAAAATAGCTCATGGAGAGCTCCAAAGAATTGCTCCCCAGAGAGCAAATCTTGCAACACCAAACAACTCCAATTTCCCTTGGGCATCTCTTGGGCAACAAGAGTTATTGCTAGTTAGGGAAGGGCAACTAGAAGACATACACACAAACCATCGCACTTAAATAACCTGCCCACCACATAACTAATACTTACTGAGAGGCTCGTAGCTAGAATTTTCTTACTAATTTGAAGCTACCACATGACACATTGCAGAGCTTCCTTGAACATGGTACTTCTCTACCTGTTTTGTATTGGGTGCATGTATTTTATTACGTAGCTTATGTAATTATGTGTGCTGAATGTCCTATCCAGTCTTGCCCAGTTATGTTATCTTAGAATCTCATGGGCTTTGCATCTTGAAACCAACAACCTGGTGGAAACAAACAGCAGAGGACAGAATCCCTCCTATCTGCTTGCTGCCTCACAGATCAAAACACACTGAAGGCTGAGATTATTAAAGGAGGTTTTGGGATAAAGAAATAAAATAAAAACTGACTTGGCAAATGGGACTCCTTGCTGGTTGGTATCATGCATTACCATAGCAAGATGCACCTGTTCTGCTATTAAATATGTTAGTGAATATGGTATAGACAGCCATGGCATTATCAAATATTCTTAGTGCCTATTAAATTCCATACTTACATATTTTAATTTTACCATTCATTAGTAAAACTCAAGGTGGTAGCACCTTGGAAATAATTTTAAAATTTCAAAGGAAAACTATCAGTTTGGTTATATTTCACATGTTTAAATTATATCCATGCATTAGTAATAAAAATTTTGGCAAGCTAACCAAAATGTTCTCGAATTTTACATGTGATTATATCATCTGTGATTTAGTTCACAATGGACGTGTTAAGACTAAAGTTAAAAAAAAGTCACATGTAGAATGTGAAAAACTTTAATAGCTACATCATTTTTTCCCTTCTGAATATCTTACTTCCTTTCGATTTAATCTTAGCCATTATCAAATGCCGCATGACATATGACCTAGTCCCTTGATGGAATCCACTCTCTGAGCTCAACAACTTTGTTGCTGAAATGGGCTATCAAGAGCTAAGACCTCTATGCCTTACTCCATGGTTAATAGCAGAATATATCTGTTGTTACTCTGTTTGTTACATTAAAATTAACCACAGTAATGTTGACAATATTAATACATGTAAAAGCCAGCCATGTTCCACTGCTGATGCACAATTCCTGGGGACTGCATGATCAAAATAGGAAGCGACTAGGGGCAAAATTAAGAATTATAGAACGTGTAGAAGGTGAAGAACACAAGACAGACTCTGAAATGAGTGGTGCATCCCACTGGGACATTAACCTCTTGCCTGCCTGGCTCATCCCAGAAAACTGTGCAGCAGTTGCTTTTCATAAAATGAGTCACATGACTCATGAACGCCTTATCCCACTTCTTTAACCTATTGTTATTCTGTGAATGCTGTAAGAATATAAGGGGAAAAAACTGTGACCAAAGCTAATGGTTTGGTACCACCTTTCAGTTCAGTTCAGTTCATTTCAGTCACTCAGTTGTATACGATTCTTTGCGACCCCATGAATTGCAGCACGCCAGGCCTCCCTGTCCATCACCAACTCCTGGAGTTCACTCAAACTCATGTCCATTGAGCTGGTGATGCCATCCAGCCATCTCATCCTCGGTTGTCCCCTTCTCCTCCTGCTTCTAATCCCTCCCAGCATCAGAGTCTTTTCCAATGAGTCAACTTTAAACCAGTGTTATTATTAAAATGTAAACACACTCAAACCAAAGAAGCCTTAAAAGGAAAATCATATGGAGCCCAGTGTTTTATGAAATAATGAGGCCAGTTTGTCTTCACACGAAAATACTCCAGTTTCTGACATCCTTATATACTTGGTGGTAGAAGTGCTCAACAGTACAATTTTCTTGAAGGACAACTCTGCAATAAATGTAATGGCTCCCTCCTAGGGATTTATCTTCCTAAATATATATATTCATATATGTGAAATATTGTTTTTGTTTAAGATTAAAAATTTTTATTGGTTTGCAATCTAAAAATTCTGAAACAAACAAAAATCCATCATTAGAGAATGGTTTAGCTAAATTTTAGTATATGTGTGCAGTAGGATCCTATGAGGCAAATATGAGATCACATGCTCTAAGGTGGAAAGAGGTCCAAAACAAATTAAATAAGAATAATCAAGTTGTAGAATAGTATGTATCATCTAAAAACATTCAAACATTTTGTCTTTTTAAAGAATGTTTAAGTGTGTCTGCATATACAACTATTAACAGATACATAGAAAAGAAAAAAAATACATGCATAAAATTAAAGGCAGAGTAAAAAGGTTGGTCACATTATAGGCAGTTTATACTTTTGATTCTCATCATTGCATTTAAATTTTTCACTAAGTATTGTAGAAAAAAATAAAATTTATTTAAAATATGGTTTTTTTCTGGAAAGTAAATAGAGACATAGGACAACAGATAAAATTCAACTCTCTCTAAACAGCTTGTCATAAAATATAATTGGACACATAGACCCAATTGTATGCATCACTAATCTATTGAGCCTAGTTTATGTCTAGATAGTTAGAATTAAACAAAAAAAAAAGCTGGTAAATAAAAAAAGAGCAGTTGAATAACAGACATAGAGTTTACTGAAAAGCTAGTTAATCAGGAAGCTGATGGCTGCAGTATATACCTCACATAATAATGAACAATATCTCTGTTGCAATTTCAAGCACCAAAAAGCACCCCCAGCCTCTTCATTTATCCAATGCGTTTCACAGCTCTTTCTTGTTCGGTCACTAAGTCGTGTCCGACTCTTTGCGAGCCCATGGACTGCAGCACACCCGGCTTCCCTGCCCTTCACTATCTCCCTGATTTTGCTCAGATTCACAGCCACTGAGTTGGTGATGCTATCTAACCACCTCATCCTCTGCTGCCTCTTTCTCTTTTTGCTTCCCTCTTCCCCAGTTATGAGGGTCTTTTTCAATGAGTTGGCTCTTTGCATCAGGTGGCCAAAGTATTGGTGCTTCACAGTGGCCAGTTACAAATAACCAGCTAACCACTGGTCATGAAGTAAGCATTCGAGGGAAGCTAGAATTTACAGTGTTTTTCTTTCTACACGTAAAATTTCTCTGCAATGCCTGTCTTTTAAAGATCAAATGAAATCAGTTCTGAAGCCTACATGGCAGGCAGTCTGAACTTACCTTACATATAAGTGCTAAAATTTCAACCCCATTTCTCTGCTGATGCCTTGTGGGATACGGAACCCCCAAAGCCTTGCTTTCTACTGCTAATTAACAATAATGAACAGGATGACACACTTTTCTTTTGAACACTTCTGTCAGGAAGATGTCCAGTCAGCAAGATACAAGCCAGAGACAAATCCCCTTTCTCCCCCAACTCATTTACATGCTGAGATACACAGAGACCCGACTCTGCCTTTTGGTTAAAAAAAAAAAAAAAAGTAGGTCAAGCTGTCTAGGCTTTATGCAATAGCTTTAGAATCTGTGCAAAGGATGAAAGCTTTTGCTCCAGCCCGTTTCCAGAGCATTTCAGATTATTTTTATATGCATCTACACATACGGGTGATACTCTCATGACAGTATTAGTTTAGTCCCACGTTTGGGCACAGCTCAAAAAATAATGAGAATACCTATAGCTCCATCCATTAAAAGAATTCTACAACAAATATCATGTGCTATGTCATGGAACTCTACCCTTACTTAGTGCACTGTATTGAGGGACACAGAAACTCTAGCTTGTGCCCATGCTTAAGGAATCTTACAATGCAATATGTAGCAAAGACTCACTAAGTTTGGGCTGATAATTTGGATTGTATGATCATTCGAGAAAGTAGCTGAGCTAGCCTGAAATTTTCCTTTACACAAAAACAAAATGGGGCTTTGCAGTCAGAGCAGTTACTTACTAGCTATGTGATTTGGGTCAATTGCTTAAAAATGTAGTTTGCTCCTCTATAAAACTGAGATAATAATTCATACCTCAATGGGTTATTGTGAATATTAAATGAAATATAACATTTATGTAAAGTCTTTGGTGCTTGGTACATAGTAAATATTCAATACATGCTAAATAGAATTGTTTAGCTATTATTCTTACTAGGCCAATGGACAGAGGAAACCTGATTTCAAAGGGAGAGTTTAACCTTGCTTAAGACAATTGACTGTTAGACCTTCAAACAGTTAATATATATTAATTAAAATTATTAAAAACATTTTAATAACTGGAGAATCAATTTCACCTCCATCATTTTAACAAGTGTCACAGTAGAAGAAAAAAAAAAAAGATGGTCAAATTGCCAGGGAGTAGAGGTTAATTACCTTCTACAACCCTAATCAATTAGAGCTGATTACCACAGGTTTGTTTGTTTTTTTCCCTTTCACTCTCTGGTTGGATAATCTTCTGTCATCAAGTCAGACTGCACAGAAATATATCACAGATGTTTTATATAAGTTCCCCAAATTATACAGACAGCAGATAAGAAGTATACTAAATTTCAGAGAGCCGACTACTTGTTTGGAATATCTGAATCTGGAAGTGGGACTGATCAATGATCTAACATGGGAGAAGTCTTCCTTCCCTGAGAAAAATACCATGTGGATAATGAGTCCATTTCAGGAAAGGTCCCAGCCTCTGGCTTGAGTGTGCAAGCCTCTGTAGGTTGTAAAAGGGGAGCCCAAGAGAGTGTCACATGCTTTCACCATTACCCTTTGGGAGTCTACCTCACGCTGGGATCCAAGGAGAGTGCTCCTCATGTGAGTTCTTGCACCAGAGTGGAAATTTACCAGCAAGTGGGGAAGGAAGGCCACAAGCCAAAAAGGAAAGCTCCGTTCATGTACACTTGTATACCTTTATCAATAAATAGTACTGTGTATTCTTAAGCACTGTGCAACTGTCAGAAAATGCCAAGATAAAAAGATACATAGCATATGGTAATTGACCTTGATGAGTTCATAATTTAATGGACTGAAAGGATCCATATGGAAATAACTGTGACTATGATAAGTAAAAAGTGCTATGTTAGTACCAAGATGGACCTGATTAGTTTTTCCCTAGTGGACCAAGGAAGTCTTCACAAATATATGAATTATATGATCTAGGCCTTAAAGGTGAATAAAAACTCACCAGACTAGAAAAGAAAGGAAAGCAAGCAGGAGTGAGAGGAAGTAGGAATATTTCAAAGAAAGAAATGCACATGAGCAAAGGTCTACCTTTGCCGACATTTTGCTACTGATATAATGTTTTTTAAATTGTGTTTCTCTGCCTTAAAATCATGTGCACCCCAAATTTACAAATCAACTGATGACAAAAGCTAGCCAGCTAACTACAAAATGTTTCGACAACTAGTCAACCAGATAACTTTCTATGTGTTTACTCAACTAGAAAAAATAGTCTATGTAGCTGATGTAGGGAATGCTCAGTAATTTATATGATGTGTGGTATACTAAGGGCTTACCTGGTGGCTCAGCTGGTAAAGAATCCACCTGCAATGTGGGAGACCTGTGTTCAATCCCTGGGTTGGGAAGATCCCCTGGATAAGGGAATGGCTACCCACTCTGGCTGAAGTTGTTTGACTTCATAAAACTGCATTTAACAGACTATGGGCAGAATTGTGGGGTACAACCTAATGAGGTAGTTAGTCCCCCCTGTACCCTTACCTGTACCACACACATAAGGCCAAGAGATTAAGCACATGGACTTAGGAGCCAGACTGTCTGAGTTCAAAGCCTGGTTTTGTTCACTCACTGTGTGACCTGTGCCTCCTTTCCTCATTAACTAAATGAGGAGAATGTTTCTTATTTGTAGGGGTTTTATGAATACTAAATAGATAACAAATGTAAAGTTAGAATAGCTATGTGATTACTGGTTACTTTCATAAATGTCACACTTAAAGATCTCTTCATAGAATTTTAAAACCTTTAACTGTGTTTCTAAAGCATGAAGGTTTAGAATATCAGCCTATGTCTACATTCTGTGACTAAGGTGCCATACAAATAAAATTTATCCATTAAATTCTAAGATACTTGAAGGCAAAAGCCAGACCTCACGTGACTGTATTCCAAATGCCTTAAAAGGTGTTTTATCTTTTTTTTTTTAAGGTATGTTAAATGCATATAAAGAGAGAATAGAATGTGTTCAAGTTGCACTGAGGAGTAACTGGAGATAGAGCTGGAAAATAAACCCATGTTTTACATTCATTGCAGATCCACCTAAGGAGTTTGGCTTTGAACTATCTACAGTATAGGCCATTGGTTCTTCAACAGAACAGGAGAAGGCATGGTTCACCAGAAACATGTCTCAAGATACCAATCTATAAGGAAGCAATACCATGAATTTGTAACATGCTAGCAGTTACTTTACTGACAAAGGTCCATATAGTCAAAGCTATGGTTTTTCCAGCAGTCATGTATGGATGTGAGAACTGAACCGTAAAGAAAGCTGAGCACTGAAGAACTGATGCTTTTGATCTGTGGTGTTACTTGGGCTGCAAGGAGATCAAACCAGTCAATCCTAAAGGAAATCAGTCCTGAATATTCATTGGAAGGACTGATGTTGAAGCTGAAGCTCCAATTCTTTGGCCACCTGATACGAAGAACTGACTCATTGGAAAAGACCCTGATGCTGGGAAAAACTGGAGGCAGGAGGAAAAGGGGACGACAGAGGATGAGATGGTTGGATGGCATCACCAACTCGATGGACACGAGTTTGAATAGGCTCTGAGAGTTGGTGATGAACAGGGAAGCCTGGTGTGCTGCAGTCCATGGGGTCGCAGAGTTGGACACGACTGAGCAACTGAAATGAACTGAACCGAGCAGTTCAGTTCTGCATCTCTAACTCAGCCTTAACAAGTTAACTATAAACCAACCTCTTGAAGGAGACTATGCCCTTGACCAGAGCAGCATTGACCTATTTTTTGCCCTTGAACATGTTTAGAATGCACACAGGCAGCTTAAATTTGCAGAACTTCTAGAACAACCACCAAAAATATTTCAACAAATATTTATTGCTCATTTGCTAAATTCCAGGCTGCAGATGGACTCGGGAATACAAAGGTGGACAAAATAGATGGATGTCCCCGCCCTCTTGACATTCACTGTTGCTCAGCATCACATTATTCATCATAAATGAAGGATCTGCCATCGAGATTTAAACACTTTAATCTAAATGCCAAATTTTGCCTGGTTCACAAAACTGCCACCAGAAACAAGAAAGTACAAGGACTAGAAAAACTGACAAAGGGTTTTGGAGCCGATTCTTTTCCAGACAATTGACTTTGTTTTGTCCAGGAGAAGTAAGTTACTAAGCCTCTTTGTAGACAATTTGAAAATCAGTTTCCCCTCAAACCCTGAATAAGCACTGGGAAAAAAAATACTTAATGAATATTATGGAGGGACTTCAAATTGGTATTGGGCTTCCATGGTGGCTCAGATGGTAAAGCATCTGCCTGCAATGCAGGAGACCTGAGTTTGGTCCCTGGGTTGGGAAGATCCCCTGGAGAAGGGAATGGCAACCCACTCCAGTACAACTGCCTGGGAAATTCCATGAACAGAAAAGCCTGGTGGGCTACAGTCCATGGGGTTGCAAAGAGCTGGATACAGCTGAGTGACCAACACTTCCAAATCAGTACATGCCCATCCCTGGATAGCACTGCTGCCAGGTGAGGGGTTGAGACACAGCCTTGCAAAGCAGAGAGAGAAGGGGAGGATGGGTTGAGAGGCCCCATGTCATGCTCTCTCTGCTTCGGTTCACTCAGGAGCTTTTATGCTTCTAAGTGAACACCATTACTGATAGAGGTGGCTGAATATTATTAGTCAGATTGTTTTCAACTAAAAAGAGGTTGAGAGACCTACTGCCATCAAACATTTAGAATGTTGAAATAACCAAGAGGTTGAAATAACCAACTTTTTGCTTTACACAAATTGTTCTGGTGGCAGTGTAGAGATGCATGAGAAAGGGAATCCTTGTGAGCAGTGAGATGAGTTAGAAATCTGTTGCAACAGTTGAAAAAGAGGACATTCATTTAAGGCAATAATAATGGGAGTCAAAGAAAAGCAGATGAATTCAAAAGCTCTGTTAAGCATTTGAATGTGGCCAGTGGAACTGAGGAACTGAATTTGAAAATGTATTTAATTCTAATTAAGTTAGATATAAATTTAAAATTGAGAGCTCATTCAATCATGGAAAAATTTTAGGTATGTCTACAGTAATTCAGACAATGCAAATCTACATTTCCAACTGGATATTTTATGAAATATACAATATCTCTGATGCAAATTTAGATTCTGAATTAAGAGGAATGAATTACAAAATATATATTAGATATCAAAAACTTAGTATGAAATGGTAATGTAAAATATAGTAAAATTTATTTGATCATGTGCTGAAATGATAATACTTTGGACATGCTTTAAATAAAATACATTCAAAGTTAATTTCACCTGAGTTTGTTTTTTTTTTTTCCTCTCTTTTCGTGACTACTCACAAACTTAAAATTACATATCTGAACCACTTTATACTTCTATTGGACAGTACTGATAGACATTTCTGGAAGTTACTGAGAAACAGATTACATTATAAAAGCAAGCATAGGAAAGATGTCAAAGTTTTCATCTGTAATTGTGTAGATGGGCATGTAGTTGGAAGAGGAATTCAGTTTTTAATGAGGTGTCTGCCTATGAGACATCCAGGTGGAAATGCTGAGTTAGTCTTTGGAAATGCTAGTTTGGTGATGACAGGGAAGTCCAGATGAGGGATATAAATCTGAGAATAAGCAGTCTACATTTGCTAGCTATAATGCAGAGCAGAATTCCAGGAACATTAACTTTTTTTTTTCTTTCAGAGACCAAAAAGCCCTTCATGATCAATGAAATTTTAATCTTTCGCTAGAATTTTTTGGTCTGGCAGTCTTGTATGTGCACTCTTTTGGGGGCAGGAAGGCCCTAAGAAGTAGGCTCAGGAGGAAGTATTCTCTTGATGGGAGAACCCAGCCATGAAAACGTCCCCTGAGGAGTGTGAGAAATATGTTCTTCCAGGGCAGTGCTTTGTACAGAGAGGTTAGAAAGCCTCCTCTGTCTTGTAACCCATGCCATGCTTAGCTATTCAGTTGTGTTTGACTCTTTTTGACCCCATGGACTGGGGCCTGCCAGGCTCTTCTGTCCATGAGGATTCTCTAGGCAAGAATACTGGAGTGGGTTGCCATGCCCTTCTCCAGGGGATCTTCCCAACCCACAGATTGAGCCCATGTCTCTTGCAATGCAGGCAAACTATTTACCGTCTGAGCGACCAGGGAAGCCCAGGAACACTGGAATGGGTAGCCTATCCCTTCTCCCGGGGATCTTCTTGACCCAGGAATCGAACCCAGGTCTCCTGCATTGCAGGCGGATTCTTTTCTGGCTGAGCTACCAGGGAAGCCCCGTCTTGTAACCTAAGGATCCCCAAATCTCATGTACTATCTCCTAAAGTAAGTGCTTAAATGTAACACCTTTGCATTTCACAGCTCTGAAAATGGTTAGGTTTTCATCAGAAGGATTTTCTCAGGCCCAGTAAAAATTATCTCTAGTTCTTTGCTACTGATTTAAAATGTGGATTATTTATGCCTACTATTACCTTGAGTGTCCCTGAGTATATTTACCTAGGTCATTTCCTTCCTTTGTTGAAACAAACTGCCTATGTCTAAAGTGGTCCATCATCACCTTTAAACAAACTCCAATGCCATAGTGTCACTTTCATCTCATTTCCTGTTCTTCGGCTGACATATTCCCTATGCTGTTTTCATTTTTTAACTACTATTCTCATGCATTTTATTTATGCCTTTCAGTGTTTTCTTTTCTTTCTTTCTTTTTTTTTTTTGGTGCAATAAAAAGAGTGTACAAATGATTCCTTATTTGGTATGCATTCCCCAAACTAGTTCTCAACCCTCAAGCAACGTCTTCATTACTCTTCTTCCATCAATTTATACTGTGTTTAGACTTCTGACAGCCAGCATCCTTAAACTTAAAGCTAGTGGATGCTTTCACTGTTGCTCACCATTTCTTTCTAAATCATGTAGACTCTAACTTGATCATAAGAATGAACATATCAGATATGCATGGGAGATATTAACCATGTCTGTTTCTGGGAATCTCTTAATAACCTAGCTCAGCTGCTCCTAGATTTCTGAGCCTCTATAAGATTATAAACATTTGCTGTTTTAAGCTGTTAAATTGTAGGGGAATTTTTTACATAGAAATAGGTAGCTAATACATTATAAACTGCATTATAGGTGATCAGTAATGATGTGTTGAATGAGCCAAAGGAATTTTTTTTTTAAAAGAAATTCCTAATTAAGCTTTTAACAAAATTTGGGGGAGTATTTACAATGTCATGTTAATTTCAGGTGTATAGCAAAGTGAATCTATTATACATATATATTCACTCATTTTTTTAGATTATTTTCCCATATAGGCCATTACAGAGTATTGAGTAGAGTTCCCTGTCCTATATGATAGGTCCTTATTAGTCATCTATTTTATACAGTAGAGTGTATATGTCAATCTTAATCTTCCAATTTATCCCTCCCCTCACCTTCCACAGGTTTATTTTCTACATCTGTAACTCTGTTTTATTATTTTTTGTTTGTTTGTTTTTTTGTGTGTGTATCTGTTTTATAGGTAAGTTTATCTGTAGCCATTTTTTTAAGATTCCACATATGTGATATCACACTGTTGGTGGGAATGCAAACTGGTAGAGCCACTATGGAAAACAGTATGAAGGTTCCTCAAAAAATTAAAAATAGAGTTACCATACAATCCAGCAATTGTACTCCTAGGCAAATATCTGGAGAAAACCATAATTCAAAAATATACACGCATCCCAATGTTCACTGCATCACTACTTACAATAGCCAAGACATGAAAGCAACCTAAATATCCATCAACAGAGGAATGGATAAAGCAGCTGTGGTACATGTATACAGTGGAATAATTCTCAGCCACAAAAAGAACAAAATAAATGTCATTTGCAGCAACATGGATAGACCTCAGATTGTCATACTGAGTGAAGTAAGTTAGAGAAAGTATTTCTTTTTCTCTTTTTTTTTGGCCTCACTACACAGAAGTATATGGGATCTTACTTCCCTTACCAGACATTGAACCATGTCCTGTGAAACAATGCAGGCTTTTGAAAAAAATTGAACTGTGATCAGTAGCGGGAAAAAAAATTCAAAAAGTTTCTTATTTTGGCATCTAGCCATAAGAAAAGAGGCTGCTAAGGCAACTCATCACTGGCTAACCAAGAATGGATTTGAGGCCATTCTGTAAAATAGCTCGGGGTCCAACATAAATCAATAAGTCAAGAAGCATAGTGATCATACATTGGAGGAAAATCTATGTCCAAGATTTTCTCTACCTAGGTAATGCCCTGGCCATTGTTTCAGCAGCTCTTCCAAAGAGATTCCTGAGCTCTGGACTTCTTTCTTTCTGTTAGCTCAGGGGACTATAAGCTCCCAGGCCCAACCCTGAAAACACACAATATTTGAACAGAGAAGATGATGACTGAGCGGAGCTAGACAGAGATTGAGAAGAAAGTTCTGGGTCAATTCAGAAACAACAATAGGACATTCATTTTCTAAACAGTGGATTAATAAATTTCCCTGAAGTGGAAAGAAAAGAATTTTGGAAATATGGACATGCGAAGGGAAACTAAGATCAGAATTTTCAGGACACTAAATATGAGTCACAGAGTGTGACTTTACCTGTATGTAACTGGGAAGCATCAATGTGTTTCCCAAGAGGAAGAAGAGAGGAATAATTGAAAAAGCATTTTAGCAAATTAACCTGATGTAAGTATATAAACTGGATTGGAAAGTATTCAGAATAGAGACAGGAGAATAGCTGAGAAGGTGTGGCAGTTGCTTAAGCACCTAAGTGATAAGTATATTAAATAAGGAGGTGCAGCTAGAAATGTCTTGGTTCTGTTTATTACATTTCACAGCAACCGAATTTCAGAGAAGGAGGTAATTCTAGAAATTGAGAACCAAATTCAGAGAGATTTAGGGATGCTGAAATGTTTCAACCAATAAATTAGAAAATGAGATACTGAACTAACTTTCATGGTGAAAGGATGAAGGAAGGAGTTTGTATTAATCTACATGACACCATCCATTTCCAAGACAGAGATTGTTTCAAGATATCCGTATAGCACTTAAGTCAATAAAAATATGACCATGATTTCTCTCACTTTCTTCAAAGATAATATTCATCCTTTATACCTGAGAAGCTTGGGCAAGACTTTTACAACAAATAGTCAAATAGGCCACACATTCTCTAATTCCTGTAAGCACCAGGATGTGCTAAGTCGCTTCAGTTGTGTCCAACTCTGTGCAACCCTATGGACTATAGCCCACCATGCTCCTCTGTCCATGGGATTCCTCAGGTAAGAATACTGGAATGGACTGCCATGCCCTCCTTCATGGGATCTTCCTGACTCAGGGTTCAAACTCGTGTCTCTTATGTCTCCTGCATTGGCAGGCAGGTTCTTTACCACTAGTGCCACCTGGGAAGCCCCAAAAGAGGACTTCTTGACAAAATGTACAGGTTAGTTTCCTAGGAAGCAGACTTTGAGATGGAGGTTTGCCAAAGCAAGTTCACTTGGGAGTGCTTTCTGAATTAACACCTGTAGTGGTGGTTTAGTCACTAGGTTGTGTCTGACTCTTGTGACCTCATGGACTGTAGCTGAACAGGCTCCTTTGTCCATGGGATATTCCCCAGCAAGAACGCTGCAGTGGGTTACCATTTCCTTCTCCAGGGGATCTTCCTGACTCAGAAATTGAACCTGGGTCTCCTGTATTGCAGGCAAATTCTTTACCAACTAAGCTACAAGGGAAGCTAAGAGCCAGGATGGCCAAAACAAATATAATATATACTGTATATGATTTACAGGTTTTAATTTAAATATTACATGAGAAAGTGAAACTCTTAAAATAGTGGAACCTGTTGGTTAAAAAGAATATTTCAGATGAAACACTTTAAATTCTAGAAAAGCCTGTGAAGAAATAAATGGGTTTTATCTTGTTGATATAGATATGTACCCATGTGTATGTACTGATTTTACAAAGATTAAATTCAGAAACTCTTTTTAAAACAAGGTAACTAGTATAAAATGTAGAGCAGCAGAGAATGATGAGAAAGACTGGTTATGTCAACAATATTGATAAGTTATTTTAGGGCGTGATATCCACTATAAATACACTATGCTTCTAGTTAACACTAAGGTTGCTGATCAAAAGGTGTATTTCTATATCAAAATCAATTAAGAGCTTTGTTTCAAACATAAAGCTTCCGGTCCAGGAAGGTACAAAGAAGAAACACTTAAGGCAAATATATACAACAATTCACTAATCAAATTTGCAATGCTCTTTCATGCTCCTAAGATGAAAGAATTTCAAAGAACACTCTCACTCATCCTCTCTTCCACCCTCCACAATTTCCTCGGATCAGAACTAATACAGATGTTAATATTCATGTCAGTTAGGGAACACGCACTTGCAGTGCATTCTTCTAAGTCAGAGGGTTAAGTGGTCTCCAATTAACATTGCCAGACTGATAGATGATACTTCCTCGAGAGTGACAACATTGGTAAAATTTGTAGGTATATCTCATAAATAATGAAAAAAATAAAAATGTTTTTGCTTATTGCTTCTAAGAAATTATCATATTTAATACTGATTAAATAATTAATATTAATTTAAATGTATAAAACAGAACACTTTATAGTGCATAAGTTTCTTTTTTCATATTCTTTACCTTAAAAACCTATCAATTATCCACATTCTTATAAATACGATTGCAGATAAAGGGAAGAAATGGAGCTCTACCAAGATGGAGAAATAACCAAGAAACACTAGTCACTCAAGGACAAAGGGTGTTTACTACAAAGAATACAAGCTACCTGGTAACCAGGGGCCCAGTGGGCTTTTCATTCATCTATCTAACTAATGTTTATTGAGATAAGTACAGAAGTGGTGAGCTCAATTATTTTTGAATTCACAGAGTCTTTAACATAGGCTGGAACCTATAAGTTGCTCACAAAATATTTCTGCACAGACCTCTAGTATGTACTTACATGAATGACAAAAAGTCACATTTCTACATTACGTTATTTTTTCTTATTAGTCATCATTATTATAAATTTTGTTCTATGCCATCAGGAAGCTTATCTTTATTTGAAGATAATGGACAGATACAAAATGACTGGAGAACAATTCATGATAAAAGTGAATTACAAAAAATGAGGTAACTATTTAGGACAGAGTATCACTCATTCAACAAAAACTCTCACCACAGACTTAATTCAACTACCATGGTCAATTATTAGCTGGAATATTCATAAAACAACATCAATTAAAATGTGTAACTTTTCAATAAAACAGCTGATATGCATCAGGTGCTACACTTTTTATACACTGTAAATAAGAAATTAGATAAACTTATTCAGTTATGTAGAAACAGCTGCATCTATGACTTAACTGAAAATTTTGATGACTGAATATTGAGGAGTTTATATTTAACTTAAGCTACACTATTTTCAACATATAATTCATTTTTTATTATTTCAGAAAACATTTCTGAATACAAGAATACATGTTAATTAATAGCCCCTTACTTCTTGTCTTTCTCTTCCTCTCATCCCCTCCTAAAACCCTATACATTTCAATAGCAATATCATATGGCTTTGAGGTTAACAGTGGTAGAATTAATACTAATATGGCAAAAAATCCACCTGTAAAAACTAGGTCACCTGAGTCAAAAATTATTTTATTCTAATTTATTATATTTTTAAGAGTATAGTTAATCAAAATTTAAATATGGTGATATTTTTAAGTAAGATCAAACACGATCATTTGAAAAGAATGGATAATAATGTCAGATATTCATTGAAATTATATGTCAATCAGATTTTAAAAGTTATCTATCTGAAGTAACATTACACAATTCAGCAAGACTGGAGCACCTTTTAATATATGCAATTAACTTTCCTGCTTCTTGGTTAATTTCATTAATTAAGGGTATAAATAGTGATTTTTAAATAAGTCCATAGTTTATACATGGATGACCTTGAAGGTTTATAGACACTTTCTTACAAATTAACGGATAACCAACATTTCTAACTTTTATAGATTAAATATGTCTGTGATATCATCAGGTTAATTTTTAAGTCAGTCATATTTATAAACTAAAATCAAACAATGGTAATAATCTTTCTGCAATTACTGTTTTCATTTTATACTTCAATTCTGAAAGAAACAGAAGAAATGATTTGGTAAAAATCAGGATAAATTCAAAGGCATGTAAACCATTTGATAAAATATTCCTTGAATACTCCCAAATCTAAGTACCATCATTAAGAATACTTCTGCTTCTATCAGCCATGGGCATCAACTTTGGTTCTTTCCCACTTAATTTTCCCTCCTGTTCCTGTCTTCCATCCCTCTCTTTTACTCTCTCTCTCTTTTTTCTTCTTAAAAAAAAAAAAAAAAATATATATATATATATATATATAAATGTATATAAAACTCCTCTTCCTCTTCCTCTTCCATGTACCCAACATTATGGGAAAGAGTTAAAAGTAAACTTCAGAAGTGAAAAGAAAACCACGGGCTTAATTTTATTTGTATGTTGGAAACGTTGAAAAAAAGTAACTTATTTCCATGTAAGCAACTTGCTGAATCACTAATGGCTGATCATTGTTTGTCGGGAACAAGAGAAAAGGAGGGGGAAATAGAAAGTTTTAGTTGGCCAGATCTGGACTAAGACTGGGTCCTAGTAGTTGATAAAGGAGTGACTAGGGCTGATTACCAATGGTGTTTGCTAATCCCAGGGAACTAACATCCATTTTCAACTTCCTAGTCAAAGACAGACTAGGATTAAGACAGGGTCTGAATATAGCAAATCCAAGAAGAAGGGTGTTTGAAACAAAGACGTGGGTCCAAAGCGGACAGTCAGATAAGACCAAGAGAAGAGATTCAGAATGAAGAGGGCCTCACAGGACATCTATCAGAAATCTATGGCCAATAAAGAAATGTAGAAAGGTTCTGAGCGGGCATGGACACCTAAAGTCAACCTTTTACATATAAAGGGACTCTAAGGCCACAGTTGATCAAAACTGGAAAGAAATACACATTGTTGTCGACTAAAACCCTCTGACCATAAAACAAACAGTGATTTGAGTAATTCAATAACAAAACCCCTTATGATGTGAGAGTGATCAGTGTAGAAACTTTTCTCAGAGTAAATGTGTAATTGGTTATGGATCAATATGTAATTTATTTCAGGAGGAAAACCTCTTGCTTTCTTTTTTATTTATTTATTTTCAAAGTAGCAAGTCTCTTAAATCAGAATGGAGCAAATGCATTTGGAAAGTTGAGATGACTCTAAACAGCAAGATTCCTTACTGCATTAGTTATCTCAGCTGAT
Organism: Oryx dammah; assembly: GCF_014754425.2. Classification (NCBI taxonomy): domain Eukaryota; kingdom Metazoa; phylum Chordata; class Mammalia; order Artiodactyla; family Bovidae; genus Oryx; species Oryx dammah. The sequence goes on from NW_024070209.1 coordinate 32,010,898, forward strand.
CACTTATTTATGATGCTATAAAAATCCAGATGCCTTCGATACTGATTGTTAGATATTTGCAGAAAGGCAGCTAAAATAATTTTTCACGGATTCTCATTTTGACAACTTTATTTTGAATTGAAAATCTACGATGATTCAATAATCATTGTGTTGAGAGGGGTTTTTTGTTTTATTTTGTTTTCTTTTTTTCCCCCCAATATTAGCAATGAATTCAGCTTTCATGGTCAGTTGTAAACCCTATTCAGCTTATTGGAAATTCTAGACGTATAGCGGAAAACGAAGATTAATAAATAAATAGAACTTTGAAAATTAAGACCCTGCAAATCTGTGATAATGTATTTTGGTATTTGGTGGTTTTCCTAATCATTTTAGGATGAAACCCTGAAGGCAGGACTGAAAGAACATGTTGACCTAATTAGAGATCTTCTGAGACACTGGTGCGGGTAACAGAAGAACTTGCAGGATAAATAAAACCTAAATAAAATAAATTTATGTGATCACATAAGGCAGAAGAGATAAATTAAACCTCAAGAACAGAAAGAGGGATGAAGAGGTTTATATGCTTCTACATTTTCCAGAAGATAGTTTATTTAGAACTATAATGATAACCCTCTAGGGTTTTTGAATGTATGATAATTTACTATGGGTGTTATTTTGATACATCAATAAAATATGACTATTTCTTATTGATAAAAGACCACATGGTTCTTTGAAAATATTGTGAGGACATAAGAAGATAAAGAATTGAAACCAAACAAATTAGTAATTCTCTGAATGCAGAGATATAAGGAAGAGTCCCCAAGCAATAGTCAGTTATGACAACTTTAAAACTTGAATAGAAAAGCTTTTCATTCACTAACTATTATTTGACATTCACTAAGAGCTAATTAAATTCTTGTGAAAATTTCTGGTCCCAGGATATAAATGGCAAGAATCCATTGCATTTTCTTGATGTGTACATATCAAAAGGAGTATAAGATGGCATAGAGGTAATCTTTCTGCCTTTTTCTTTTATATCTCCAGATACCTTTGCTGATTCACTTCCTCCGCCCATTGCATGTAACTTTAGACAATTCTTTTCTCAAGTGAGAAAAGAAATAAGGACACTGGATCCAAATCTGTTGATGTTACCAGAATTACAACCTCATGCTTCCAGCCAGATGGAATAATGTCTACTGGACTATCATATTTCTACAAATTTAGCAAACCTGCCTAAAGTTACTAAAAACACACAAAGAGTAATTCTTTCTGGACATAAAATTGAGAGGAATTCACACTTGAAAAAAAAATAGTCAAAAACATTTTTAAAAACAGTAATAGCTATCAGGCCTTATTACCCCTAGAGTATATTTATGCTTTCTGTAATAAAGCACTAGTTGCTGTGGTGGGGCAGGGGGAGGGAAATGTCCAAAAAGCAGAGTTATATGTTACTTACAAAAAGCTAGCAGTAAAAGCTAAAAGCAGAATCTTTATTTTAGAAGTACTTACTATATGCAGCTCTAGGTAGTCACCCAGGCCAGAAGAACTGTCCACTCGCACCAATACAGCTTCTTTCTGAACAGTACTAAACCCTATGGCCAGTCTGTCTGCTCGTGTACTTGGCCGGTCATTAGGAGGCCACTTATACGTGATTTGTCCACCACCTTTGCTAAAGATATACGTTGTCCCAGCTGGAAAACAAAAACCAAAACCAATTAGTCCAAATATATCAGGGCATACTTTCCTATGTATTATTATGTTGACATATTAGTAAAGTATTAAATTTACAGCATGGCAATCATAAATAAATAAAATAAAATAATAAGAACAGAAACCAAAAACCTATGGCAAAGTGAATAAGCAAATAACAGATTATAATCATACATGTTAAAGTTTTTTTTTTAATATCAAGGCAGCTTCATTTTTAATACACTCATTAAATCTACCAGCAGGTGTTTCAGAACAAACGAGAGATTACTGCTTTTCCACAGAGTTGGACAAGCATGCAATGTAATGGGGTTTTCTTTCTCTCTGCCAGTTAGAAAAAAATAATATAGTAGAAAACATTGACTTTGGCTGCTTCAAAAAGGAGCAGAAACATGTATTAACTTGTGTCTGAAACAAGAGCTGCGTGTAGGTGTGACAGGGTCATACAGCACAGCAAAGCAAATTGCAAGCGTGCTACAAATCAACTTTTATGAAGAGAGGGCCTGTTCACATATGACAGATGATAACTAATGGATGAACGGCCATAAGACCAATAGTCATGTCAAGAAAATACAGATAATAGATCCCATCCATAGATGTCAGGTCTTACATAACACACGATATCTACTAGCTGTCAAACTATCCAGCTGCATAAAAAGATCCATTTTTTCCCAAAGCAAATGCTGGACTTACAACGATGAGAATAATGGCATAGCCTCATTTGCTAAGTGTTCAAACTTTACTTTATGATGGTGATATCAGTAAAGTATCCATCTTGCTTTAAAAAGAGCTTTGTTCAAATGAGTCTCCTAAACATCCAATGTGTTAAAGTCCTATTTCATTGTAGCACAGATATCCACCTCATTTAATGCAATAAAATTAATTGAGTCAGAAATTTTGGAAGAGACATGTAAAGATATACATAAAGGAGAATGAATCTTCCTCCATACTAAATGGGACCAGAGAAATATTTCTTTTATTATCCCAAGAATAGACTTTAAGGTATAATTTATAGAAGGGAGTGTAGCTTTCCAATAACAAAAGATGTTAGTATATATTTATTGTATACCTACTATGTGCCAATATGGTAAGGGAAGCAATAAGATTAAATATCAAAATTTGGCCTCAAAGTATCTTGAGTGTATGGAAATATAGCTTCTACCAAGAATAAGGGTTTATTAAAAGTTGAGTATACAGCTGTATATTTTCAAGGTATCTACATATTGCTCAGTTGCTCAGCGGTGGACGACTCTACAATCCCAATGACATGGCTCCTCTGTCCATAGAATTTTGCAGGCAAGAATACTAGAGTCAGTTGCCATTTCCTTCTCCAAAACGGTACACACAGAACATACCCTTAACTGTGGGTTTGAGCTGTGGGCTCTGGGAAAACAACTATAACAGACAACCTATGAGTGAATGTAAGTCGCTCAGTCATATCTGACTCTTTGCAACCCGCCAGGCTCCTTTGTCCAAGGAGTTCTCCAGGCAAGAATACTGGAGTGGGTAACCATGCCCTTCTCCAGAGGATTCCCAGCCCAGGGTTTGCAGGTAGATTCTTTACCATCTGAGCCACCAGGGAAGCCCCAAAGCACTGATGGGATATGAAGTCTTATTTTCTATGTGCGTGCATGCATGCTCAGTCATTTATGACCCCATAGACTATAGCCCGCCAGGCTCCTCTGTCCAAGGAATTCTCCAGGCAAGAATACTGGAGTGGGTTGCCATTTCCTCCTCCTGGGGATCTTCCCAACCAGGGATTGAACCCTGGTCTCCTGCACTGGCAGGCAGATTCTTTACCACTGCACCACCTGGGAAGCCCACATTAAATTTCTATGAACCAAAAATAAATAAATAAATTTCTGTGAACCAAATTTATCAATTTAATAAAGTTGACTTAGTGTCACATTTATATACATTTAATTAAATAGGTGATGATATAATTTTTTTCCTCTTTTTATATTTTGGGGTCAATTACTCTTGGCATTCTGTCCGAAACTTTTTCATAGGTCCTTGAGAAACTCCAAAGAACCCTACAATATGCCTGATGTGCCTGATTGATTAAATAGGCCTTGGTGTGTAGATCTGACCCAAGAAACATATCAGGATAATACTGTATAAAAGAAACAAAACAAAATCTTGTTAAACTGCAGTGGTAGAGGGACTATTCATTTTCTTGAGTACTAATGTATGAAAGCAGTTTCTCTGTCTCTCTCATGTGAGAATATGTAAGTTATGTCTGAAATGTACTAATCAGTGTGCAAATAAAGAAGATACAGGAAGGATATACATATTTGTATATCAGAAATGCCAGAGCCTTCTAGGCCCATTTATGTTATACATCATCAGAGGATTTTTTACCACAATATTAACAAGCAAGCACAATTTGATAAATATTCTTCTTCTTGGTAACTATTACAAATGATTAAGTATTAAATGCTTCTGAAAATCCTACATTGATAAAAACAGGACAAGAACATACAAAAGTAAAAGTTTCTTTAAAAAGAGAATGTGTTGGTGGCCTCTGTTATAGTACTTAATTGATTTTATTTTTCTCTTTTAATTAACTTTGTCCTCTAATGACTATATATTGCAAATTAAAAATATTCAAGTAGAGATGTTACTTAACAATATAAAACAAATCTAAGGACTCAGATGTTTTCCAGAATCATCAGAATAAGGGAGTCTGGCAAAGCAACAATATCATACATTATATGATCATTTTTAACATTAAAAACCACTTTCACAACAATTTTTTTTCATTTTCTCTTTACTTCTGTATGGGAAGTAGGGCAAGCATTACTCCCACAACACATCTGAGAAAATTCAGTCATAAGGATTAACTTGTTAACTAAAGTTGCAAACTTGGAAGAGCTAGTAGAAATCTAGTATCCAGATTCTACTCCTGTATTTTTTTTTAACAGAAATGTTTCTGTTACCATAACAAGACTGTCAAGAAAAAGTTAATTGGATATGTCAGTCTGAATTTATCAAGGCCAACTGCTCTCATATTCGAATGTCTCATATCCATAAAGTGACATTTGCACCTCAGGATCGTAGACTGTCCTTTCACCTCACAATGCTTTTAAAGAAAGAAAAAAATAAATAACATGTAAATGTGAAATGACAGAACATTTAATGTATGTAGATTAACATTTAGTTTAGGGTACACTTCCCAAACTTGTGGAACTATGAAAGTTTCCAGTTGCTCAGTTGCAGAACTTGAGGATAATAATTTAAAGGTTTATATTTTCAGTAAGATAAATGCAAATATCATTACTCAAGATTTGATTTTATCTCATATTTCAAAATTTTCCAATAAGTGTTAAGCCTAGGCAACTAGCATGCCAGTAGCTACTCTGTCTTCCTTATAGTGACTTTCTAATTTTTCAAGTTTTGCCAAAACCAAGCAGAAACAAGTGTACTACCATGTGCCAAATATGCAATTATTTCTAGCGCCCTCTTTCCTCAGATATATCTGAAAATCAATCTCTATCCTTTTTTTCTTCTATATGCACAATAGTGCATTGTAATGTACTCATCAGCACAATTCTATAATAAGTGAGAGACTCAGATGCCCCGCTCCCAACACAACTCTCTACACATTCCTCTATAAGCATCTTGGTTTAAAACAAAACAAAACAAAACAAAAAACCCACTTTGCATCAAACTCTATGTTCTCAAGAATCTACGTTCTTAACGTCCTCCTTTCATCAAGATAGAAAATTACATTATACTCTATTTTGGTGACCTTAAAAATATGAGCATACTCCCGCAATAAAATATAGTCGACTAACATGTCAAAACCTACTTCATTTAACATGCATCTTTCTGAACCAAGGATATGAGGTATACTGTAGCAGAAGAGATCAGAAATTAAGAAGTTTTGGACTCAGACAGACCTGGGTGCGAATTCCAACTGTATCATTTACCAGTTCCTGACATTGACTGTTTTTATTCTCTTTAATTCTTGGGTTTCCTATCCTTGGGCATATTAACACTGCCTCATAGAGTTTCTGTCAGGAATAAATGAAACATCGCACAGTAAAACCTCGGTCCAATTCCTGGCATATGGTAAATACTCAATACACTTTAAAGAGAATGGATAATGTATGCGTGCGTGTGCTCTGCTGTGGGTGTGTGCTCAGTAGCATCTGACTCTTTGCGACCCTTTGGACTGTAACCCGCCAGGCTCCTCTGTCCATGGGATTTTTCAGGCAAGAAAACTGGAGTGAGTTGCCATTTCCTTCTCCAGGGGAACTTCCTAACCCAGGGATCGACCTCGCTCCTCTTGTGTCTCTGCATTGCAGGCAGATTCTCTACCCACTAAGTTATCAGGGAAGCCCCATGTGTGTATTGAAATGAAGTGAAGTCGCTCAGTTGTGTCTGACTCTTTGCAAGCCCCATGGACTTCTTTGCGACAGTTCATGGAATTCTCCAGGCCAGAATACTGGAGTGGGTAGCCGTACCCTTCTCCAGGGGATCTTCTCATCGTAGGGATTGAACCCAGCTCTCCACATTGCAGGCAGATTCTTTACCATCTGAGCCACTAGGGAAGATATGTATGTTGACAATTTTAAATAACCAACATTGAAACATTGTTGTTTTAAGAGTCTTTAGAAATGTTTGATTCATTTCAAAATTGTGTCAAACCAAATGCCTTTTAAGAAATGGCTTTCCTACATCCTGGTTTTTATTACACTTTTTAGTATTTTATTCCTTAGATTAGCACTTTTGTCACATAAACCCAGTCCATTATTATTTACATTTACTCATAGCTGACAAAGGGAAGGATATTAAATTGCATCATTTTCATGAGAAAAAAAAATATTAGTTCATTGCCATAAAACATCTAGCATGGTAAGATTTATAGCACGACACAAAAATTCGCTTTGTTAAAGGAGGAAGCTATGCAAGATGAACTGCCATTTAGCTACATTTTTAAAAATTTTACTTTATAGGAACATGTTTTACTTTATTATATAAGTAAATTCAATGCACAGCAACAGTACATCTTAATCACAGTTCCAAGAGTTTTATCAACACAGAGAAGAACTTGGAGGAATGTGGTACATTTCTTATTTATGCGTGTTTCTATATGGCAAGCACTAGCACATCAGTGCCATGACTAATAATGGATTTATTGAAAATTAATCCTGACATCCATCACATCACTAAATGTATAGGTGACTCAAACTTAAAGTGGTTTTCAGCAATCCTCACATTTAAGCTATAGAGTAAGTCTATATTACTCATTCTAAATTCATTAACAAAGCTGGCTTAACCAGATACAAATTTAGTAGTGTCAACATACTTTACACTGCAATAAACGTCTGTAAAAATTATACATGCGCTCTTACTTCTAATGTTTGAACTGCCTGTGATGTTATAATAAATGTATTTTTAGATTTTTACTTAATATCTATTTACATCAAGGGTCTCTCCCCTCCTTTTTCTTTCCAACCATCTCTACGTTAGCCTTATTTCTGCAAGTGCTAATACACTCCCTCCAACAGACTGAACCTTTCTGAAGAAGAAAACCAATCAGCATGTACAGTTCTGCTTGATTATTGGTTGCCTTGGATCCTTGGAACATGAACAATAATATAATTAACTTCAGAATAGATTAGCTTCTAACTCATAACATAAGTATATGAATAAAATGTCCTTTTCTGAAAGCCTATAATTCTTTCAATGTCATCATGTAACCAACATGAAATATTCAGGCCATTATGATTCTATTAAATGTAACAGGGACATAACACTTTTTTCCAGTGAAACTCTGCCAGGCAGTCAGATGGAAATTTAAAGTAAAACAGTTATAAATAAGGGGAGCTTTTATTTCTCCTACAATCTTGTCAAGACTGTTGCTTAATATCAATTTCTTAAACAATTTCTACCTATATGGAGCCATTATTCTGAATAAAGTTCACAGAAAACAAAAACAATAAGAAGACCACCTTGTATTAAAAAAATAGGTCTAAAACTTGTAAAACAAATAGATGAATAAATCTGAACAATCTTACTTGTATTCTAAAGCAACAATTTCTGTCTACATTAATGTAAATTCTTTGCAAGATCACAAAGAATTAAGTTGTGAGCACTATAAATTCCTAACTCTTAAAATTTCATATAAGAGCCTTAAAAATCAGGAAAGGTGGGCACTATATTAGGAGAGATGACTGGAATCAGAGTAACAGGAGTTTCTACCTATAATATGTAATCAACTCTAAATCTAAAAAGTAATAACACAAATTACCAATATTGAGAATAAGAGACAGCCCTCAATGCTACAGATCTAAGGATGAAAAAACGTTAGGAAAGAAAGGAAACTAAAGACTATATATATCACAATTTGAGACTCCTGATGGAAGATGCAGACTTGGTAGAAATAACAAATACATTACAACTAGCTAAAGAGACTAGAAAATAAGACAAGGTTTTTACCCATACATCTTTGAGAAAAAGAGCAGGTAAGTCTTCAATGAAAAACAGGGCAAGAAACATGACATGTCACTGAAATGGCTTAGATACTGGCCTCGTAGCCTGAATCAGAGCAAAGAAAAGAAAGTAAACAAGAGTTTAGATAATTCCCAAAGAACCAAAGCCTTAAGAAAGTAACTCATGATGACATTTCAGATAGAAGGAGCATTGATATGGCACACTGCAAGGTCCATCAGAACCCTAGACCTTGGGAATTAAGGACATTTATTGAATTAAAAAAAAGTTTTTTGAACATCTATTAAATTGAATGTAAGCTGACAAAACTGAGCACCCTGCTTCAAAAATTTTGTTAGCGTGTCATTGTATTGACTCACTACACACACACACACACACACACACACACACATACACACACACACACACAGGGCTTCATTAAAAACTCATCATGAACTTGGTTCAAACTTTTTCTCAAAGATTCTTGAGCCCCATGAAATCAGGAGTTAGATTCTCAGGGTCCATGAGGACTCATCAGGCATTAAAAACTAATGTCTCCCAAAGTTTCAATGGGATCAGACAAGCCTGAACCACTCAAACTCCACAGCAGACCTATGAGTCGTGAAAGAAAAGAATCATTGCCACTAAGCCAGACCATATGAGTTTTAGCGTGGGTCCAGTCAAGGTACCATTTTAAAAAGAAAAATGGCTTGAGCTTGTTAGTTGCTCAGTTGTGTCCAACTCATTGTGACCCCATGGACTGTAGCTTGCCAGGTTCTGCTGTCCATGGGATTTCCCAGGCAGGAATACTGGAGTGGGTGGCCATTTCCTTCTCCATGGGGTCATCCTGACCCAGGGATCGAACCTGGGTCTCCTGCATTGTAAGCAGATTCTTTACTGTCTGAGCCACCAGGGAATTTTATTCTATAAGAAATTTTAAACAAGTTAAAACTCAAGAAAATGGAATAGCAAAAAACTATCATGACTTCTATATGCTTAGTAATCACTTCTCTTAAAGGTAATTTCAATAGCAACTGTGCACTTCAATGACAAAGTAGTGAAGTTTCCCCTTTGCCTATTTGGCCCAAAACTTTTCTCTAATAAAAGCCTTTTAAAATAAATATACTGTATTTTTCTGTAATAAAAATTCTATATTCCTGTGATCTTGGAAAGGATAATATATGTATAAGTGTATCATATATAGTTTTCATTTTGGTATTTGACATTTTCATATTTTGACATTTATGGAAAGAATATGCTATATGGAAAAAAGTATTCAATCTTTGGAAAAACAAGTGCACTCTTCTTAATAAATGAAATAATTCTCAAGTGGATTCAGGGCTGATCTACCTTGTTCATATCCTAGATATTTGTTCAGGGATATCACAAAAAGCTGCACAGACTGCGCACTGCACAATCAAAAAGGCAGTGTTAACATACATGCAACATGAATGGTGTGCAAAGTTGAGACTACGTAAATAGCCACTGATGTCAAATGTAGTCATTTAAATAAGTCATTCTCTTTCTCTATCTTATAAGGAAATTAATCAAAATAAGAAACATTCCCAAGCTGACCTATCTCTTGGTTGTCTAATATGTGAAAGGAGCTAGGAATATAAACCTGAAAACATACAGCCCTTTTCCCCAAACAGGAAGGATCTGTGAATTAGAGATAAATATCAGGACAAGAGTTTATGAGAGATATCAGGAAAATGGTATTCAGCCACATCATTATCTATGCTGGATTTTTTGTTTAACAATCTTAGAAAAGAAGACAATGTTAAAGGCACTGATTAATGGTAACAATAAAAACAGCAGAAAAATTATTAACAAGAACAATTATATCTATATTTTCTTTTCAGATCAAAGTCATATAACTATTTCAAATATTCACTTGAAATAATGTTTAGTGAATATTATTACTAAATTTATACAGCAACCAACAAGTAATACTTCATTTCGTGTTTTTTTTGCAATATACTTTCCTTAGAAATTACTCATTATTTCCCTCTCTAAACATGCTATGTAGAAAATACTCCCTCCAGGAAGAATTGAGTTGAATAGTTTTAACTGCCCAGAGAGACAAGCTTGTTCCGAGATCAAATTCAAAGTCTTGGAATCTTTTAAAAGGCTCCCGGCATCTAAGTTATCTGGCTGAGAAGAAAAACAAGTAAATGGTAGACCTTCTGCCAATCAAATTAGAAAAAAAAAAATCATAAAGATAGCAAAGTGATCTAGAGTTAAAAATAAAACTAAGCAAAGCAATCTCACAACCAATAACCCTAAGAACATCAAAGGTTTATGTCTTTCCTTCTGAAACTAGACTCCCTCAAGCAGTAAGTGAACTTTATTAAAAAGTCTCTGACAAGTAATTCAGTAATCAATTTGCATTAGGACTACAGGCAGCAAGGAAGGAGGGAAAAAAAATCATACCTTCTGCTCCCTTAAGAAAACTCTCATTTTAAAAAACATATAATAAGCTGTGAATGTTCCTAATAAATTCTTTACATTATTAGCCAGTAAGTAAAGGTTGCAAATGCCTAGTGATGGACTTCAGTTTACTTTTCATAAATTAATTGTCAAAATGGCTTTCAGAGTTAAGAATTTACTAGAATCATGGTGTAAAAAACATCACAGGGTAAAAACAACTGACATGAACACAGACTTAATGCTAAAGTGCTCTTGGAGAAGACAAAGGGAAACTTTCCTTTTACAAATGACAAAATAGAGGCCCAGAGGAATCAAATGGCTTCTTAATCTTACAAAGATTCTTGGGGACTGTACCCGACTCTATTCCTAATGCACAATTAAGAGCTAAGACTAAATGACTGCTTCTTGTTTAGATAAAGAAGCTAAAATTCACAAGTCAAGGTGTCACTTCAGTCATCTCTAGAGGTTTTTCTAATGATGTTTCCTTGGTCTGGTTTTGGTAGACTCAAAGTTTCTGAAATGGCACTTAGCAGAAATGATTCGTTCATATTCTGACATTTTCAGTGTCTAGCCTGAACTTTAAAAGGCGTGGAGCCTTTGGAAATCTTTATTGCCAGCATCCTGCCTCAGAAGTCATCTCAGCTTTGGCTTGTTCAATGCTTCCAAAATGCTGAACAGAGATGCAGAAGCCAAATCTTTATCATTAATACTATAATTACTTTTATTCCATACCAGATAGGCCTGACAGCTTTTGTGCCCTTTCCTGACACCATTTCCTGCCCTTAAAAGCAGAATTCATTCCTGAACACAAAACTGGATGTGGTTATTCTGAACTACTTTGAGGCCCCTATATCAATAATAAATTCATAATACCCCAATCTCCTCCTGTCTCCAATCTTTCCCAGCATCAGAGTCTTTTCCAATGAGTTGGCTCTTTGGATCAGGTAATCAAAGTATTGGAGCTTCAGCATTAGTCCTTCCAGTGAATATTCAGGGCTGATTTCCTTTAGGACTAACTGGTTTGAATTCCTTGCAGTCCAATAAGACCAATTAAATTATTTATTTGTAATTTTAAAGTAAAACTGGATAGAGTACTATTTGCTGATTCAGAAGTCACTCCAAACTAAACTCTATCACTTAGGCATGCACATGTGGTAGAATATACATTCTTCTCCCAAAGCGACTTTTACTTTTTCTGATTTATGCTTCTCTCCTGTACCTGGTTTTCTTTTCAGTCCTGCTTCCCATTCTCATTCCAGCCAAGGTGAATTCCCTCTCTTTACTATCTACAGAACTTGTCTTTAACTTGCACCCATTATATAATAAGTCAGAGTTGCCTTTTTTTGAAATTTCCATCTTTAAAAGTATGTATCCTAATGAAAGGGGTCTTGCTTTAATTCTTGTTATCCTCATCAGACTTAGGTCTTTTATTCATTTATTAATCATTAATAAGAACCTGAAATAATGCTTGAAACATGTAAGGACTGGTGATAGGATTATAAGCAACTTAAGGTTCCTGATTCTCAGATAAGTATAACAAATTCCATGCTTATATCCATTTCTAAGTAATCTGAGTAATTTTACCTGTCAAATACAGAAACTCAGATGAATAGATAACTTTCCTAGATTACCCTGATAATGAACACCAATCTCCATCTCATTCTGTCTGTGGAAAAAATAAATCATGAATAGTCATGAGACTCTTTAACCAGGTAATGATGACCCTTTTGAATCAGAACCAAGTCCCACAATTTTCTTGAATAACCCAGTCCAAGTTCTCCATATTTTATAATGAAGAGATGGATAAAATCTGCTAGTCCTTAAAATTTTATTCATCATCAGAGAAACCAAGGAGACAGCACCATAACCACAGTGATCAAAATTAACATCGCCAGCAAGGAGACATGTAATTTGGGTCCCCCAAATATGAAGTGCTGAGAAGGGCACAGCATCATTTCTATATGGCTTTTTGTCAAAAATGCATAGCTTCAACATATTCATAAGAAAGCACCCAAGAAACTCAAACTGAGGGACATTCTCCAAAATAACTGGCAGCATTCTTTTCAAAAGTCAAGGTTAGGAAAAAAAAAAAAAAGACTGAGGAATAGTCCCATATTGGAGGGAACTAAGGAGATATGACAGCTAGATGCATTGTGATGTTTTCACGTGTAGTAATTAGTATTAATATATACTGTAATTGTGACGAATATGAACCATCAAAGATGGGGAATAGTGGGCAACATGGGAGAGAAGTTTGTATCTCCTTTAACATAACAAGAAAAAAATACCTAGGTGAGATTCTTTAAGAAGTTGCCTAGAAAATTGAAAATTGAAATTAGTGAGGAGGTCATGAAAGTCTCTAACTCAAAACAAGGAGTTGGGATTTTTGACAAAATCAAAACACAGTGATGAAACAACAGCAGAAGGATGCTAGTGGAGAAAGAGAACACAAAAGCAATACAACAGTATAATTCAAAAATATAAACATCCATATATTCAATAAAAATTTAAGTATTTGCTACGTATAGAGCACCATGCTAGATACTGGAAAGGACAGAAAGGTATGTGTTAAAGCTGTAGGATCCAGTTTTTCAAAAACTACCCTTTCCGGCAGTTGTGATTTCCCGAGTTTTTCTTTTGTATTTCCATTCTTTCAGCAGTTGTTCAGATTGCATCACCATCAATCTAAAATGTAATAAATACTCATCCTTACTGATTCAATATTTTCCTGCCTCTCCCTAATTTAAATTTACTATACAAACTAACATTAGATTCATTTTGTTTTGAAATGGTCTCTGAAATCACTCCTCTATTCAAAGACCTTCAAGGATCAAACGACTATCAGTTTAAATGAAAAACCCTATAACTGTGAACATCCTCCACACAAGCCAATCCTCTACATCAGTCAAACTGGAGAAGTCACTCGGTCTCCTGAAATACCCCCAAATTCTTTTCAGAAAAGATAAAATTTAATATAGTTCTGGAAAAATAAAAGCAAATGTATTTTTGTGGGTAGAGTTTTCATGAGAAAAGTCACAAAGGCACAAAACAGGTTCCAGAGAGATGGAGTAGATCCACTTACATTAATGACATCATCTTTTTTCAGAAGATATATTTTTAGGCACTATTATTTCCTATCTCTTTGTCTCCTGAAGTAAATCTCTAGATAAATACAGAGTACGAATCAGATAGTGGAATTTAGGACTGTTCAAGGTCAGTGCTAAAAGAGATTAGATCAGTTCTAGCAGTTTAGAATATTCATAATTCTATGAAATGCAAATTTCCTTTAACAAAGAGTCACATAGCTTCACAAATTTAGAAAAATGGGATATTACTGTCATTGAGATAAATTGTATTTAATAAGAAGTGTCTTGGTGATATCTACTATTTATCCTGAATCTTCTCATTTCATCTTTATCAAAAATGAAACCACTTCTCATTTTCTTAAATTAGTCTGTCTATGCTTAGTAGAAAAAGCAACAATTCCAGCAACCTAAATTAAAATATAATTTTTTTGTTCATTTGTTTATTCATTCTTCATCTCAGACTCTTTGAAACAGCTTAGTGAAGATGCCAATAATAATAAATATCAGTCAGTTCTAGAGGTATCAACCCACCTATTTTCATAGTAATAATTACAAGAAGCAAAAAATTGGGAAATTAGACCACTTACATTGACAAACAATTTTTGGTATTTGAAAGATTTAAAATCCAAAGATGGACTTTTTTTTTTAACCTATGAAGATTTGTCCAATGGAACTTAACACAGGAAATGAATTTTGAAAGTGATGGAAAAGCAAAAAAAAAAAAAAAGTTCTCTACAGAGATCTATTTCACCACTCATGTGAAGATATATAACTATGTGTGAGAGTCATTTTTGAAGTTGAAATGACTGAAACATTAGAGAGTGGATTAAAGTGTCAAATCACCCCCAGGGCAGGGAAGTGTCAAATTTTTCTTCTTTTATGTTAGTCTTCCTAGACTAAAATTACAAGGTGGTTCCAATCTGAACCTCAGATCCTTGAATACTCAGGTCCCCAAACTCAAAAGACCCTCAGGTTTGAAATATAAGTCTTTGAGCTCTACAGTCTTCAAATAGCATGTCTGAAAAAGGTTGAAAAAGAGCTATAAGACAAAGAAGATAGGGCACTGTTAAGGGATAAAATAGGCTTCAAGCTTAAAAACAACCATATATAGGTCTGTCCTTAAAATTTTAATTTGTTTTCCATTGGTTATTGTATTGAAATGAAGTTTGCTATGCCATCTGTCTTTAAAGTCTTTTAAGTTAAATTTAATGATTCTTGTGGGGAAAAGAGGCCAATTCAGTATAATCTGCTTACTATTAATCACTAATTAAAATTAATTATTAACAATGTGATAATTTTTCCTTGACTATTCTAAATCATTAATCAAAAAATGAGATGAGTTTCAGTTTCTTCTTTGGTATATTGAAGTGATAGTTCTATGACTTTTGGGTAGATGTTGCTGAAGTGAAGATTTTAGTCAGATTTGTAACAATAATGCCATCTAAAAGCTGCATTTAACCAAGAGAGCAGTATTTTTGGAACAGCAGGCAGTATAAAAGTGCTTTGTGAATATTAACATATTCCAGCAAATTAGTTTGCACTCATTATCATAAGCAATTACTTACTGTTTAGATGCAGCTCATATTAAATTGGCAAGCAATTTGCAAGAATTAAAACATAACATAGAGAGCTTTCTGAAAATTCAACAATATACTGAGACAAATGATGCTACTAGGTTCACAGACCATGTACCAAACAAGGTTACCTATTAAACATATTTAGCATTAAAATAATAGTTAGTTGACTACATGGGCTTTGTAATGCAAGATAATTTTGTAACTATTGTTTGGAATGCTATCAATGCAATTATGCATATCAGAGCCTAGAAGACATTTTTAAAAAAGGCTGAAGAGAAAGTGGGAAGCTTTTGTTTTCTGAGAAGGAACTTGCTGTCAGTTTGACTAAATTTTGGTAGTTTAATAACCCATTACATTGTCTTAAGTTATTTGGGACTACTTAATCTTCCCCTTAAAGAAGTTCTGTCATCTTGATCTTTCTCTCCAATTATATCTGTGGTGAAGACTGCTGCTGTTCACCACTATTCATTTCAATATCTTTAATAATAGAACTCGAAGCTGGGCATACAGTTAAAATGTATAAACTGAGCATACAGCTGTCCAGCTATAGCCTACATTTCCCATTCACCTTTGCAGCTTGATGGGGCTATATGACTATATTCTGGCCAATGACACTGGAGCAAAAATGATGTGTGACTCTTCCAGTTATGGGCTTGAAAGTTACCTGCACTTTACTGGTAGGTCCCTCTCTCTTTATGCTGAGTGATAACCAAAAACTAGAACTTTCCTAGTGGCTCAGATGGTAAAGAATCTGCCTGCAATGCAGGAAACCTGGGTTTAATCCCTGGGTCAGGAAGATCCCCTGGAGAAGGGACTGGCTACCCACTCCATTATTCTTGCCTGGAGAATCCCATGGACTGAGGAGCCTGTTGGGCTACAGTCCATGGGGTCACAAAGAGTCAGACACAACTGAGTGACAAACACTTAACCAAAAACTGAGCCAGCTGCCTTAGAACTAGAGATGGAAGATCCTATGTGACGAGCGTGAAAAAGGAAAGGAGGGGAAAAAAAAAACAACTTACATTTTGTTCATACCTATGTATTATGGAGGCATGAACATTTTTACAGCAAAGGGTGTTTATAATAGACTTTAAGACAAAATGACAAAACATTTCTAAGTACTTTTTTGTATTCACGACAGTCAAATAAATGATAGGGAAATTGTAATTATCTATGTTTTAAAAATTTAAAAGAAATTGGTGTTCACGATGTAAAGTGATTTGTCCATGGTCACATAGTAATGTGAAACTTTTCTTATCAAAACATTCTGCAAGGCTAGTAACAAACTATTACCCTTTTTTATAGTTATCCAAGGTTACTCACCCAGGCAGATTCAGTGGGGGTGAGGGTGGGAGGTGGGGGGAAGGGACCATATGTTTTCCTGAATCTACCCCATTCCCAAATTTTCTCCCTGACAAAATCAGAATGGCATCTATTGCAAAACATATTAAAGAATGTGGTCTGTAACCCTGAAGCAAAGTGAAAAAAACTGACCAGCACTGACTCCATTTGCTCGAATATAGAGCATTTACTTTAGGAAATTTGTAATTGTGAATTCTTCCTCTGCCTCTTTGAGATGTCAAACTTCTTCCAGCTTCTTGATAGTCTTATAACTTAGGCCTGTCTTTCTTAAGCGCCTAGGAGCTATCTCTTTGAAATATAATCTTTAGGAAAGACAGTGTCCCTCTGTCCCAGTCTCTGTGGAAAGGAAGAAGCCAACCTTGGATAAGCACCGATTAGCAAGCATCAGGACTTAATTACCTTGAGCAACCTTCCTCTCCCACCTCCAGTGTCCACCAGCATTTCACCACTGCTCACTCCAGCACTTAAAAAGTCTCCAGTCTTGTTTCAGAAGAGTTGCCTTCAATCTCTCCCCCTTTCTCAACTTTTCTGGTGCTATTCTTCTTTGACATCCATGACTCGTGATAAATTATTCACATTTATCATACTATTTATTCTGCCATCTAAGCTAGTCAGCCTCAGAAAAAGAAACAGCAACCCAGTCAAACTAAAAATAGAAAATTGTTTCTTTGTCTGAATTTCACTTCCTCATTCACAGAGAAAAATATTTCCTTCTCCACAGAAATTAAATAAAGTATTATCAGGCAAGGTTAGTAATAAGAAATTTGGAGAAATGTTCTTTAGAGGTATTTTTATACACTAATTCAAAATGCTAAATAATCTGAGGAGCATCTATGGAGACTGAATTGTAAGAGACTTTGATAACAAAATGGGCTTCCCTGGTGGTTTAGTCAGTAAAGAATCTGCCTGCAGCATGGGAGACCTGGGTTCCATCCCTGGGTCAGGAAAGTCCCTGGAGAAGAGAATGGTGACCCACTCCAGTACTCTTGCCTGAAGAACTCCTTGGACAAAGGAGCCTGGCAAGCAACAGTCCATGGAGTCACAAAGAGTTAGACACGACTGAACGACTAACACTTTCAATTCTTTTTATAACAAAGCATTCTATCTCCATTTCTTGAGAACAGTCACAGCAAAAAATATATAATTATCAACATAAAGCAAATTTTACTTATTTTGTTTTGTATTAGTTTAATATTGTTTGTCTCTAATATTCTATCTTGAGGATAAGAACTAGTTCTCATCCTTGTATTTACCTCAGAGCCTAGAATACCACTAGATAACTTTGAAGATATATAACCACATGTGATGCGGTAAAAAAATAAAAGATATCTTTATTTCCATTTGATGTTTTAGAATCAAATACCTTTGCACTACATGTATAAAAAAAGATTTATTAATGGGAAGCTGGAAACAAACAGAGCATAATGTGTCAAAATCTGCATGTCAGCAACTTTTCTCAGGCCTTGAAAAAAACTGTAATTTAGAAAATATCTTCAATAGGCTATAAATTGGGATTACTGAGAAAAATATTATTTAAAAATAATCTAGTTGATTTATTTTCTTTTCAAATGTTAACTTTGGAATAAAAGAAAAAGTCTTGACTTTCTGTTGATACACGTTTATCATATGCTATTTTTGAATATACATTTGTATATTTCACATAATCATCTACATTTACATACTCTTCTTTTATCAACTCTAATGAGCATATACTTAAAACTGACATAAAGACTCTCTGTAGTTTATATACACACATACTCATAAAACGCCGAGTTCACTGATCAGAGAAGGTGAACTTTTAGATAACCAGTATCACACTGGGGACAGATTAATTAAAATAACAAAGCAGAACAAATGAAAACTAAAAAAAAAGAAATAACCCTTCCCTTTAAGAAGGGCCTAAAATAAACCTCTTTTGAAGTGATTTTTGGTGGTACTCAAATTTATATTCTCTCAAAACTAAAATAAGCAGGCTCTAAATAAAGAGAAATTTTCTCAAGCTGGGATTTCATTTATCTTTTTTTTTATGAAAATAAACACCTAGAATATCATAAAGGTATATTTTAAAGGATAGAAAAGAGTTCCCCCCACACACAAGATATTACTGGTTTTTCAAGCAGTGTGGAAATTCTTATATCAAAAAGGGTCCATCATCTTTTATTCTTCTGCCATTTTAATACTTGTAACCAACACATTTCCACATCCATTTACTGTGTTCTCATCTGTCTGGCAAATACCATTTCTCTTCCATGTACTATATAACATATTCTGAGGGGTAGATTTCCAAAACAGAATAGCCAATTTCTCTTTCAATCCCACTAATGACATGAAAGCCTAAAACCCACCCTGTCTCACCTGTGTTTGAAATGGATTCAGAATTGGAAATGACAATTTCCACTGTAACTTCCTAAGACATTCACCAATAAGCAGATCAAATGTTTCTGTGCCCGTGAAGAGGTGAGAGTCTACTGGAATAAGTGTGTAAGGAAATGCACAAAAAGGAATGTCCCTTCCACAAATAGCCTGGCTAATCACCCTAGAGGAATCAGCTATTATATCTTCACTATCTTCTGCCCACACTCTTCTAAGATAATCTTCACCATGTCAAAGAGACTCATGCCAAAGAGGATGGGGCTTACACTGAAGCAAAAAGGAAGTTATATGGAAGATTTTCATTGGGGAGATGACATGATGGAGTTTGAATTTTAACGAGATTACTGGGGCTTCTATTTGGAAAATGGGATGGATGCGGGGGAGGTGAGATAAGGAGGCCTAGCAAAAGGTTATTTCACAAAAAGAAGAATAAAATATAAAGCCCTTGAAAGAAATAGGCACATGTGAGAAGCATAAAGGAGGTTACGTTACAAGGACTTTTGATGATTGACTGGATGTCGAAAGGGCTGTCACATGGAAGAAATCAAAGGTCTCTCCCTAAGTTTCTGACTTGCAAAGGGAGTAGATACTCTGCCATTTATTCACTGAGACAGGAAGCATCAAGAGGAATATGAAAAGTGGAGAATATAATTAGCTTTATATGTTTGAATTTAGTTATCTTCTTCCATAGGGGAATATTTTATCACTCTTACAGTCCTATAACACTTTGCACACTAAAGTAGACATAGAAGACATTTTTCAGTATCCTGTTACTGGCTCAAATATGTCAGTTAAAAAGTATGTTCTAATGAAAACCACTGTGTTACTGTTTTTTCTTAAAACAAGTTTTACCAAAGCTAAGCTGTATCTCTTCATCATCCTTAAAATAGTGTCCAGATGTAGCAAAGCTTAGCTTTCAACAAGACCATTCCATGGAACCCACCTGAATTGGCTATATTTGTCATCTGAACATTTGCAGTGTTCCCTCTCTCTGAATAATTTTAAGAAAAAGAATTATGGAAAAGGTTTAACCATACTATATTGTCCCAGCGTGTCTTTTGCTTGATTGCCACTTGGTTCTCTGCATATAATTGCTTGGTTAACTTCTTATGCTGAGTTGATTGGCTTCCTCTGCTCATCAAAATTTTATTAACTGTTTCCTGCACACAGAGTACTTTAGTAAGTTAGGATGTGTTGGTTTAGCAGTTATGTCACTTAGTAAGCAATAATATACGATATTGGCTATGCCTAGGCTCAAATCCCTGCATCTATAGAGGAACTTGGGTTTTCTGCATTTTTTTCACCCTGAAATAGTGAAAGAGGAATGGTGATGGAATCCACTACTACCAGAAAGAATGTTCTGTACCGTTAACTCTGTTGACTCTCAGTACAAAAAAATGTTGAAGCCTTTCCCTAAAGAACAAGTTTAGTTAGACATTCTGTATTGTAACCAAAGCTTTGATCTAGTACAGACCCTCTGTCTCCTAGAACATAAAGGGCATGGTTACTTCCAGTCCCTAGGATACCCTTAGGCATATCAGAAAAAAAGCAAATCTTCCTCAAAACCCTTTACTTCCAACTGCTGGGAAACTGTTACAGTATACTGACCTTGGCAGAACAAGCCATTGGCTTACTCTTTCCTAGAAAATTATCATATTAAATATGCAACTCTGTGGAGGTAACAACATAAATGAGAACACCTCCACATTTCTACATCTTAAACAAGTGTACACAGTATCCCTTTAGTGACTGATAGAGGAAATACTAGGGTTTCATTCAAGAGGGAGATTCAGCTCATCTTGGATTCTGTTGTTCAGTGGAGTACAGCCATGCTCCTTAGGAGAGAGGAATGCAAGAGACAGAGAAAAGAACTATCAGTCCCAGTCAACTAATTTTTTTCATACAGAGCAAACACCAGTAGCAAAAGAAGTTCAGCTTTTTCTTGGAAAGAAGTAATTTTGCACAGCTGAAATAAGATCAGTCACAGACCTAACTTGTAGAATTGAAATTCCTGAAAAGAAAGACAATATCAGAGTACTGTTAGTCCAACATGCACAAAGAACTAAACCACAGCAGCTAATTCCTTATGTTGGAAGCACAGATTTCAGCCAGACAAAACTGTCACTTGTAAAAACTAGACACTGTGGATCCTCAGGAGATCAGTCTCCTCCCATTTTCCTCTATGGCTGCTCCAAGGTACATATTCAGTATTGAGGCAGGTTAAATTGGGGGTCCAAGTGGGAATATGTGGTTAATGAATTTTGGACAATCTTCTTTTTTTTCAATTAAAAAGAAGAAAAAGAAAAAAAGAAAAAGCCTCAAAAAAGATTGGATGATTACTGAACTTTGCCAACTTTCTCCCCCCAGACTAATTTTAAGCGAAACAAAGATGGAGAAAATCTGACATCTAATTAAGCTATAATATTAACTCTTTCTTCTAATCTACAAAACTATAACCATTTATATTCTAGAACTCACCCCCCTCTGAGGCCCTGAAGGACTCAGACTTTACACAGGTATCCAGAGAAGTTTTATATATATATATATCTAGACTAAATTTGATCCTGCAAATTAAGTCATATGCACAAACAAAATATTTAATGAATTTCCCAGGTTTTGCTTAAATGAATTTATGTACCAAGGAAAGCCTCCAAGGTATGCCCAAAGAGGTTAGTTTTTCCTGTAGTTAAATTGAAAGGTGGCAAAAATAAAATCTCCTCTATGATGCTATTGAAAGCAACAAGCTTACTTTCTAACCAATGGAATATGAAACTGACACACAATAAGTGCAGCTGAAAATGGAAGAAACATTCTTAAACCCAGAAGCTCACAAAGAACTCTCAAGCTGAAAGGCATACATAAACTCACAAAACAGTAATGCCCCTTACATTGTTGTCTGAAAGGGATGCATGTGTCCAAATTTAAAAGAAACACAAAACAATGTGACAAATTCAGTTTCAAACAGACTTCATTAATTTGAAAGATATGTTAACAATATAAATACATGTAAAAGTATATCTCTGTACAAATTAGATCCTTTACTTCTCTCAACTGAACAATGCCTGCACTATGAATTTATTAGTAAATTCTAGCTGTTCTATATCAAAATGAATGAAAATAAGATTACATAAAAACACAGCTAATAAGCCAGCATGTAATGTGGAAGTGTTGTGTCTTGAATCAGGAAAGTGACTAACTCGCGGCTCTGTGATTTTGCCAGTTATTAAAACTACTCAATAATTGTCATTTTCCTCAATGAGGGGTTGTTTCAGGTAATCTCTATAGTCATTTCCAACTCTACTCTCTGGGTTTAAAATATCACTTCAGTAAAGCTGGCACAAACCTTGAACTTGATCCCAGCATACACTGAACTGTCCAGCTAACATGAGCATAAGGTAGAAAGGCATGTTACGAGTAAGGCACGATAGCAGATAACATGCAAAGATTTCTTAGGGAGCATACTTTACTCCTTTTTTGACTTTAAACAGTGATTGTACAGAATGTTTGCTATATTTTACAATTGTGAAATGATATAGTAGAGGATACTTTATGTCATGCAGTAATTCTATGATTACAGAAAATTAAGACATAAATACAAGTCAAAAGAAAAAGAAAAAAGAGTATTGGCTAAGCACTGTTGGCAGTTAATGTTTTTATTTCCTGAAATCATATACCCCACATGACTGGTCCAGCAATTTCAAAATCGATACAATATAAAATCTACAGAAATGACAGTCTAAAATGAGCTTCAGATTTATTAAAACCTAGTTACATAATGACTGAGGTCTTCTGGGTCTAAAATATATAATTACTGTGGTTACTACTAAAAAGGTTGGGTTAAATGTTATTAAGAAAAAACCACCCTGGCTGATGTGTTTTGTGAATACATGTAAAGATAATTCCTACTTACAAAGACATAATCATTCCAAGGAGGAATGATTATGAGCCTTGGTGGGTTCTATTGTCATAAATATGACTCAGATCCAGAAAGGGATTCATTATCCTGTTCCAACAGTCAATTTAAGTTGTGAAAATACAAGGAAAAGTGAAAGCATATTCTCTACAAATGTATCTTCATTGGTATCATTTTTCTCCCATATTTCTAGTTGAGAAAGACCAGGCATTAACTCACTAGCCAAAACGTTAATTCTTCCTTAAGATAATTCTGTCCATGTTCACCAAGACTATGGCCAGTTGTTTGTTTGTGCTCATGCATTTTGGCAAAGAATTTAAAGTCCTTTATAGAAAGTGAGAGTGAAGTCACTCAGTCGTGTCCGACTCTGCAATCCCATGGACTGTAGCCCATCAGGCTCCTCCATCCATGGAATTTTCTAGGCAAGAATACGGGAGTGGGTTGCCATTTCCTTCTCCAGGGGATCTTCTCAACCCAGGGATCAAACCTAGGTCTCCTGCACTGCGGGCAGATGCTTTACTGTCTAAGGCACCAGGGAAAGTCCTTTACAGATATCCAGTTAAATCATCACAGTGTTCATTCCCTGGTAGATTAATAGTACTATCTGAAATGCCATTAAACCTTTTACACCAGAGGGTAGAAAACCATGTTTTCTTCTGAGCTACATGAAGGTACCATAGACAAAAGCTGATTTTCATCTATCATGTTGCCTTTTTTCCCCAAGCATCTGTTGGAGGGTAACTGGCAAGGTGATTCTCATTTTCCCAAGGAGAAAGAAAAACAAGTAACCTGACCTCAGTCATAAAATTAGTGAGCAGGAAGAACACACAGGGATACCTTTACTAATTTATTTCTCAGATTTGAAAAATCTGACCTTCATGCAACTGTTCCACATTAAAATGGCAATAATATTATACTTACTACAATGTGGCACTGTGCATACACTCAACAAATGTTGAATGAGTGAATCTAAGGCAATCGCTACTATTCATCTATTTAAGGACTCCAAATGAAACAAATCATTATATATAGATAACTGTTAGTTATTCAATGCGTTGCTATGCTAAGTCACTTCAGTCGTGTCCGACTCTGTGCCACCCCATAGAAGGCAGCCCACCAGACTCCCCCATCCCTGGGATCCTCCAGGCAAGAAGACTGGAGTGGGTTGCCATTTCCTTCTCCAATGCATGAAAGTGAAAAGTGAAAGTGAAGTCGCTCAGTCGTGTCCGACTCTTAGCAACCCCATGGACTGCAGCCTACCAGGCTCCTCCATCCATGGGATTTTCCAGGCAAGAGTACTGGAGTGGGGTGCCATTGCCTTCAATGCATTAGGCAATTCTTATCCATAATATGGTTGTTTGTAGGAGGTTTCATTATAGGTTGTGATTAAATAATATTTATATATGGCAGAAATTATGGAAAGTACAGAAATGAAGACAAAGGGGACTTAAAACAGGTTAGGGAAATTTTAAATGATTTGGCTATGAGAAAATAGGAGGGACTTCTCTGGCAGTTCTGTGGTTAAGACTTTGCCTTCCAATGCAGGAGTGGGCAAGTTCAATTCCTGGTCAGAGACCTAAGATCCCACATGCCTCAGGCCCAAACCACCAAAAGGTAAAACAGAAGCAATATTGTAACAAATTCAATAAACCCTTTAAAAATGGTTCACATTAAAAAAAATCTTAAAGAAAACCACACACACACACACACACAAAAACAGAAAAAGAAATGAGTAAAATAAGAGCAGTAACACTGACTAAGAAGTTAGAGCACGTGTTCTTCCAGAGTTCTCCAAGTTGTCCCTATCACCAGTCTTCATACAAAGTTCAACACCACAGCTTGTTTAGGATGAGGGCTACATCCTCAAACATCAACTTAACTTTGCATCACTCTACTGATTGGATATTTGGCTCAGGACCAGTGCAAACCTGGATTGGTATAAAGGTTGCTCTCTTGGTTTGAAGACCATTTAACAAGTGACATCGTGTGAAATCAATGGACTGTTGCTGCTTTCATCTTTCTCGACTTCAATATTATGAGTCCTTAAGATTTAATGAACCTAGTCCATTGAGTGAAGCTTTCAATCTGCTATTTTTCTTCTAGCGCACTAAAATGGGCTTGTATAGGAAATAAGTACTACAATATTATGTAGTGGGACAACTGTAGCAACTAACAAATTTATGACATAAGGACAATACTGCAGAGTAAGTTATATGTTTAAAGCAGACGTTCATCAACAAGATTTAAGTTTATATGTATGTGTGTGTGTATTTAAAGAAAAGGGATGAAAAATCCCTAGTGGTAAAAAATAAAAAGAAAAGAAAAGAAAAAATGGAATACACACAGACATGCACACAGACAAATAGGACAGATAACATTGTACAGCAGCCACTAGGCCTCTAGAGAGCCATTAACATTTCATATCCAAGGAAACTATCCACTCATTCCTAAAAAACAAAGCATTTTCAAAGCAGACACCCTAAAAAGGTAAATGACAAGGCAATCATTTTGAAAAAGGTAAATTACGGTCAGATGGGTGGGAAAAGAAGAAATATCAGGCATTCCCATCAATAGTAAGAAGTAATCTAGAGATAGAAAAAAAAAGTTAATAATGATAAATCAAGCAGGTCAGTGACAAGGAGACTGCCATGTACTCCAGCAAAAGGATGATTTTTCCCTGAGTGGTACAGTGAAATGGAGAAACTCACCCAGAATATTAAAATAGATATTCTTCCATTTTCTTAACCGATTTTGAATGATCTGTGCACCTAATTGGACTAGCATTATGGATGCATTTCAGCACAGTTATGTTCTTAGGGGGGAGAAGGAAATGGCAACCCGCTCCAGTATTCTTGCCTGGAGAATCCTGTGGACAGACGAGCCTAGTGGGCTGCTGTCCATAGGGTTGCCCAGAGTCAGACACGGCTGAAGTGACTTAGCATGCATGCATGCATTAGAGAAGGAAATGGCAACCCACTCCAGTATTCTTGCCTGGAGAATCCCAGGGACAGAGGAGTCTGATGGGCTGCCGTCTATGGGGTAGCACAGAGTCGGGCACAGCTGAAGCAACTTAGCAGCAGCAGCAGCAGCAGCCTCTTCTTAGGATTTTGTTTTTTGTCTTTTGGAGACAAAAAGTGGGAACAAAACCATAGACCACTCTCATGTAAGAACATATATCTATTTTCTTTGCAATAGTATCATCACCCAGACCAGCAAAATTTGTCTATTTGTGAAGTTAAGTCAGGGTGCCAGGCCTTCTCAAGAAAATATGAGAAAAAAGGAGAAATATGGCAGGTGATGAGATATATTAACCAAAAAAATGATAGTTTTTTAAACTTTTTAAACAAAAAAGTGAAAGGTTTTTTGTCATGTCCGACTCTTTGTGACCGCATGGACTATAAAGTCCACGGAATTCTCCAGGCCAGAATACTGGAGTGGGTAGCTGTTCCATCCTCCAGGGGATCTTCCCAACCTAGGGACTGAACCTAGGTCTCCCACACTGCAGGTGAATTCTTTACCAGCTGAGTCACCAGGGAACCCCAAGAAAACTAAGACCAACTCACCAATTTTTAGTCTTCCTGTATTGGGAGTATATTTGCTCTATGTAGAAAATACTTGGTAAAGTGCTCTCTGATATGACTTTAAATTATTAGAAACAAGCACTTTGCTGCTAACTCATCCTAGTAAGTATAGAAAATCAGAAAGCAGCAGCCATTTTCTTTGTGAGGTTAAAGCTCTCTCTATATATTATAGAAACAATGTTGGAAGAAACTATTCCAAAGGATCACCGTGAAGAGGGGACTCAGTGACTGCACTCACCAATCTCAGTGAAAAGCACTACTATGATTAAATCATAACACTAGAAAGTTGTGGATCATACTATACACTACAACATAAGTTACTATAATAGTTTCCAGACAGAATGCACAAAACTCCTTGTTTGTGATTCATTGTGGAAAACTCTTTTCAACAGCAATAAAGAAAAAAAAAAAAGAGAAACTCAAAACAGAAAACAGTCCAATTCTTCAGGCAGCCATTAATCTAAAAGAAAGGGCTCCTGCCAGAGTTAAAATAGATAGAAAAAATTCAAAGGTAATTTCACAGCAGTGCATCCAAATATCAAGGTGCTATGGAAATTTCCTAATAAAATGTGGAATAATATTATTTTTCCATAAAAGGCTCAAGTTTTCATCTTATAAAAACAGAGGAGGCAATGGGACCCAAGATTAGAGAAGGTCATGTTTCCATCAGATACCTTCTCCTTACCACAGTCATTCACACTCAAAAGATAAACATTTTTTCCCCCAGGGGTCATGGTAGCTAATATTCTTTCCACATCTAGAAATAACTTCTTTGAGTCAAATGTATAGGACAGGCAAGTTAAAGCTATGAAAATGGTCACATAGAGATTTGAGGGCCACTTTTGAACTCACTGACTTTACATGCTTTCAAAAAACTCCTGGAATGGACTGTTAGTTCAATATAACTAAGTGAAATAGAAATAACCCCCTAAAATTACCACAAAGTTTAGTGGAAAAGAAACAGAATTCAAGTTGAGGTCTGAGGCTGAGATCATCCAGAATAAAATAGAAAAAAAACAATTAAACACCTAAGGTGTTATTTGATTTGGGAGGAGCAATAAGAGGGTGACAATAAAGGGTAAAGAAGCAAGTTAAGTTGCAAATAATACTGAGCAAGGTGACCTCTGACCCTGTCTACTTTCCCATCTTTTTGTGTTTGCTTATTACTGCTTTATGTGATAGACCCTTCCCTGTCATTCATGAATCCATTGAGATAGAGGATGGATGGTTTCCAGTTGATAGAACTGAAAAGCTATGCTTGGAATTTAAGAAAAAAGAATCATAAGGAGCTCATAGTTCCACTTGCCAATGTCAAAATTACTTGGATAAATGACCATAGAAAACATTATTTATTCTTCCTTATTTGAGAATAGTAATGGAACACTCAGCTTAATCTTGCATACAGAAAGCATAGTTACCTAGGGAATTAATTATTTGCTTTGTGCACACCTTATGATCGCTTTCTTAAAAGAACTCCCAAAGCAGTCCTTTGTAAGGTCCACTGCTGTTCTGTTTTTCAGAGGCTAATGTACGCTGTGCATGCTAAGTCGCTTCAGTCGTGTCCGACTGTGGGACCCCATACACGGCAGCCCACCAGGGTCCTTCGTCCACAGGAATCTCCAGGCAAGAATACTGGAGTGGGTTGCCATTTCCTTCTCCAAATGTACTCTATGAGGTTGCCAGGCAAAGAAAGAAAAAATATTGTTTCTTTGTTTATATGGAGAAGCAAATGAACAGACAGGAAAAGTACAGTGAAAAGAAGTTTAAGTTAGTCCTGTCCCTGACTCTGTATCTGACTTAGGACCATCACAAACCAATTTCCTTTTTTCTGTTTTTGTATTTTGAAGCAAGTAGTTGCATTCATATTATTTTTCAGAAATACTCTAAGGTAAGTGTTAAATATAGTAATATGCATCCTGGAGAGAGAAACAATAATACTCAGAAGAAGAATATTTATAGTGTACATATTTCCTCAAAGTAAAAAGGACGCATTCATTACAATAATGTCTCAATTTTCAATTGAACCATAAACATACAGGATAATATCAAAAATGAAAGTAAAAAAGCAATAAAAATATCTATCCTTTAATGTCTTCCAAAGCAAGAAGGTCCTTATGCTTTTGGAGGGAACACCTATTAGTCTCTTTTCCTATCTGAACTGCTATAGCAATATGTTGTTTAGTTAATGACAACTAACCAAGAAATGTTTATCTAATACCCAAAGTATATGACACATTATAGGGGAATACAAGCTTACACACTGGACATTTAAGAGCTATTTTCAGGGTGAGCCAAATTAGAATTAACAGTCATATATACAATACTTACATTTTAAAAGCACTTTATGACTATCAAAATCTGTCTTACATTGGTCTCTTCATTTAATAGACAATGAATAATGTGAATTCTAAAAAGAGAAGCAATCCAGAGATTGAAGTGATAGAAAACTACCTCTGGAACTGTCATTTAAAAGATGTGTTGAGTGTGAATAGGAAAGAAAGAATAGGACAATTACAATTGAAAACTACATTGGCCTTAGTTTTCATAAGCAAAAACCTCGCTAATTCCTTAAGTACACAAATATAAGCTTTCTTATTATCTTCCTTAGGTTTAGTTATCCACCTAACAGCAACCTGCAGAACATTTGTTGAATTAACCAGTGGAGAGGATTGGTCCTTCTGTATTTGTCTTCATCATTAACTCGATGCTTTACAAAACAGCTGGGGAGTTCAGGGTATAGCTCATGGCTACAGAATATAATTGCGCTCCAGACTCAGGGAGACAGTCCCCTCACTTAAGGTTCATTAGCCTGAGTTCCAAGGATCCCAGGAGGTGATTCCTTCCTACTCCAAATCCCCATAGCCTGCCCACATCACCCAGACAATGTCTGTCGTGTAACTTTAGCACTTCAAATGAAATGTTGTCTTTGAACTCTTGTCTTCCCATTGGCTCTCATTATCTTTGTCCTACCTCCCAATTAAGCCCCAAAGAGCCTTGCAAATAAGAACTGTGTCATTGGGATTCTTTATCTAGGCCACAGAGCTTCTAGCAAAATATCTGACATAGCATAGGTGTACAATCAATCTTTGCTTCATGCCTTTAAGTTGTAAATGTTGTTGCATATTTATGTTAAAGAAACAATGCTTGCTGTCTGGATTTTAAACTGTGATATTGGAAGAGGTGAATAACACTAAGCATGCTATGTGAGTTCTTACAGTTTCTGATTAGCAAATAAAATTTGCTTAATTTGGTACTACTGTGCATTCTAGATTTGGAAAAGTTAATAAAGGCCATCTAGTTTGGACTCTTCATTTTATACATAAGGAACCGTGCTAAGAGAGAGGGCAAGGACCTTGCCTAGATCACAAATGATGTTGGGCAATAAGGAAAGAAAACAACATTTGTTGTAGACTTACAATATAATAGGCAATTTACTTCAATGAATGAAAGGCAACCAGATGTGGGTGACATGATTGAAAAGGTTGTTTTCAATCCTGGTTGAAAAGGCAATTTCTTTGTTTTCTGTTTGCTGTCCTATTTCTGTCAGATATTCAGCAAAATATTTGTATTTTTCCGAACAAAAAGGAAAACATCTGCTGGGTCATGGGGCCTGCTCTGGATAACTTACTATAATGAGTAGTTTGAATCTGCTATTTACCATACATACTCTAAATAAGTCTTTTATTAGTTTTAATTATTTCTAAAATGCTGTAAAGAAGGAAATTCTACGTTACCTCTCCCTCTAGTTCTTGACTTATTATTCTGAATTTTCTTCTCTGAACCAAGGAGTCACTGAACAATCACACTACACTTCTCTGTTCTCCTCACTATCATCTTTCTTTCTCAATCTATCTAAATTAATGTAATTTCTAATTATTTATCCTTATCAGGATCATATTTTCTAGCTGTTCACTTTGGTGGGCTGACAAGAAGAACATGATATGGACCACAGGTAAGGCATGTGACATCAGCAGTTCACTGTTAAATACCTGCCACTGGGAGTGAAGACTAAGGGTGAAGAGAGAGTGCATGAAAATGAAGCTAACTGCTCTCCTAGATTACCACCTCTCTGTTTCCCCCACATTATCATTCCACAAAACTTGACCTTGAAAACAATAACTCTCTTTGGAAAATTGGAGTTAAGAAATCAATGCACATTGATGTGACCCCCAAAAATGGTAAATTAAGAAAGGTACAACCAGAAAAATTTTCTCCACAATTTAGACAAAAATGATGGATACCCAAGTCTCTGTGAAATCAAAAGAAAATATTCAGATTCTTTGAAACAAGAGCTAGAAGAGACAAAGAGAATAATAATAGGCTAGAAGAGAGCAAGGGTAGGGGGGTAAGGTGGGGGCGGGGGGGTGGGGAAGGGAAGCCAAATGAAACCAAGATAAACATCAAATAAATGCTCTTTAAGAGTTAATTCTTCCTCTCTCAGAATGGGGAATCGATAGACACAGCCTAAAGGTGATACTTCCCCAATAATGGGACTGATCAGTTTTTGAAAGAGAGGCTGAAGAAAATAAACACTGATTCTTTAAACACTGAGAATATCAACTCAACTGTTCTCTTCCTTTAGTGGTCCTACCCAACTTAAGTGAAGCTACCAGAGAACAATGCTATCTTTACAATGAACAGGCACATTTAGATATCAGAGTGATGGACAAAGAAAAATCTAACTCTGTAGAAGTGAATGAAGTCAAGTTTAAAAACAGGCTTCTGTCCAACAGATTTTCTCTTTGTGTGCTTAACTCAGGATAGAAGTGTGACCTGTGTTACAACACTGACGCCAAATAACTTAGAAGCCTCCGTACGTTTTGAATGACAAGGTACTGACCGTGGTTTCCACAAAATAGACTAAATAAAATAAAAACAGATGCTTTAAACACCAAGAATATCATCACTCCTTTTGTTCTCTTCCTTCAGTGGTCCTAAGTAATTGGAAGTGGAGCTGCCAGACAACAATGTTATCTTTTAAGGATGAACTACCAAATTTAGATGTCAGAGTGACAGTTGAAGAAAAATGCTTGAGTGGAAAACAAATGAACAGCCACAAAAGAAGCCCAGTCTACTTCCTAAGCTCTGTGTTATTAACTAGAAGGATGATTACGGCAGCAAGAACTATTGCTTATAAAAATTCTATGAAAATCAATAAAGATTTGCAAACTGTAACTTCTACAAAGATTTGATTTATCAAATATTAGTCTAACTTGCTTTATTCAGTGCATAAATTCCTAAAAATATTAAAGGCAAATATTCACACTGAAATCCAAATGCAGTATTAAAAAAAAGAAACAAACTTCTATTTTTCAGTATCCAAAGTTTCAGGTAGAAAATAAAATCTATGCATTATGGCTACTGGTCCCCTTATAAGATCATGGAGAACATTACCGTCCTTCACACTGACGTTTATTCAAAGGATCAGGTTCCTCACCCAAACTTTGTCTTTCTATAACATATGAAGTCTTTATTATGCCAATTAATTATTTATTCACTGAGTCTCTTCGAATTCATTTACAAGTTTATCATTTCCCCATATTGGTGAAATTCACTCTCAAAGTTCAGGTAAATTATGGAACATTTGTTTGCTCCTAATATACCTCCTTCCAACTGAAAAGAAAACCCGCTAATCCTATCCTCTTGGATTTTGGGTGCCTAGTTTAACAAAGGAAGGTATTAAATATTAGAAATGAATTTGCTATATAACAGTAGTGTCAAAGGCCGTGCTTGTTTGTGTCCTATGTATTGCAAAATGAGTTAAAATCCTCAATCACTGTTTCATAATGACAGTAATAATCATATTACAGCCATTCAGTTCAGTCGTTCAGACATGTTCGACTCTTTGCGACCCCATGGACTGCAGCATGGATTGTAGCCATTTCTAACTTGGAAAAAAACACAATTCTGTGACTTAAATTCGGCAGTTTAAAATAGGAAGGCTAAACTGAAAAAATGGAAATAATTAAAGGAAAATGCCCTATATATTCAAGCAGCACTTCCTCAACATTAGAAAGGAGAGACACTCAAAAGGAGCAGGAAATAAAAGGCTCCTTGATGTCTCCTTTGATTCTAAGAAGGTGGTATATATTTGCAACTTAGTTTGCATATGCTCACAGACAGCTCTTCACCTCATGAAAGATCACACAACTGTTAAAAGGAAAGATAAATAAACTAACCTTGTATTCAGGAGATACAAATAGCCAAGCAGTAACATGAGAATAGAGCCTGCTAGTAAGAATATTTACTTCTCCTTGACTGAAAAAAAAAAATCTAGATTGGAAGACTAGTCCTCTGCTGCTTGCTGGCTTTCTTAAGAATGAGGGAAGCCCATATTGTTCAGCCAACAGTAGCCCCCAAAGGGTCTGATCTTTATTCTTTTAAACCAGGAGCTTATAAAAATATAGTGTCTAGATCACTTGGTTTTAAGCATTAAATTCAAAAGAGAAAGTAATAAGTAAACTTTAGTTTAGACACATGACTTCAGGACAGATCAGAGCTGGACTGATTTTGCAGTATATCCAGTAAAGCACCAAGTGCCTTTAAAATCATACACAGTGTTGCCTTTGCTTACAAAACTTCCAAATATGGATTCTGAGCTGTGAGATATAAGAATGACCACCACCCTTATTTTTCTTTATGTTTTAATGCAATATTCAGCTTATATCACATCCTTCTATATAGCCAGAAATATGTGCTCAGCACAGTGTTAAGGAAAAAAGAGAAACAATGTTCTGGGTGGTAATTAAAATACCAGCATTCTTAAGGCACAGGTTATTCTAAGGAATCTGCCATGTGCTCAAAACATCAAATAATGTAAAAATCACACACACAGACTATGCACTGTGCCTCCTATTAAAAATTTCAATATACCACTTATAATATGAGAGAGACCACTTAAATTTGGCACAAAGG
This sequence comes from Oryx dammah, assembly GCF_014754425.2. Classification (NCBI taxonomy): domain Eukaryota; kingdom Metazoa; phylum Chordata; class Mammalia; order Artiodactyla; family Bovidae; genus Oryx; species Oryx dammah. The sequence goes on from NW_024070209.1 coordinate 32,044,259, forward strand.
GTCATGGAGGACCATTACATTTTCTGAATAAAAGCTCCTTATATGGGTTTGTATTTACATTGAATAGTAAGCAGCTTACTGACATATGATGCATTTATTTTACCACATCAGAAAAAATTCTACAAAAGCACTAAAACTGAAAGATGAAAATGTGGTCTTATTGAGCAAAAGACCATTTTGTGCTCAACAGAGCACAATGTAAGGTGGCAGCCAACAAGAGCGCAGTGAAATACTGAAAACAGTTTGAGAGAAGCCAACAGCACCAAGATTTTCTGGGATAATACTAGTAAGAAATTATTTAAAATACAGAAGAACTTAATGATGGCTCACCTGACGAACCATTCAAAGAACTCAGAAGTAGTGGTTTGGCTGAAAACAAGGGACACACGTGAAAAAATTATTCCTGAGATTAAAAATGTCCTGCATATCCAAGTATGCGACAAACCATTCATTCATCCTTCTTACCAAGTTCAAGTTTCTCTGCCTTAATTTTGCACTTTTGCACTACAAGATTTAAAAGAAATCAGGCTCAATGAAACAGCCTGATATCTGCAGCACCATTTGTCAGAGGCTATCAGCTAACATGCTCCTATTCCCTTGGAACCACCCTTGAAATCACTGGCCTGTCTAAAATAGAAATAATGGTGCTGGTGTGACTGCCTGTACCTTATCCACCAAATGATCCATCAGTTGCTTGTCAAATGAGGCAACCATCCGTAGAACTACATAAACATAATGGTCATCATATGATTTACAGTAATATGGGTATCAACATTTTACATTTAAGAGGAAAACATCCAATCTAAACATTAATAGTTTAAAAGTTAGAGAATGCATTGATAATGCATGAATCCTCAGCAAGACATGTTAGCAAGATACTTTTGATAGGAGTCAGTCAGTCAGTCAGTTCAGTCACTCAGTCATGTCCAACTCTTTGCGACCCTATGGACTACAGCATGCCAGGCTTCCCTGTCCATCACCAACTCCCAGAGCTTACTCAAACTCAAATCCATTGAGTCAGTGATGCCTCCAACCATCTCATCCTCTGTTCATGGGATTCTGCAGGCAGAAAAACTGGAGTGGGTTGCTATGCCCTCCTCCAGGGGATCTTCCCAACCCAGGAATCAAACTGGAGTCTCTTATGTCTCTTGCATTGGCAAGCAGGTTCTTTACCACCAGCACCACCTGGAAGCCACTAACAAATACCTCCTCAGAAGAACACTCTCTGGATAATCTGCAACAAATATGGTGGTTCAGACTGTAAAGAATCCACTTGCAATGCAGAAGACCTAGGTTCGATCCCTAGGTGGGGAAGATCCCTTGGAGGAGGGCATGCAACCTATTTCAGTATTCTTGCCTGAATAAGCCCATCGACAGAAGAGCCTGGTGGGCCATAGTCCACGGGCTGGCAAAAAGTCAGATATGACTGAGCAACTAAGCACAATTCATCAATATTAAATCACCAACTATATCATATTTCAAACTTTCTGAGGCCCATTAATTAGTAGTTTGGGATTTTGCTTCCTTGGTGGCTTAGTGGTAAAGAATCTGGCTGCCAGTGCAGGAGACACAGGTTCAATTCCTGGGTCAGGAGGATCCCCTGAAGAAGGAAATGGCAACCCACTCCAGTATTCTTGCCTGGGAAATCCCATAGACAGAAGAACCTGGTGGGCTACAATTCATGGGATTGCAAGGAGTTGGACACAACTGAGTGAGTAATCAACCAACTCAATATTCTCCCAAGTCCAAAGAGGACATAGGATGCTTTTATAGAGCTTTTCCTCAGGGAAGAAAATGATTGATGCAAGAGAGCATTTTTTATTTTTATTGTTTATTTCTGTCTGTTTTAAAGTACTAGAGGTTTGGAACCCATTTTGAACAAGCATAATGGTTAAAAATGTACATTTTGGGGGCCATGTTGAGTGGGGGCCAATGTTAATTGAATTTTTATTATTTTGTATTAAACATCCATAAGCACAAAACAACAACATTAAACCTTGTCCTATCCCTTGTGGAAACATGAATGTGTTGAGAGCTTGGTGAGTGAAAATGACCCTCTGTTTAGATTTAAGCCCTGTATTTTTATTACCGTAGTCATGTAATTTACTTTTTTTGTAGGCCATTGAGGACCAATGAAAACATTAATAGGAAAGTATTAATATCTATTGAATTGATAACTATCATGTAAATATTAGATACTATATTTTCTCCTGGTCCCCGTCCTACAGAGGAAAGTAAAGAAGTCCTCTTTCACAAATCAAGAGCTTGAAGACAAACTGTTTCAAAATAAACCAGGAATTCAGATAAAGAAGGCTCAAAAAATGAGATCCGATCTTAACTTAATTAGGTGGTACCAGTGATAAGAAATTGCTCCACAGACTGCAATGTTAGTTATTACTGTTGTTTTTGTTTTGTCTATTCTATAAGCAGTCTCTAGCTTCTTTTAAAAACCTAGTTATTAGAGGATGCTTTAAAGGAAAATACTTTTCCTTCAACAAAATAAAATGCTACTATCCCTCAAGAAGCATTTAAGTAAATTATTTTTATGGAAATGCTTTAAGGAATGAAAAAGAGTCCTTGAGGTTACACTGCTGGTAATCTTAAATATTGGTCTTGTTTAAAGCACAAAATGCACATGCCAAAAAGAATCAATAACTTCCTTTTCTGGTGCAGAATTTTAAGGCTCCAATTTGAACAAAGAAGCTTAACATCGGATGTCTTTTACAAAGATTGAAGAATGCATTGACATACTCTTTACTTAATGATTTGTTAGAATTACTCTTTAAATGGAAGGATATCGGATGTCCTATATATGTCTGTAATTCTTTTTCTTAGCTTATCTAAGCTTTGCCTTTTCTACTACACGTAACTGCCCCGTATTTGAATTTTGGAACTAGAGTATCTAATTTTATATATGCTGTCCCTGGAAATACCTACATTTTCTGTCTAAATGCCTCCCGTATCTGTCTAAATGCCTTCCGTATCTCAACAGCCATCATCAGTGGTCACTATTAACAGGGCCATTTTCATCAGAAACTCCAGGCTTCTTATTCTTAAGGATGGATTTGGAGAACTAGGCAAATGCCTTAAACTCTCTCTCTCTCTGTTTCTTTATCTATATTTCTATCTCTATGTTCTACTTTTCCTAATCAGGGCAAAGTTCTTTGAGAGAAGAGCTTCTTCCTCTTCATACTAACAAAAGTATAAAGGACGTGCAAAAAATGCTATGGGTTGCTATGGTACCTAGTTTTCAATGGATATACAAAATCAAGAGTGTTTTCTTTGAGGTTTCTCAGTCAACAGTCATTGATAAAGGGTAACAATAACATTTCTTTAAAAGTGTCATTTCTCCCTGTGCCTCAAGGCCTTTGCCTGGGCTGTACCATCAGCTTGAAATCTCTTACATGGCACTTCTTCCCTTTTCAGCTGATGAACCCAGCAGATCACAGTTCAAATGATGTTCCTCTAAGGAAGCCTTTACTCCCCTCCCACACTAGATCAGAGTCTCCTATTATGTGATTTTATAGAAGTTGCTTCTACTTCTTCTATGACACTTATAATGGTTTAAAAATTACTACATATTTTGTGTTCTTTTAATAATGGGTGTCTCCCACAATGGCTGTAAACTCAATAAAGGCAAAGACTGTATTTTTTTTCCTCTATCATATATATCCCCAGCACCTAGGAGAATACATGGTAGTTAGTAAATGCTTTCTCTTCATTCTATTTTAACTTACTAACCCAAGTCTAGCCTCCAGCTGCCCTTATCTATACTTCTAATAGGAAAATATGGGAGGTGAGGCATGAGATTATTCTGTACTATTTGATATTTTCAAACCAAGTGAAATACACACACACACACAGACACACACACACACGTTTTGTTTAAAGAGAAAGTGGGTAGTAATTTAAATGTTTCAGTAGGCAACAAAAAACATTTAGGAATCATGTTTCTGACATAGTGAAATATTATTTCAATAATAATTTCATGAAACTCCACTTTATGAAATGTTTCTATAAGTATGGACTTTGTTTTACTTGCATGCCACTTGTTAGAGCATTATACACATTTAAGACCTTCACTTACACTAAGACCCATATAAAAAGTTTCAAATTACCCAAACAGCTCTCTTGTCAATATAGTCAATTTGACATTCTATAAAATTACATATTTGAGAACAAAAGTTGAAAAATAGCATGAGAGAATGAAATATTCTCAACTTGCAACTATTATGGAAAGCAATATAGAAAAATTTAACCAAAAGATTCCTAAGAAAAGATACCTCAGGAAGAGCACTTAGGTAAGGCATTTAACCACTGAGTCAGTTAAGAAACCCATGAACATGCCATGAATGTTACTCATTGGAGTAAGAGACAAACTGGTAATATCAAACAACTAAACCAAAAAAACTAGATAAATCTCCTACATCTGTTATCTAGGTAAGTACATTAAGAATTGTGAGGAACAGTGATTGCTGCACAATTGCAAAATACTTCAAAGGACTCCTACAAATATATATGAATTCACATTATCTCTGAAGAAGTATTGATATGAAAATTAGAGTCTGGAGTTCTATATTTTCTTGATAACCAGGAAATTATTTTTATCCTCTAAGAAACAGCATGTTTTGTGATAATACCGTTTCTTTGCTATTTCTGCCTCTACTTCTTCATTTTTTCATCTTCATCCTTATCTTCGACCTCATCATCATCATCCAATACAGACATGTTGATTTTGCCATTCAAGTACAAATGGCTGATAAATAGAACTCCTTGTTTTATTGAAAGTACTTTTCAGGTTGTAATAATCTAAACATCACGGAACCAATAGAAACAGACTTGTAAATTACTGAACTACGGAATTTCATTGAGCTTGAGACTCAGTACTTCTTAAAAAACAAGTAATAAAAACAAATAAAATGAATCTGGGCAACTGTGCTAAACTGTTCAAATTCAGTGCCCACACATTTTGTGCACTTGTCTCACAATGAATATCTATAATTTCCTGATTTGAAAATTAATTGATGTCTTCTTTCTACACACTTTATCCTCAAAATGCTAGGACAAAAGTATTTAACCTTTCATTATGATTTCTAATATGCCCTTAGCAGTAGAAATCATGAAAATATCTATGGGGGACGAAGGAAAAAGTGAAAGTGGCTCAGTCGTGTCCAACTCTTTGAGACCCCAGGGACTATACAGTCCATGGAATTCTCCAGGCAAGAATACTGGAGTGGGTAGCTGTTCCCTTCCCAATGCAGGGATTGGACCCAGGTCTCCCATATCACAGGCAGATTCTTTACCAGCTGAGCCACAAGGGAAGCCCAAGAATACTGGAGTGGGATCTACAGGGGAAGGTAACTACAAATGGATAGAGATGTATTATCTTCCTAAAGGGTGTTTATATAACTTTTTGAAAGATATTAACCAGTGTTGAAGGAATGTTTTCTTCTTGACACTCCCCAGAGCTTACACTGTCTGAAGATTTTGCTAAATTTTTAAAATTCAGCAAATTTTATTTTCCTGCAATAGGAACTGCCAACAGAGGGAAGATGACTAATTATAGCATGTCTCTCAAGATAAGTTTGCTTTCTACCATCTGACTCTAGGATATAGTCTTTATTAGGATACAAATGGATTATAATGGAATGGTCTGGATTATGTTTTCATATTTTATCATTCTCACAGTCTACCACATGTTAGATAAAACAACATTTTAAACAAATGAAAACAAGTGTTAGTTGCTGATAAAAAGATTTGAGTTCCCATATGCTGCAGCTTGCTTTCTTCATTTAAGAAGCGGCATCCACAAATATTCTTGAAATGTATTAAGTTTTTCCTTTGATAACCCAGGAAGATTTCTAGACTATCATTTCCTGATATATCAAATCACAAAGAATTTTATAATTTGAACTTGGGAGGTTAGGTACTCTACTCTTAAGGAAAAGGACCTTAAACTGGAAGAGAGCAGCTACAGACACATCAAAGATGAAGGTAACTGAAATGAAAGTAGATATTAATGGTATTAACGGTGCATAACTTAAAATACATATTTTGATGTATTACTTAATGTCCAAACCAAACAAAACTCAAAGAAATCCTTCTCCTGTATGTTTAAATAGGTAATTATGTTATATCATATGAATGTCTTTTTATCATTTACTAAATATCTCCTCTACTAGGAGTTGTATTTAACAATGAGGCTAAAGCAGTGGTTGCCAAGTGTGGGGGGCAATTTTGCTTCCAGGGAATATCTGACAATGTCTGGAAACACTTGGTTGTCACAACTGGGAGAGAAATGCTACTGGCATCTGGAGGGCAAAGGCCAGTGATGCTGCTAAACCTCATAGAATGTAAACAGCAGCACTCTACAACAAAGAACTACCCAGCCCCAGAGGCCAATAATGCTACGGGAAGAAATCTGGAGTAAATACATAAGGATGATCTACTACTACTACTACTACTAAGTCGCTTCAGTCGTGTCTGATTCTGTGCGACCCCATAGACGGCAGCCCACCAGGCTCCCCCATCCCTGGGATTCTCCAGGCAAGAACACTGGAGTGGGTTGCCATTTCCTTCTCCAATGCATGAAAGTGAACTACCGGGGCACAAAACTGGAGAAAGAACACCTTTTAGGAAGGTGATTGTATTAACCCTAGTGCTGCTGCTAAGTCGCTTCAGTCGTGTCTGACTCTGTGCAACCCCATAGACGGCAGCCCACCAGGCTCCCCCATCCCTGGGATTCTTCAGGCAAGAACACTGGAGTGGGTCGCCATTTCCTTCTCCAATGCGTGAAAGTGAAAAGTGAAAGTGAAGTCGCTCAGTCATGTCTGACTCTTAGCAACCCAATAGACTGCAGCCTTCCAGGCTCCTCCGTCCATGGGATTTTCAAGGCAAGAGTACCAGAGTGGGCAGCCATTGCCTTCTCCAACTGTGTTAACACTAGTGAGAAGAGACAGATTTATGAACTAAAACAGTTAAGGTTGGAATGGACAGGAAGAGTCAGATAAAGAGACACTAGGAAAGATTTCAGACAAGATAGAGCAAATTGAGAGTTGAATGCTTAAACTACCACACAATTGCACTCATCTCACACACTAGTAAAGTAATGTTTAAAATTCTCCAAGGCAGGTTTCAGCAATACATGAACTGTCAACTTCCAGATGTTCAAGCTGGTTTTAGAAAAGGCAGAGGAACCAGAGATCAAATTGCCAACATCCGCTGGGTCATGGAGAAAGCAAGAGAGTTCCAGAAAAACATCTATTTCTGCTTTATTGACTATGCCAAAGCCTTTGACTGTGTGGATCACAAGAAACTGTGACACATTCTGAAAGAAATGGGAATACCAGACCACCTGACCTACCTCTTGAGAAACCTGTATGCAGGTCAGGAAGCAACAGTTAGAACTGGACATGGAACAGCAGACTGGTTCCAAGTAGGAAAAGGAGTACGTCAAGGCTGTATATTGTCACCCTGCTTATTTAACTTCTATGCAGAGTACATCATGAGAAACACTGGGCTGGAAGAAGCACAAGCAGGAATCAAGATTGCTAGGAGAAATATCAATAACCTCAGATATGCAGATGATACCACCCTTATGGCAGAAAGTGAAGAAGAACTAAAGAGCCTCTTGATGAAAGTGAAAGAGGAGAGTGAAAAAGTTGGCTTAAAGCTCAACATTCAGAAAACTAAGATCATGGTATCTGGTCCCATCACTTCACGGGAAATAGATGGGGAAACAGTGGGAACAATGGCTGACTTTATTTTTCTGGGCTGTAAAATCACTGCAGATGGTGATTGCAGCCATGAAATTAAAAGACACTTACTCCTTGGAAGGAAAGTTATGACCAACCTAGACAGCATATTCAAAAGCAGAGACATTAATTTGCCAATAAAGGTCCATCTAGTCAAGGCTATGGTTTTTCCAGTGGTCATGTCAGGATGTGAGAATTGGATTATAAAGAAAGCTGAGTGCTGAAGAATTGATGCTTTTGAACTGTGGTGTTGGAGAAGACTCGAGAGTCCCTTGGACTGCAAGGAGATCCAACCAGTCCATCCTAAAGGAGATCAGTCCTGGGTGTTCATTGGAAGGACTGATGTTGCAGCTGAAACTCCAACCCTTTGGCCACCTGATATGAAGAGCTGATTCATTTGAAAAGACCTTGATACTGGGAAAGATTGAGGGCAGGAGGAGAAGGGGAACGACAGAGGATGAGATGATTGGATAGCCTCACCAACTCAATGGACATGGATTTGGGTAGACTCCGGGAGTTGGTGATGGACAGGGAGGGCTGGCGTGCTATGGTTCATGGGGTCACAAAGAGTCAGACACAACTGAGCAACTGAACTGAACTGAACTGAAGAAGACATCTAGGAAGACTCCCATATTTCTGACTTTGGTAATCCAGTGGTGACTGTCAATATGTTGGAATAGAGAATGTAGCTAAAACAGATCTGGAGAGGAAGTAAGTTTGGTTTTAGAAATGCTGAATTGGAGGATACAGAGTAATACTTGGGAGTGTGTCGGTTGCTCAGTTGCCTCCAACTATTTGAGACCCCATGGATTGTAGCCCGCCAGGCTCCTCTGTCTGTGGCAGTCTCCAGGCAAGAATACTGGAGTGGGTGGCCATTCCCTTCTCCAGGGGATCTTCCCAATCCTGGGATTAGAACCTGGGTCTCCTGCATTGCAGGCAGAACCTTTACCATCTGAGCCCCCAAGTAACGCTTAAAAGGAAACAGTTTCTAAGTAGTAATTATAGAGATGAATGTATAACTCAGCAGAGCCCTAAGGCTGAGTAAGTTTCAAAAGCCAAGGATTAATCATCACATAAATTGAAGTTTTACTCATTAGACATTGTTATTTTTTAAAAGAGATGACTATTAAAAAGGCATTTTCACAATGCAACCATGATGTCTGAGGCTGGGATTTTAATTTCCCCCAGAAATTAAAGTTCTCCTCTAGGACAAATATGCATTTTGTGGTGGTGATACGTCCCTCTCCCCCTCCAGTATTATTCTCCATACTTATTCACGGTCCTTTTATATGAATGGGTGATATAAATCAAGACTGAGAGAAAAGACATCTCATTAGAAACCAGCAACTGTTTGATATGTTTGCCAAAACTCTGTACAACTTGGCTTCTTTCCTGCTACTTAAAGTAAGTGTCATTTCACTATAATTCTAAATGCAATTTAATATTAGCTATGAATTTTCAGGGTAGGTTTAATTAATCAAGGCTTTAAATTAAATTGAAATACATATTACAAATATATGCATTACAAACACATTTATATAATTTATAAATAGCTGGGTATATAAATTACTTATCTATAAAACATACAGCATCTCACGACTATTGATTTCAAGTAGGATCAAGACACTTGAATTCAGGGCACAGGAAGGAAATATGATAGCTGTACATTCCATAATCAGCTAACTTCTGGCAAACTCATTAATTTTTTACAAGAAGACAATATTCAGAATTCTAAACCTCAAATGGTAATGATGCTTCCTGAGCCAACTCAGTTATTCTTAGCATTTAAATCTTAAGAAACAATTAGAAAGTAATTTTTAAAATGAAATTAGAAGACAGCTTTAGAAGAAAATTAAGGAAGTTAATTAAGTACAGTAGTGAGAAAATGGCTTTCAGATATGTTGTGAACAAACAGTACCAGACATTTTTCTCTACACATAGTTTGAAAAGCAGTCTCTCAAAGTTCACATTTAGAAGCAAGAAAGGAAAAGTCAACAGGTGAAATTTACTTGTACAAGGTGGTTAATGACAAATGAGTAGCACTTCTTTCCCCCAAAAGGAAAAGTTTATATGGCATTTATGACTTCATTTGCCTTGAAGTTTATCCCAATTTGAAGAAGCTCTTTCTACTGACTGCTAAGTAAAAGCAGTTGATTCAGTTGGGTTTGCTTTGCAGGAGTTGTTCGGTGTGTATGAAGAGAGCAAAAAAATAAGGATTTTAAGTGTCACACTTCCCTCCAATATTCTCTATAAAAGATATCAGAGACAGGTTCCTTGATATAAGAAACAGGCATAACACCGGGTCTGTGTTTAATGTATTAGTAAAAACTGTCCTATTTGAACCTCCTTTCTGATTAATAAATTGAGTAAACGATACCTGTGGGCAGATAAGAAGACAGTGCTAGTTTTCTGGGTTCTCTAGCCAGTTGGGCAAAGGGATGTTGATGAAGGGAGACAGAGACATTGGTTCCCACTCCCTCTGTGCAGCAGTGAGGAATGAAGGAGGCTGTATGTGGGTACCTAATAATCTGTCACTTTGGAGTTAGGAGTGCTGGTTTAGACCAACAGGGAATGGAATGAGGTTTCCAAGAAATAACACTGGGAAAATCAGATCTCTTCTGGACAAAAAGTGGGGGCCAAGAAATGAGTGTAGGTGTTTAGAAGGCACTCTGCTGTATGCAGTTGACAGTCTAACTGAATAATGGGTGCTTTCTTCAAATGAGGCTGGCACAAGCACCCTTTCCACGACTGTATTTTATCTCAGGGCCCATTTGCCTGAAGTTGAGGCACTATTACCAGTCGACTGTGGAGGTAATGTGGCCACGTGGTACCAGCATATTTTTATTTCTAGAAAGATAGCAGAGAGAAGCCAGCCAGTGTAATCATGCCTGTGCATGCTTACCATAGGTAGGAAGGGGGTTTTTCATTTTGCTCCTGGAGCTGAACCACCAAAGTTGAAAAGGAAAAAAGTAAGGCTCTGAATTAAGTGGGGAGGGGTAGGAATCTGATGTTAGGAAACACTGACTCATGTGCTTTCCCACTCCCTGGAACTAAACAGTTTCGACAAATAATCCTGTTTTATTTGCCTTTTTCCCCCAGATACATGCATCCATTAATGCATGCTTCTTCCTTCAAGTACAAAAAGAAAATATGAGGAACTATTTCAAAATGATGGAGGATTTTTAGCTTAAAATTGTATCCCCAGTTGTTTGTTCAGGTACCTATTCTATGCTAGTGATCAGAGGGCATTTGGCCAGATATGGAGGAATTTATTAAATAGGCTATACTTTGCCAAAGAGAGAAACCAAGGTGAATAGATGTTCAAGGCTCCCTTTGCAACCCATACCCTCACTTCCAGAGTAACATTCATCCCTGAGAATCAGGAGTCCCTGAAGGGCCATCCTGTGTCACATGGGAATGTCCCCATTACCAGCTAGAAGTAATTTTACCATGCCAGAGGCCTGCCGGATTTCCAAGAGATGAGTATCCTGCTCTCTCAGACATATTGTTCTGGTATTTCTTCCATAAGGGCAGAGTCTCTAAATAAATCTAAACTGACTTTTATTTGAAAAGAGCAAGTGTGGTTGGTGTGTCCAGGAATTTTAAGTCACAGAAGCAATAAATTCGAGCACCCTGTTTCATCCAAACAAAGGGGCCTCTGAAGGACAGCTGGTATTTACAAGGACTGTGGAGCCTTGAGTAAGCATTTTTCCTAGCAGTTGTGGAAGGTTCTAATGCAGAGCATTACTGTCAGCTTATTAAACCTTAATGGTACTCTTTAAATGCTTTACACTAGAGCTGCAAGTAACTCACTCAGAGCATGGCTCCTGGAAGCCACGTCAACTCTGTAGCCACCCTGCAGGTAGCCACCCTTTGACCTAACATTCCTAAATACTGACTGGTTATCTCATGAAAATCAAGGGTCCTCTAACTAAGGTCATGGGTCAAATTCCACACAATCCCCACTTCTTCTTTTATCAGTGAATAAGGAATGTTTTTTGCATTTAAAAATGATTGAAAAGAAGCCAAAGGAAAAGAATATTTTGTGAGACATGAAAACTATGTAAAGTGAAACTTCAGAGTCCATAAAAAAAGCTGTATTAGAACAGAGCAACATCCATTCACTTATATATTGTCTAAGGCTGCTTTTGCACTACAATTGCAGAGTTGAGTAGCTGTGACAGAGCTCTACGGTGCACAACTGAAAACTACCTGTGCCCTTTAGAGAAAAAGTTGTTGGAACAGTATCAGTCATTTTCATCCTTTAACAGGTTCTCAAATGTATTACTATCAATTTAGAGGAGGGTTCCATGTCAACCTCTTTACCCAAGGTCACAATTGATCACTGCCTTACAGACGGGCCTGTTGCTCACACTTGAGAAGAGCATCTAAGTGTTCTGGTTGAGGTGACCAAGAATCAAGGTCTCAAAATGGTACCTTTAAAAGTTCAGCACTGACGCACAATGTGAAGCTTAAAAGTAATATACAAATTTTTTTTGCACTGAACATATGAGAATTTACAGATCAACATGAATGTTGCCAGTGCTCAAAACTATTTTAGGCTGACCCATAGTATGATCACACTCTAGTTTTTATAATGTCTGTCTATGTAGCTGCTACGAAGGTTTCCTGTATTTTCTGACATTCCCATGTCTCACAGTATCCAAAGTGGGTCTCATCTTTCTAACCTGAAAAAAAATCCATGTTCATAGAAATGTGACACTTTATATGCTTTTAATATCTTGGCTCTAATGTCAAGAGCAGAAAATTCTAAAACTGCTTTGAGTAGCAACAGTACCTTTGTGCATGCGCGTGTGTAACTTGTTTCAGTTATGTCCAACTCTTTGTGACCCTATGGACTGGAGGCTGTCAGGTTTCTCAGTCTATGGTATTCTCTAGGCAAGAATACTGGAGTGGGTTGCCATTGCCTTCTCCGGGGGATCCTCCCAACCTAGGGATCGAACCCAGGTGTCTTATGTCTCCTGCATTATCTTTGTAATAAGTGTATATTATCCCAAATAACTTCATATTAGTAAAAGATAACATTCATTTGGATCTTCTGAAAAGATTTTCCAAAATGAGTTTCATGACCTTCTAGCTTCTTCCATTGAAATGTGTCATCTTATGAGGTAACATAAAAGCATAATTAACTTACAACACCTTAGAGTGTGACAAGACAGTCTAAGTTACCAGCTAGTTACCTACAGAGCCAATGTGAATTCATTCTAATCCTTATTTTCTAAGAAATGTTCAAATTGTTTCCACTATGTTTACACAACAGTAACGTCTATTTATTTATAATATCTAAAAAATAACAATAACAGCATTTTATCTCTTATAAAGCTTTATATTCTGTTATAAAAAAAATAAAAAGAAACTAAGAGATAGCAAATAGTCATTCATTCATATATTCATTAAGGAAGATTCACTATATGAAGCTCATGGTAAAGGAGAAAGATACCTAAATAGAAACCAAAACAAAGCATCTAAGGGGTACACAAGTTCTAGCCTGGGGTGAGAAGGAGGCAGAGTTCAGGAAAAACTTCCTAAAGGAACAGTCCTTGAGATAAGCCAGAAGGATGAGGCATTTTCTGCCATGTCAGGGCAGGCTGGTCCCTGTGGTTTGATGAGTAACATACATTAGAACCTCTTGACCAAAGGAGCATCCACTGATCAGTGAAAAGAAGACACAGGGATAGTAAATCTGTTTCCTTTTCGAAGAGTCCCTTTATTAATATGTATACAAGTTCTCCTGGCAGGGCTTAGGCCTCAAGTCTTTGCAGGTAAAACCTTATCCCTAGCAACTGATGGAGGAGAGGATAAAGAAACTCCAAAGAACAAGGGAAGAGGAATGGTTTCTTAGGAGTACTGCTTGGTCCAGCCTGGAATTTGGACTTGTAAGAATTTATATTGAAAAAAAAAAAAAATTTGTAAAATTTGTGCTCATGACTAGAAAAGGTGAATCACCCATATTTCTCACATTCCACATTCTGTCTGTGTTTCTGGTCCTGTTTGCTAGCCCTAAACTTCATCTGGCCATCAGCTGGGTACAATGGCATAGTGTCAATTAATACTAACTTTGAATTTCATAATTTCTGCAAAGCTTTGGATCAACTCTACAAACCACATCACTAACTCAAACGGCCATCCCTTAAACTTATGTTTTGATTCTAAGGCACAACAGAGCTTGGATAGGCCCATACATATCCATCATTAATCCTACAACAGTGATTCAAGACAAGTATTTTCATAATAGAGAATAGTGATCAATATTTCTTATATTTTACATATTTTCTGTACCTAATATTAAGTGGAAAAAAATGACAAAATAATGAGGAATAGTAAATGGTTGTTTAATGTTACCATTTTGGGAGAAAAAGTCTGTTTACTAACGCAATTGCATTGAACAGAAAAAAATATGAGCAATAAAATAAATTTGAACTTGCACTCCAATCTTGTTAAATTCAATCTTGTCCAACATTTCACAAATACAGGTTCTGAATTTGCTTTATTTTGTCAATGCTTAAATTACCAATTCCAAACAAACAATCTTTCTGGATGTTTTTAAACTGACTTACATCAAAAGGCAAACTGACAAAAATAACTTGAAATTTCAATGAGGATGAAGAATGACAGTGTAAAGAGTGAGAAAGTCAATAGGCATAGGTATATTTCCCACAAAACTACAATGCAGACCACTTCACTAATAACAGAAAATTCTAAATTTTTATTGCACTGAAAGACCATTGGAAGAGAGGACAAACCACCACTGATGTGTAAAATGCTTCAGTAGTTTATCACAATAATTTCCCTGGAAGTCATGTGAATAGAGCAGCACCTTTAAATCTATCTTAATTACCAGCACATGCAAAACATAGAATGATTGCTTTACAAAAGCCATTAGTCTACATGCTGCAACGAGGTGAATGTCCTCAGTGGGCACACCCTTTCTAAGCAGACTGTGTAGGAAAGACTTCACTGTTTCTCTATAAAGATGAATGGGATGCTTATGTCTCATACCTACTTGATATGCAATCATTTTAGAAAAATTATAGATTGATTACATTTAATTACAGAACTGCCATATTCATAAAGTATTACAGGCTTTTGTCACTCATCCATATAGCTTTCTACACAAAAGAAGCCTGGGAGAATAACTGAGGGAATAAAGTGTTTTAAAAGTTACTGACTTCATGCAATTGCCACAACGGTTGTGCTTAAGGTCTTTGATGGTGCAGGACCATGGGAAAGAACTGAGTTGTCAGTTTGGCTATGAATACAAATAAGAACTGGGCTTCCCAGGTGGCACTAGAGGTAAAGAACCAGCCTGCAAATGCAGGAGGTGTAAGAGATGCAGGTTTGATCCCTAGAGAGAAGCCTGGTGGGCTATGGTCCACAGGGTCCCAAAGAGTTGGACATAACTGAAGTATCTTAGCATGCAAGAATAAATAAGAACTAATGTTCATTGGTTACCTACAATTTTATCATTTAATTCATGGAACTACTCTGTACAATATATTTCATTGTCTCTATTTTACAGGCATGAGAACTAAAGCTCACCAAAATTATAGATAATTTGCACAAAGTAAATATGTGAAGGATCCAAGTTTAAACCTAGGTGTGTCTTATTTCAAAGTTCACATTCTCCTTCCACTCTACCATGACACTGCACAAGTGCCTCAAATGTCAAAAAATGAAAAAAAAAATGAAAGAAAAAAAGTCAAAAAATGGAGAGAAACACCTGGTGGTAGTTTAAATAAGAAATGCTTAACTCCTGGGTTAGCTAGGCGTATTATAATAGAACTTTAGAGGGGAACGATTGTAATGGTGATATGAACTATTGACGTAGGCATAGAAGAGGAAGGTTAGTTTTTGCTTGCTGCATTGAGGAGCATCTTCCCCACACACATCAAATAATAATAATAATAATTTCAGAGGTTCTTGAAGGATGAGTAGGAATTCAATGCAAAATGGGTGACCTGGGCAAAAGGTTGCTGCTGCTCCTGCTGCTAAGTCGTTTCAGTCGTGTTCGACTCTGTGCGACCCCATAGACAGTAGCCCACCAGGGTTCCCTGTCCCTGGGATTCTCCAGGCAAGAACACTGGAGTGGGTTGCCATTTCCTTCTCCAATGCATGAAAGTGAAAAGTGAAAGTGAAGTCGCTCAGTCGTGTCCGACTCTTAGCAACCCCATGGGCTGTGCAAACTACCAAGCTCCTCTATCCATGGAATTCTTCAGGCAAATGGTTAGGGGAAGCCAAAACTAGGCACCCGGCATGCTCAGGGTATTGAATAGCTCAATGTGGCTAAAAGGTAGTTTCCTTGGTACTCTCGCCTCTTCTTGACTAGCATATCTCAGTTCTTTAGCCTTTGCTAATGAGCCTAATTTCATACTAATATTAGAATTAATAGAAAGAGCTGATTTTGAAATGACAGCTAATTCAATGAAGTTGCCATAAGTGCTAAAGTGCCAAAAAACTAAAATGAAGACTATGACAAGTCTCTTTGATCTTTTTTCTTCTGGAGCCCAATGTCTTTACCACTGAAATTAATTTAAGGCACAGATATTTTTTCAAGGAGCAAAGAATTATGGAATAGAATGGAATATAGATGAATATTTAGACACTTATTATACTCTGTTCTTGATTTTCTTATTCTAAGCAACAGTCTCTACGGGCTAACACTACCCTACTATATGACTCAGTATAATGTCCTAGCATTTTCTTGAATATTTGTTGGGGAATCCCAGGGAAATCACCAGTAAGAAAGTCTAAAAATTACATGGAAACCCAGGTTAGGAGTCAGTATTCCTGCTGGAGCTTTGTAGTACCTTTCTAAATTTATGAAGTTCTTTTGAGACCAAACTAAACCATCTATGTAAAATGTCCACAGAACTGGAAAAAGATATTTCATCACCACTTCTTTTCTCCCCTACAGAGAGGTTCCACTCTCAACAAGCATGCACCTTTCGACTAAATGATTCCTCAGACCTGGGCTTATGACATTTCTTCCCAGTATAACATTTTAATATTTTTTTACATAATCTATTTACAGTGCCTTATGCTACACATAATGTTTGGGAAGAGGATGTAGCTTGGTTGTTGGTATATTCCTTGCCTCTTGAAAGATTCTTAAAACTGATTTTTATGATTAAGAGATGCCTGTGCTACTAACCCCGAGACACACAAACTTTCTTTTTAAAATGAACATTTATTTCAGATAATATATGCTCTCTGTGGGTAGTGTGTCCACTTTTCAAATGCAGTGATCCTGTCTTCTGTATATATAAAATTTTCAAAAGATATTCGCATAATGCAGGAGAAAAAAATGCCATCCTTGTATTGTGTTCAAAATTGATCTGACCCCGAGCTGGCACTTTAGGGAATTGGGCTACATGATTATGTAGCCCACTTTCAGGAAATGGTTTATTATGGATTTCTTTTCATATATGAAAGATTTCACACTTCTGGCTTTATACAATTACATCCTCGCTTTCTTTCCAATATATTTCCAAAGCAGGAAAGGTCATATATGGAGGGAGGATTGAATTTCTACATCAGCTAGAAATCTGTCATCTGCTAAATAGTGGCTCTAATGATGATGTATTAAGAGTACATTTATTCCATGTCTGTATCCAGTTCTTTGCTGCAGATTTTTACAGTCCTCATTTACTGAACCAGTCCATTCTGAAGGAGATCAGCCCTGGGATTTCTTTGGAAGGAATGATGCTAAAGCTGAAACTCCAGTACTCTGGTCACCTCATGCGAAGAGTTGACTCATTGGAAAAGACTTTGATGCTGGGAGGGATTGGGGGCAGGAGGAGAATGGGACGACAGAGGATGAGATGGCTGGATGGCATCACTGACTCGATGGACGTGAGTCTGGGTGAACTCTGGGAGTTGGTGATGGACAGGGAGGTCTGGCCTGCTGCGATTCATGGGGTCGCAAAGAGTCGGACACAACTGAGCGACTGAATTGAACTGAACTGAACTGAAAGATTGTTTCATACCTTGGTCATTGATCAATGTTTTAAAAAAATCTGACTTCTATATTTATTATTTGAGACATATTTGTTTTTCCTGAGGAATTAGAATAGTTCATCCTCTCAGATGATAGTAAGTCTGCATGTGTTTTTTTCCACTACTCACTCTCCACTTAGTAGCCAATCATTCTATTACAATTTTAATAAATAAATCATCTAAGTACATAGTATGAATAACAAGCTCCATTTTAAAGAATGAGTTACTATTTGAACTTATTCCGTTTTCAAAAAGTTGAAGGAAGAAATGAGATTAACCTGTGCCTTATATAAAACAACACAAAGTCATCCAACCAACTTGCTGATCTTGCTCCAGTCCTTTTGAAATGGCTATGTTTTAAATCAAACCTATTTCCTTAGGCTATAAACAATCTATAATCCATTAAGCCTTTATGAACAAATCTAAGGCTTCTGAAATCATGCTTAGGGAAGAGTCAAGTAATGGATTTCAAGCAAATACGAAGGTGATTAGACAAGATTCAGGATCAAACTCCCATCACCATAATGACTGTTAGAACAGAGCCTTCCAAGTGGCCATTTCGGAAGGTTGTATATTATCTAAACCAGAATATGAAAGAAGATGCCAGGGAGGAAGGCAAGAAACAAAATCAATTCAGAAAACATTTGGGATAGAGTAATAGAAAAAAATGAAAATCAGAGTAGTTATTCTTTAAAGAATGAAAAGCTTTAATCGATAGTTTAAGCTAAAGAGAAATCAAGGAAGTCAACAATATTAACAAAGAAACTGCTGGTTGTAAAGTTTTAAAAGTGTCATATTAAGATTGAAAGCTGGGTTAAATAAAGGAGTTAAGAGCCTTCTGCTCATAGTGATGCCAGAAATAACTTAATAATGAGCAATGTGCTGTACTTAGTTCACTATCTGAAAAAAAAGTGTTTTTTCCCATGTGTTTTAGCATATTATGGAAAATCAGTACCACAATCTACCTACTCTGGATAGGAAGGCCACTTCTGTGCCAACTCTATGTGAGTTCATCCTGGCAGAGACTGGAAACTGTCCTTCTAATAAACTTTCTCCTTGGCTTTCCTAGTACAGGTAAGAGAAATCAGAGCTGGGCCCATGGCCATGCAATATAAAGAAGGGCATTTCCAGCCTCCCCTGAAGCTAAGTGTGGCTGTGTGGTCTGAGTTCTGGCCCAAAACAAGTGAGAAGTGATGAAGGCAATTGCCAAGTTCTGCCTGTACCGGGGAATCTGGCCTTCTCCCTCCCTTCCTATGAGAATATCCACCTGAGACTAAGCAGAGGAGGATAACCTCTTCAAAAGTTAATGGAACCAAAAAACAAAATCCTGAAAATTCTGCAGAGAAGAGCCATCTCGATCAGATTTATTTGCTCACTCTTACATGAGAGATAAATTAACTTTGATTTTGTTAAAGCCATTTTTAAAATTTAGGTCTCTTTCTCCTGCAGTAGAACATATACAAAAATAGTAAGCACACTATAGTACTAACCATGGGCCAGGCAGTATCCCAGGTGATTATAACATAGTAACACATTACATAATGCAATGACCTAAAAAGTAACCTATCACTATCTGTATTTATAGGTGCAGAATTCAAACACAGAGATGTCAAGGAAGTGGTAGATCCAGGGTCTAATTCCAGGCAGTTTGGATTCCATATGCTTGGTCACTCCATTTAGTGTAATACATTTACCAAACATTGAATAAATATCTGTTTAATAAATTAAGAAGTGATCCACTTGTTGAAAACTATTTAACTGTATTTAGAAATTTCAGCATGGATGGTTTTGATAATGCAATCCCAGATTTTCCCCTTTTACAGGGGAGAAATGATCATTTTCTATAGTCAGAAGCTTCCTCTAGAACACTCTGCACCCTGCTGCCCTGCATGTAGCTGGTCTCTAGTACCTCTTCAATGACAATGACATATCAGCTACTGCTGAGTAAAGACCTGATCCAGTGATATAGATGCTGAAGCTCCAAAACTTTGATCACCTGATGCGAAGAACCAACTCACTGGAAAAGGCCCTGATGCCGAGAAAGATTGAGGGCAAGAGGAGAAAGGGACGACAGAGGATGAGATGGTTGGATGGCATCACCTACTCAATGGACATGAGTTTGAGTAAAGTCCAGGAGATAGTGAAAGACAAGGAAGCCTGATGTGCGGCAATCCATGGGATCGCAAAGAGTCAGACACAACTTAGCGACTGAATGACAATCAACACAGGAGCACTCAAGACTTGAAAAGGGACACAGATGTACAGTAAAGAGAATCAAGGTGAGGCATGTCCATTACCTGTTTGTGTTCTTTTCGCATTGTACTTTTCAAGTACCAGGGACAAAGTGACTGGTGATAGTTCGAAGAGTTATAAACATGACAGAGAACTTCTCCCCTTCAAGGAAGTCAAAATCCAGCCCCCTTCAAGGACAAGATTTTTCCAAAGGTCTCTTTGTGTTTTCCCCTTAACACAATAAACCTTTTGAGTGAGTATGATGACTCTCAGAAAACTGTTTTCAGTGGAAAGGAGAAAAGGGAACACTAACAAACATAATGAGATTTTTCTCTTTAATTTTCTTTTGCCCCCTAAAATGGTATCTGACATTTACGTGACAAAGAACAGAGCCCATCTCTTTGAGATTTCTTTCCATCTCTCAAGTATCGAGAATTAAATCCATAAGGATTCTTTTTGCAGAGACTCAAATGTTCAGTGTTTCAATAACGAATAGCTGCTTTGCTATAGATAAACTTAATTAAAGTTTTGGAAATGAAACAAAAGCTGTAGGACTTTCTGTACTCTCTTAAAATAATAAAGGATTTAACCCATTAATACATAAAGAGAGCAAATGGTAACTGAAGAATCAACACACAGTTCTGTCAGTCATCTTTATTGACAGTTATAGATTACAGAATCCACTAGGCCAAAAGTCAAGAATGTTTTGATTGACAATTAATTACTAAAACCAATTCTGTTCAGATGACTTCTTTTATCCATTTTACAATTTGGAAAATGCACTGCAGTTGTGATTTGTAAACCTGGAAGTTGTGCTAACTTCCACTTTAACCTCATATAAATGTGGTATGTTTTAGCAAATACTCTTCCAAATTAATGGAACTCTTTGTTTCTGAACATAAGCACCCAGAACATGGCTGAATATGTCTTTCATTATGCCAGTTTCAAACAGAATATTCTATTTTACTGAAGCTTATAGTCCTTATAGAAGAATCCCTACATTGTTTTAATTTCATTTTAAAGGGAGGAGGGGGAGATGTAAGAGTTCAAAACGCATGAATGTGCATGCTTAGTTGCTCAGTCATATCCCACTCTTGGCAACCCCATGGGCTGTAGCCCACCAGGCTCCTCTGTCCATGGAATTTTACAGGCAAAAATACTGGAGTGGGTTCCCATTTCATACTCCAAGGGATCTTCGTGACCCAAGGATCGAACCCATGTTACCTGGATCTCCTGCACTGGCAGGTGGATTCTTTCCACTGCACCACCTGGGAAGGCCCTATAGTTCAGAATTCTTGTTCCGAATTTGAGAAATAAATTTTCATTTGCTTACTTATTACAGTCTGCCAGTTCATCCATCAATCATCTATCTATCTATACAAAAATGCACACATACATATATGTTCACTTTTAACAGTTGGAAAATAAAATTTACTGAACTAGAATCCAAAAGTAAGGGGCTTCCCAGGTGGCACAGTGGTAAAGAATCTGCCTGTCAATGCAGGAGACACAGAAGACACGGGTTTGATCCCTGTGTCGAGATCTGCTAGAGCAGGAAATGGCAACCCTCTCCACTATTCTTGCCTGGAAAATTCCATGGACAGAGGATCCGCGGGCTACAGTCCATGGGGCCACATAGAGTCAGACATGACTGAGCAACTGAGCACACCAGTAGTAAAACTTCTGTACTCAGCTTGTCTAGAACACTGCCTATGGGTCAAAAAGCCTGGAAGTGCATTTTTTTAAACTGATCTGCTTTGGATCTCACTGGAGTAAAGAGAAGAGTAATAATCAGTCCACATATTTTCCTCTAAGCATATATCACCCAGAGCATGTCCAATTTATTTACAACAATCTGCATCATTAATCAGCAGTCTTTATGTTCATTCCACACTTAAATTTTCACAGACCCACCCATGAACTGCATATGTACATAACAGTGTATAATTTTTGGAAGGAAGATTGTTACTTACGATAGTGAGTTTCTAGCAAAACTATGCTTATTAGTTTTCTCAATACCAACAGAGTTTGGCTGGTATTGAATTGACACATTAATTGAAACTCATGAAAGGCTTACTAGTCACATTTTAGATGGCCATATTTCTCTTCTTCAGCTTTCTATTCTTTATAATTCCTATATTCTTAAGTCACTATCATACATTAACGATGATGCGTCATACCTATGTACTTTCACAATTGGTTATCTCCCTGAACAGCACTTTGAAATTAAGCCCCAAATACTCTTTCTTTTAACTGTTCTCTTTATATTTTTCATGTGTATTTAAGTATGAGTAATGAAACCTAGCAAAATGGTACAGATAAACTTATTTGCAAAGTAGAAATAGAGACACAGATGGAGAGAATAAATGTATGGATACCAAGAGGGGAGAGGGATGAATTAGAAGATTAGGACTGACATATATACACTGCTGCCACTGCTAAGTCACTTCAGTCGTGTCCGACTCTATGCGACCCCATAGATGACAGCCCACCAGGCTCCCCCAACCCTGGGATTCTCCAAGCAAGAACACTGGAGTGGGTTGCCATTTCCTTCTCCAATGCATAAAAGTGAAAAGTGAAAGTGAAGTCGCTTAGTCGTGTCCGACTCTTCAAGACCCCATGGACTACAGCCTACCAGGCTCCTCCACCCATGGGATTTTCCAGGCAAGAGTACTGGAGTGGGTTGCCATTGCCTTCTACTATGTATAAAATAGATAACTAATGAGAACCTACTGTATAGCACAGGGAACTCTACTCAGCACTCTGTAATGATCTATATGGGAAAATAATCTAACAGAGTGGAGATTTTATATGTATATATATAAATATAATAAATATGTATATATTATATATATAATATATATATAGCTGAATCACTGTGCTGTACAGCAGAAACTAACACAACATTGAAAAGCAACTATATTCCAATAAAAATTAATTTTAAAAAGAAAAAGCTTTCGATAAGCAGAGTATGCTGTAAAAATTGGCATTTTTGTGACTAAAACAAAACCAAGATCTACTTGCCCTTTGATTCTTTTTAATATATTTAGATAAAAATAATTCCATTTACATTGTAATACATCCTATGAAATATACTATTTAAGTATATCTAGAATAATTACTCATTGGAAGCTTTCAACCTTCTATTTGCAAAATGTGATATTCCCAAGCAAACCTCAGAAGAGTCCTGTGTTTCAAACAAATTCATTAGGGATTATAATAATAGGAAGTCTTTTTCTACATAGAGACAGACAAAACAGCATTTTATAGATCATAACTATAATGTAAACATACATAACTTATCCCAATTAGCTGAAAGTCCTGACATGCAAGATTAGTGTGTTAGTCGCTCTGCTGCTGCTGCTGCTGCTGCTGCCACTTCAGCCGTGTCCGACTCTGTGGGACCCCATAGATGGCAGCCCTCCAGGCTCCCCCGTCCCTGGGATCCTCCAGGCAAGAAGACTGGAGTGGGTTGCCATTTCCTTCTCCAATCCATGAAAATGAAAAGTGAAAGTGAAGTTGCTCAGTCATGTCTGACTCTTTGCGACCTCATGGACTGCAGTCTACCAGGCTCCTCCATCCATGGGATTTTTCAGGCAAGAAAACTGGAGTAGGTTGCCATTGCCTTCTCCAATCCATGAAAATGAAAAGTGAAAGTTAAGTCACTCAGTCTTGTCCAACTCTATGCAACCCCATGGACTGTAGCCCACCAGGCTCCTCTGTCCATGGGATTCTCTAGGCAAGAATACTGGAGTGGGTAGCCCAAAGCTGAACGTCCTGGCATGCAAGATTACAGCTACAGACCTACTAGGATGTAGCAGAAAAGATATAGCATACTGAGAAGGCTGGTTACATTCATCGTGCTTATGGAAACTGAAAAGCAAATGTGTTTTCCTGTTGTCTATTTTGGACAGAATCCTTTTTCTGACCTAATACACTGAAATTGTATTGAAATTGTCAACTGAACCCTGGAGAAATAAACCCAAAATGTACCCAGAACTCTACATATTAAATACATTTTCAACAGAATACAATATCAAGGACAATGTCATTTATTAAATAAACTACAAAGGCTGAAAGAGCTAAAAATTTTCTAGGCCCTCTGGGATCTGAACTATTGGAACTGAAAATATTTTGAAGATCAAGGAAAACACAGGTAGTAGTAGCAATAAACTATAGATCTATGTAGTAGATGCTCCTCTATGCAACGATCCAAAAGTCCCCAGGAGCCAACTAAAGCCATTTTCAGCATTGGTGTTCAGGGATTTCTTCACTCTCTGCAGCTAGGTAAGATATAAACAAAAATGCCCCTCCTTTCTACTTGAACCCCAGAGAAAAGCAATTTTACAGAGCCATAGAAGCAGATCTTATTAATTAAAGTCTATTTTCTGTACCTCTCTAAATTTCCCTCCCTTTATTATCAAGGTTTTGTGTTCTGAAGAATGGGGTATAAGTGAGCTTTATGAAATGTGAAATACTTATGAGTGTTCAGTGCATGCTAAATACATATTCATCCCCCATTAATAAAAAGGTACTTACTGATACAATGGTATTTAGAGTTATAACTCAGTACAATCAAATCGTGTCCACATTACCACCAAAGCAAGGTTGTTTAAAATATGATTTTAGAGCCTCAAAGGACTGATTCTTTTTAGCAAACTGGATCACAGAAATATCAACTTTTATTTAAATAATATTCTTCCTATAAGTTTTAACCTAGAAGGAAGGTTAAAACAGATATGATAGGCAAACCTTTGAGGTCAATGTAGAAATATCTTTTAAATATCCTGGGTCTCCAAAATCAAATAGCAATCAAACTTTATAATCTTAATTTTAGTCTGCTTCTATAATTCCAGTGAAAATCCAATAGCTAGATTTAAAATTCAACACCATAATAAACACACACCAGAGATGAGAAAACTGTTATTTGTTAAATTTAAGATTTAAGTCACAATTTCAGGCCAATTGGTTCATAATTGGCCTGAATCATAATATCAAATCTTAATATCAAATAACTAATGCTGAAAATTTATTTTGTTAGCAGATAAATTCATATCAAACAACAAGTTGATATGCACATATTGGGCTGCACTTCACATGAATATGAGCCTGTACTTGCCCAGCTTTAAGACTGAAGAAACAGCCCGGAGTCAGCAGCAACAAAGACCATTTAAATCAATGGTTTAAATCAATGGTTTAAAGCAACGGTTCCCGACTTTTTTGGCACCATGGACCGGTTTCATGGAAGACAATTTTTCCGCAGATGGCGGCGGGGGGGCGAAGGTGGGTGAACTAGTTTTCAGGATGATTCAAGTGCATTATATTTACTGTGCACTTCATTTCTATTATTATTACATCAGCTCCACCTCAGATCTTCAAGCTTTAGATGTTGGAGGTTGGGGACCCTGGTTTAAAGAAAAGGAGTACTTACATGTCTGAAGCAAGGTCCTAGAGTAGCAGACAGTGGAAGAAATGGGGGCAGTCTTCACCTCTGGGAGCAGGGTGGGGGTGGGGCAGAATTGATCTCAGGTGGGCGCATTAGTTACCAGGGAAACCAACAGAGGGGCATGCCCCTCACCGCCTCTTTGGTAAGAACAATTACCTGCTGGGGCCTGAGGCAAGCATGTAGGAAGGCGGGTAATCTGCGCAGGGGGCAGGTGCCCCCGACACTAGCAGGGGATGCACAGAGAGCAAGAGAACAGCCATCTTGAGTAGCCTGACCACGGAGCAAATAAGCATGGGTCACACACTTATGAAAAATTCTACTTCTGGCTTTTCTCAATACTATAACCAAAGTCCATGCTTTTGAAAATCTGAATGCTTTGTTACAAGAAACACAAGACAAAGAGATTCCCCCAAACTGAAGACCCCAGGGATCTTGTCCTTGGAAGTTGCAAAGAAGGGAGAAACTCCAATTTCCTGTCCTATGCAAGAATGGGCTTTCAGAAACACGTTTTCCTTCTTTCATAGTGAAACTGACCCTTCCTTTATTTTTCTTGGATGAATTGGCCCCCACTCGTTGCCTCATGGTGGTTTATTTAAAATGAGACAGGAGAAAAGACAACTTAAGATTTGTTGGTTAGTCAAGAATAATTGGTATTTTAAATATCAAATTGAATACCAAAGAATAAGAAGCCTCTAGACTTCTTACAGGAAAATTAAATTAATCATTGAATAATTAGATTCATCTATTGAGACTGTAAAGGCCTGAAAATGGGACATCCTAAAAAAAAAAGTTCCTTGGTACAAATTAGGAGCCAAACATGATTGAATTTATTGAGTAGTCTGAGGCTGTTCTTTAAATCACTAGGGTATTGGACTTTTGCTAATAAAATAGATGACATCTGACTGATTAAAGCAATATTCACACTGATTATTTCAGGACGGTAGCACCTGTGACCCCTAAGAAAACAACCATCTTTTTAAAGCCAGCCTGGAGCTTGTGCTCAGGTGTGCACATGGAGCCTTTTGTCTTTAGGCTTGGCAAACATCCAGCTCAAAAATAATTTTACCATTCAGAGGAGAAGCTATTTTATGGATAAAAGATTATGAATTTCACAGTTGACTTGAGATCTACTCAAGCCAACAACACTGGTTTCTACTTTGCAAGAAAGATTTATTCTGTCAATGTAGATTTCTCAGTAACTACTTTTCTCTTTCAAAGGCCAAGTCAGATTTCAAAGAAACATTTACATTTTTTAATACAAATCAAGTCACTGATTATATTAGCTCAAGTTCAGAACTGATGCACTCTTCGTGCCCCTCCTCCTACACTTCAGTTAAAATGGAAACAGACTTGGTTTCTAACCATTAATACTGACATTTTTGAGTATAATCAAAATGCAGAAGCACTGGCTTAGCTGGAGTACTAAACTGAAGAAAGAATTAAGGGCTGAAGTGTCTTTTTGTTGTTATATGTGTTATTGTATGTCTTTTTAATAAACAGTTCTTTAGATTCCTGAAAAATACATAATGATACTGATGTCACATAGTAGACAAAACATGCATTAAAACAATTGAGATACTGTCTACTCTAATTTGTGCATTTATTTTCTTTTATTTGGTTTCTGGTTATGTGTTTTGAAAGCTTAAGGATATGTCAGATTAAGCAAAGATCAAGAAACAGCTTAACTTTTTGATTGGGGGAGTCCTCTAATTGTGAACATCTCTAAAGCCTGTAAGGCAACTTAATTAGGCAGTAAGTGGGGAAAGTCTATTTAACAACAGGCCTAATTGGCACTACTCCTGGTCATCTGCGTAGAACATAGAAAGGTTGCAAGTGAACCAGCAATAGATTTAATTGCTCACTTTGAATATGCTTAGGTCTCAGACTTGTCTCAAACCCAGTTTAGACTCTAAACAATTTCATTTTCCATTATAATTGGAGATCAGGTTCAATATACTGAAAATGTGTTTATGTAAAGACACCATCAAACAACCAGTTTCATGATTCCTGTTTTACTTGCAAGTGCTTCCATGATTTTAAACCAAAGGTCCCCAGCCTCTGAGATCTAATGCTTGACAGATGATCTGAAGTGGAACTGATATAATAATAATAGAAATCAAGTGCACAATAAATGTAACATGCTTAAATAATCCCCAAACCATCACCCCCACCTCAGTCCATGGAAGAATTGTTTTCCATGAAACTGGTCTCTGGTATCAAAAAGGTTAGGGACCGCTATTAGGGATCATGGAAACCATGATCCACTGAAACGACTGACTTCTAATGCTTCCTCACATTCTTTCTCTGAATGTATAAAGCTATTTCTCTGATTAAAAAAATCATTAGTTGGATCAGATATTCCAAGGGTTTTCTGCATCTACAGATTTATTATTTACTGCTTTAAAAAAAAATGAAGGTGGCTGACTACAATTTGCTTACACTAATTACACTTAGCTATAATTCAGAACTCAATAAAAGTACAGCATGTAAAATAAGATTCTTAGGAGTCCAATTTGGAAAATACTCAAACATCAATCTTTTTGAAACTGTACTATTTGGGGCTTCCCTAGAAGCTCAGCTGGTAAAGAATCCACCTGCAATGAGGGAGATCCTGGTTCGATTGCTGGGTCAGGAAGATCCCCTGGAGAAGGGATAGGCTACCCACTCCAGTTTTCTTGGGCTTCCCTGGTGGCTCAGACAGTAAAGAATCCTCCTGTAATGCAGGAGACCTGGGTTCAACCCCTGGGTAGGGAAGATCCTCTGAAGGAAGACATGGCAACCCACTCCAGTATTCTTGCCTGGAGAATCCCCATGGACAGAGAAGCCTTGTGGGCTACAATCCATGGGGTCGCACAGAGTCAGAGATGACTGAGTGACTAAGCATAGCACATACAGCTTTTTTACTGAGTCACAGACTTTTCTCTTTAAATTGGTGGGAAATCAGGAGTTGTGGCTCCAAGTGCCAACTAACAATAAAGGCCTCAGTCTCCCTCATTTGCAACATCAGCATTTGGACCACAGGCGCCTTCAGTATATCTGTGTATTCAGTGTATCAGTGTATTTGTGTATTCAGTATCAGTGTATCTGGGAGCTGTAACCCCACTGCAATCTGTAAGGGGGAAAAAAATATTTCCTTTTACATGTGATAAATCTCCATCTGTAACAAATTTATCTTCACATATATGAAATTCTGGCCTCATTTCCTCTGGCAGACCCCATGGTGACACTTTTTTAGTTATGCACAAAACTAGGCCAAATTGTCACCCAGGAAAGGCAGGGAGGCAACACACTCCCAGACCACGTTGTCTAGACTCATTTTCTTGTTCCCTTTGATGCCGCTGCGGGAGCCTTGCCAGCCGCCTCTCTAAAAACAATTATGAATTGCACTTGCTCAAATGAGTCCTTCCTCAAAAGTCCCCTCCCAAGATCACACGACAGTGCTGTCCTGAGATTCTGGGGAGAGTAACTCAAAACCTTCCCTAACTTCTCCCTTCCAAACAAGTTCCTCCAAATAGACTCATGGGTAAAACGGGCCTCATGACATGTCTGATTCCTGGAATGAACCTCTTTTCAGGGCTAAGAGCCTGAGGGCTGCATCTAAATAAAATAAAGTTTGTCATGTTGTCAATGCTGGATGACATATATGCACTGATAGAGGAAAATAATCCCCAAACCATTTGCCTTTGCAAAACAGCATTTTGTGAGTTTTAGCACAACACTAGGCACAGAGCAAGAACTTAAAACTCATGCTTGCTGAATAATAATTTGGCAAAAGTTTTATCTTTTTAAAAGGATTTTTACTTAAATTCACATCTATCCCACACTATAGTCCCCTTTTTTAAAAGTTTGATCCATCTGTAATTAACATATGGGTGGTTCTGCCCAATAGTATATAATCTGTATTTTGTGCTTCCCTAAGAAAAAGGAGGAAATGGCAACCCACTCCATTCTTGCCTGGAGAATCCCATGGATGGAGGAGCCTGGTGAGCTAGAGTCCATGGGGTCGCAAAGAGTCAGACACGACTGAGCAACTTAACTAACTAACTAACTAACTAAGAAAAGAATAGATTAGGACTCTGAAGCCTGCATGTACATGTAACCATTCTCTTTGGTCCTTTACATGAAAAATTCCTAATTTTCAAGATGTATTGGCTACAGCTGTGGATAAATTCAGGCTTTCCAGATGGTGCTAATGCTAAAGAACCTTCCTGCTAATGCAGATGAAAAATGGAAGATCCCCTGGAGGAAGGAATAGTATTCATGACTGAGCCCTGTGAGGAGACTTCAATCCTTGATCCTTGGTTGAGCAGGATTAAGGATCAAGAAGTGTAAATCTGGTCAGCTATGTACTAAGCCATGTTATTTAACCTCTTGAGGCCCCAGTTTCCTCATCTCTAAAATAGAGGAAATGTCAGTATCTCACACAGAGTTATTATGCAACTTAAATGAAATGCAGGTAAACTCATAGAGTTATCATGAGGTTTAAATGAAATAAAATGTAAAATACTGAGCATCATAGCAAAAAGGTAGAAAGTATTCAATGAATTTTGCAGGTATTACAATTATCATTGTTATTACTGTGTTGAAGAAAGCTTCCTATTAAAATGGATTCTTCTGTTGTTTGAAAGTTGGTGTGAAACACAGACCTTCACCCTCACCGAAATAACATTGTTCTACAAATGTCAGCTCCCAAATACCATAACCTCTCTGGCTGCAGTTCCTGTTGATATGTTCTCAGATCATATTTTAAATAATTCTATTGACAGAGCAGCAGGAATCATCTCTCATCCAGTGCACTTTGTGATAAAGGAGAGTTATTAAATAAACTGCTTTTATATACTGCAGTTCCTATGTCCACAGCCTTGTGTTGTAGGCCATAAGAATTAATGGAGTTAGAAACATAGAAGGTAACCCTTAGTACCTTAGTTTTATTTATAAATATTTATCAAATTTAACTGTAATGATAAGGCACTTTTTTTCCTCAAGCCCGTAAACTGCATAATATGTCCTCAGATGTATTAGGAAATAGATGGAAATTCCATATTTAACCACCATGCTATTAAATTTGATAGAGAAATAAATTTTTACTCTCATTGAAGCCTCCTGATTCAAACCCAAAGAGAAATCCTGGTTTATCTTTAGATTATTACAACTGAATGTTCTGAAAAGAGCTTAAGGTTTACCCTTAACCATTGGCTCTGGATAGGAATTCTACCTTTTATTCTGGTGCCCTGTTTTAGAAAAGCATGAAACTAAGCCTTTCTCTGTTCCCTTCAATTAATAAAAGCTAGAAATAAAACCACTCAAGTGAAATAACACCTGATTGATTTATAACAATACAGGACCAGAACTCAACCTCTTTTGTCAGATTTTGTCAGGAAAGCTGAGGACTTTTTGCTTGCTAGTTATTTTGTTATTTGGGGGATGGTGTTTTTCTATTTTTGTCATTGTCATTGCTTTACTTCTCACGTGATCTAGTTCTTTGCTACTCAGAGTGTGGTCCCAGGACTGATATCCCCAGCATCACCTGGGAGCTTAGAGAAATGCAGAGTCTCAGGCCCCACTCCAGATAAACAGTGAGGTTCTGCACTGTAACAGAATGTGCTGAAGACCCAATGTGCTTTGACATCTAATCAGTCAGTCTCAACAGTCAGGGTTATTTTTTCCCCCTCCTCAACCACAGTCTAGCTAACTCAAACAAGAAATTAACTGATTGAGTTTCTTCAACTGGTTGTGAAGTTTTGACCCTGGTAATGAATGATTGATAAGGTGCTGTCCACCTTCCATGCCATCTGAGTCATGGCTCATCAGGCCTCTTTTCATGGCATTTTTCATGCCATCTATTATAGTTGTTTCCAAAACTGTCATATCTCCATAAGTACCATGAAAAACCCTGTGTGCAGAAAACTGCCTAGTACTCTTAGCCTTAAGCAGAATAGTATTTATTTTAAGGGCTTCTCTGGTGGCTCAGTGGAAAAGAATTCACTTGCAATGCAGGAGACATGGATTTGATCCCGGGGTCAGGAAGATACACTGGAGAAGGAAATGGCAATCCACTCCAGTCTTCTTGCCTGGGAAGTCCCAAGGACAGAGGAGCCTGGCAGGCTACAGTCCATGGATTCACAAAAGAGTTGGACACAACTTAACAACTAAAGAACAATTAAATCAAAATGATATATTAGATTTCAAGGTCAGCCCACAATTATTTATTCAATGTTACTGCAGCCATGAAATTAAAAGATGCTTACTCCTTGGAAGAAAAGTTATGACCAACCTAGATAGCATATTCAAAAGCAGAGACATTACTTTGCCGACTAAGGTCCCTCTAGTCAAGCTTTGGTTTTCCCAGTGGTCATGAATGGATGTGAGAGTTGACTCTGAAGAAGGCTGAGCGCCGAAGAATTGATGCTTTTGAACTGTGGTGTTGGAGAAGACTCTTGAGAGTCCCTTGGACTGCAAGGAGATCCAACCAGTCCATTCTGAAGGAGATCAACCCTGGGATTTCTTTGGAAGGAATGATGCTAAAGCTGAAACTCCAGTACTTTGGCCACCTCATGCGAAGAGTTGACTCATTGGAAAAGACTTTGATGCTGGGAGGGATTGGGGGCAGGAGGAGAAGGGGACGACCGAGGATGAGATGGCTGGATGGCATCACTGACTCTATGGACGTGAGTCTGAGTGAACTCCGGGAGTTGGTGATGGACAGGGAGGCCTGGCGTGCTGCGATTCATGGGGTTGCAAAGTCAGACACGACTGAGCGACTGAACTGGACTGAACTGATCTGAACTGAACTGAAGCACAGCTAAAATATAGTTTGGATGCCTCTGGCTGCATCCAGGGGTCAGAAGAGCAGGGAGGAAACGCAGTGTTGGAGGAAGGAGGTAGTGTCTTGCTCCTGTTAGTGCTGGGCTATGCTCATGGATTATTTTGACCAAGATTGTTTATTGTCCCCTGCTTTCAGTTGCTGAATAACCTAACTGCCCACTTGGAACAGTTTGCCTTACAATGGGGAGAATGAATTTCTAGGTCCTTTAACCCACCACATACTCAGAAAAAAACTAAAATTGCAACACTGGAAAGGGAGAAAAAATAACCCACTGCCACTCAATATATTTCACTCAGAAGGAAGCTTTGAAAGAAGCAATGATCCTTTGTGCCCAAGGCTGCTCAATTTGAGAACTGTGTCCTGTTACTCTCTGAAATGATATTTTGTTTCTATTTGGATTCCAGGCTGCTAAAATAGAGTCCTCCTCAGGCGAATGTACAAGAATACAGCGTATTGTCCTCAAATAACTCTCCTTACAGAATGATCCATCAATTTGAATATTACTTGCTATTTCTTCCAAAATTAAACCTGCAACAAAAATCAGTCAATGTAATACTTTTAGAATTACTAGATGACATGTCCAAATTTAATCTATAAGCTATATTTGGATGTCGTGGTGCCTATTTAAATATGCATACACTTATGTGCATATTTATACATAACTACATGCTTATATAATTGATATATATTAGAGGAAAAAAGAGACTAACAGCGGACAAAGAGATTGTCATATCTTACTTTATAAAGTTGTATTTACAACTATCATGTAGTGAGGTGTGGGCAATTTTTTTCCACTACTGTGTCTCTTAATATTTTTCAAATTAAAAACTTTGAAGAAAATAAATGTGGTACCCTATCATTTGCACAACATTAAGTTCCATTTTTTCCTGGATAATGGCAAAGACTGCAGGACTATTAAAACCTTTTAGATAAATCTGTGTACCAGAAATAAACATAGCCTTAAAAAAATTTCAACATAGGAAAAATAAGCTATGAAAGTAATAGCTACTCCTCTATGAAACAGGATATTATATAACACATGCTTACAAAAGCATCATGATTGTCAAGGATTATCTCATCTATTCTTTAAAACAAAACTAATTTCAAAGACTGCTTAATCAAATCACAATGGAGTTCCACATCATTCAATCTAACAAATGATCTAAAAAAGGAAAAAAAAAAAAACGTATCATGGAAGATCAAATGTTTCCAGATAATAAATTACCAAAGGTAATTTTTCAGAGTTTCTATTTATAAGCTACAAATGTTGATTTGAGTATTTAGAGATATGCACTGCAGCAGACAGGAATCTATTTATGGAATATAAGTTTTAGTTCCCAGAGGGCTCTTTAACTGCCATGAGACGAAGAGTGAAGACGTCCTCCACTGACAATCCGAGTGTGGATGGATCATACCAGCTGACCAAGTGTGTCCTTCCCTCACAACCACACTGGAGGTTGTCAGAGCTGATGATATTCACAGTGCTGCTTATGAAGAATTAGCAAGTTGGGAGAAAAAGACAGGATGGTGAAAGAAATAAAATAAGAGCAAATTTCATCTCAGTGCACAAAATTTACTTTTGAATTTTCAAAAATATTTTTCATTATAGAAAGAAGTGCAAAACAAATTATTATTAGAAATTTGGAATGCAAAACATCCAAATGCTTCTATGATAATGGATGACACAGTGTCATGTCTTCAAATCTATAGAAATATAGAGTAGTCACCAGAGGAACATTTGCCTCTGTAGCTTGAAATATAAAAACATATATATCTCCAATGTTATTTATTCCCAGACCCAAAAGTAGTGAATATGTGTGTTTATATCTGTGCCCAAGACACAAATGCAAACTTTTTTGGAAAAAGAGAATCATGCTACAAAAGTCAAAAGGAAATGGAGAAAATCTTTAAGCAACCATCAAACAAACTCACGTTGAAAAGACCAACAATGCTGAGTGTAGACAACATATTGTGGGAACGTAAATCTGTACAGCCACTGTGGGAAACAGTTTGACATCATCCACTAAAGTTGCAGAAATACATACTCTGTATGGTTCACCATTCCACATTCCACTCCTGCTTTATACCAAATAGAAATGTGTGCCAATGTGTATCAAGAGAAATGAGCATGGATGTTCAGAGACCAAACTGGAGAAAACACAAATGTCCATCCATAAGAAATGAGATAAATATATTTTGGCATATTTAAAATACAGAATACTATACAGTAATTTTTAAATGAACTATAGTTATATATAAGAATATATATGAATCTTGAGAATGCAAAATGGCATAAAAGAGTAGAAGCAAAAATAATATATAGTATATTCATTTATGTAAATTTCAATTATATGAAAAACTAAACTTTAAGGAGAGAAGCAAAAAGAATAGTTAACTTTGGGATGAGGAGCTTAAAATGACAGGTTCTGGGGTATTGATTTGAACCACACATGTGGTGTTCACACAGCTGTTTATTTTGTGAGGATTTACTTCATACATTTAAGTTCAGTTCATTTTTCTGTACGTTTGGTTATATTCCACATAATAAAGAAGCCAAATGGAAAGCAGAATATATAAAATGATTGCCTATATAAGCAGACTTATACCTAAACAGCATTTGGTGTCAAATATGCCTCACGTGTGATTGTTATCCATGTGTACTTTTGCACATAACAACTCACATTGTGCTTTGGAAATCATCAGCTCAAGAGGACCCTAGAGTTATCTTTATTGCTATGTCATGATGGTCTTTAAGTAATGTGCAACCATGGCTCTTTAGTGTCTTGAATTTTTTATAAATAATTATCAATTATGTTATATAAAAAGTAGAGGACAGCTGAATTCTTTTAAAAAATTAAAATTTCTCTAACTGTTATTTGACTTCCAGGGCAGAAAAACTGCTTGTGAAGTTGGCTTGGGCTTCCAGCTACATCTGTGGCTCTTTATTGCCAAAAAGCTCAGAGCATGCTAAATGTATAAATAAATATACATAAGCATAAATAAACACAAATATAAATAATAACAAATATCTAGGCACTTGGAGAAGGCAAACTGCACTGGAAAATCAAGTCACAATGGTTTAATTGTGAGAGGCTAGGGTAGTAATTGGGAATGGGAGTGAGCAGAAGGGAAGGCAAAAAGAATGGAAGTCATCATCCTAGCCTTGATAAATCATGTTGATGCATTAATTCTTTATTAGTAGTATTAATCACTAAATAAATTCACTTTTACCTGAGTTTGACCCAATTCATCCACTAATTCAATTTAATTTGCTTGGCAATTTTTCCCTGGACAAGGCTCCTAATAAGTTTACCCTTTACCAGTCCAACCAAATTCTGAGATTTCACCTTTATTCTTAGTTCACAGGAGGAACATGGGTACTCACAGAATCAGGATCCAGGATTTCACCTTGAGTAGAAGGGTTATGCTATGAGAAACTGAACACAGATATACAGGGTGGGAGAGCAGTCACAGTATAGAGGGGGAAAAAAGGAAAAAAGGTTGGTGCAGGCAGAGCTGACATGAGCAAAATAGTGGTATGTCTATGAGATGGCTGTTTGTTCTTTGTTTTTAGTCTTGGAAAATTTTACAGCTTTTACACATGGTCACAGAATCATGATCTAAATTTTTAATCTAGGTGTCTTTGATAGTAACTCTGACAGTGTTTTTCCATTTTCAATTCATTTGGTATTTCCCCCCTGACCATTCTTCTTTGATTTCCCCCCTCTGTATATTCCTGTGTATATACCAAAAAGTTTCACAACTGGCTCCCACCCTGCACACATGCTGAAACTGAGATATGTTTCAGGGGCAGGAAAGCCCTTCTGAATTTCCTCAGAAGAGAATTTAGAATACTACCTTTCTGAA
The DNA here is from genome assembly GCF_014754425.2 of Oryx dammah. Classification (NCBI taxonomy): domain Eukaryota; kingdom Metazoa; phylum Chordata; class Mammalia; order Artiodactyla; family Bovidae; genus Oryx; species Oryx dammah. The sequence continues at coordinate 32,080,401 of NW_024070209.1, forward strand.
TCTTTTCACTTCTCATACAGTCACTAGAAAATGAATATATCATATTTACCCCTAAGGTGAGCCAAATGAATCTATTACAGTTTAAGCTATCTTGTTCTTCATGGATAGCAGCAACAACAAAAATATAACCAACAAAACGATGAAAAAGTAAACTACCGTCCACCACTTGGCTAAAGAATTCTAGGCTTTTGACAGAGACAGTGATTCTCAAACTTTAATGTGCATAAGTACTATGCAGGTGATTTGAAAGTGTGCCAGGGAACATTGATGGAGTTCTCTAGGCTCCCATGAGAGTTGCTTTCTGCAATGGTCTGAACGTTTGTGTCTCCCCTAAACTCATACCTTGAAATTCTAACCCCCAAAGTGATGGTACTAGGAGGCCATGCGTTTTGGAGATAATTAGGTTGTGAGAGTGGAGCCTTTGTGAATGATATTAGTCCTTTGGGAAAGGGACTCCAGAGAGCTCTCTCTTCTCTCTACCATGTGAGAGCAAAATGAGAAGTCAGCACCCTACAACCCAGAAGAGGGTTCTCACCAGACAACAAATTTGCTGGCACCTTGATCGTGGAATTCCCAGCCTCCAAAACTATGAGAAACAAACAGCTGTGATTTAAGCTACTAGGTCTACAGAATTTTTATCATAGCACCCCTAACTGACTAAGCAAGGAGATTCCAGAAAAATATCTACTTCTGCTTCATTGACTGTATGAAAGCCTTTGACTGGGTAGATTATAACAAACTGTGGAATATTCTTCAAGAGATGGGAATACCAGACCACTTACCTGACTCCTGAGAAACTTGTATGCAGGTCAAAAAGCAACAGTTAGAACCTTACATGGAACAATTGATTGGTTCAAAATTGGGAAAGGAGTATGACAAGGCTATATACTGTCACCCTATTTATTTAATTTATATAGGCTTCCCAGGTGGGCACTAGTGGTAAAGAACCTGCCTTACTGCCAAGGAGACATAAGAGATGCAGGTTTGATCCCTGGGTCAGGAAGATCCCTGGAGGAGGGCATGGCAACTCACTCCAGTATTCTTGCCTGGAGAATCCCATGGAAAGAGGAGCCTGATAAGCTACAGTCCATAGGATTACAAAGAGTTGGACACGATTGAAGCAACTTATCACTCTCACACATGCAGAGTACACCATGTGAAATGCCAAGCTGGATGAATCACAAGCTGGAGTCAAGACTGCTGGGCGATATATCAACAACCTCAGGTATGTAGATGATACTACTGTAATGAAGAAAGCAAAGAGGAACTAAAGAGCCTTCTTGATGAAGGTAAAGAGGAGAGTGAAAAAAGATAGCTTAAAACACAACACTCAAAATATGCAAATCATGACATCTGGTCCCATAACTTTATGGCAAATAGAAAGGGAAGAAGTGGAAGCAGTGACAGATTTTATTTTCTTAGGCTCCAAATTCACTGAGACAGTGACAGCAGCCACGAAATTAAAAGATGCTTGCTCCTTGGAAGAAAAGTTATGACAAACCTAGACAGTGTATTAAAAAGCAGAGAGATCCCTTTGCCAACAAAGGCCCATATAGTCAAAGCTATGGTTTTTCTAGTAGTTATGCACGGATGTGAGAGTTGGACCACAAAGAAGGCTGAGTATCAAAGAACTGATGCTTTCAAGCCATGGTGCTGGAGGAGACTCTTGAAGAGTCCCTTGCATAGCAAGGATATCAAACCAGTCAATCCTAAAAGAAATCAACTCTGAATATTCACTGGAAGGACTGATGCTGAAGTTGAAGCTCCAATACTTGGGCCACCTGATGCAAAGAGCAGACTTATTGGAAAAGACCTTGATGCTAGGAAAGATTGAAGGGCAAAGGATAAGAGGGTGATAGGGGATGAGATTGTTAGATAGTATCATCGACTCAGTTCAGCACAGTTCAGTCACTCAATTTTGTCCGACTCTTGGTGATCCCATGAACCACAGCACGCCAGGCCTCTCTGTCCATCACCAACTCCTGGAGTTTACCCAAACTCATGTCCATTGAGTCAGTGATGCCATCCAACCATCTCATCCTCTGTTGTCCCATTCTCCTCCTGCCCTCAATCTTTCCCAGCATCAGGATCTTTTCAAATGAGCCAGCTCTTCACATCAGGTGGCCGAAGGATTGGAGTTTTAGCTTCAACATCAGTCCTTCCAATGAATACCCAGCACTCATCTCCTTTAGGATGGACTGGTTGGATCTCCTTGCAGTCCAAGGGACTCTCAAGAGTCTTCTCCAACACCACAGTTCAAAAGCATCAATTCTTCTGTACCCAGCTTTCTTTATAGTCCAACTCTCACATCCATACATGACTACTGGAAAAACCATAGCCTGGACTAGACAGATCTTTGTTGACAAAGTAATGTCTCTGCTTTTGAATATGCTGTCTTGGCTGGTCATCACTTTCCTTCTAAGGAGTAAGCGTCTTTTAATTTCATGGCTGCAGTCACCATCTGCAGTGACTTTGGAGGCCCCCAAAATAAAGTCTGACACTGCTTCCACTGTTTCCCCATCTACTTCCCATGAAGTGATGGGACCGGATGCCATGATGTTAGTTTTCTGAATGTTGAGCTTTAAGCCAACTTTTTCACTCTCCTCTTTCACTTTCATCAAGAGGCTCTTTAGTTCTTCACTTTCTGCCAAAAGGGTGGTGTCATCTGCATATCTGAGGTTATTGATATTTCTCCCGGCAATCTTGATTCCAGCTTGTGCTTTATCCAGTCCAGCGTTTCTCATGATGCATTCTGCATATAAGTTAAATAAGCAGGGTGACAATATACAGCCTTGACGTACTCCTTTCCGATTTTGACCAGTCTGTTTTTCCATGTCCAGTTCTGACTGTTGCTTCCTGACCTGCACACAGATTTCTCATTGACTCAAGGGACATGAATTTGAGGAAACTCTGGGAGATAGTGAAGGACAGGGAAGCTTGGTGTGCTGGAGTCCATAGAATTGCAAGGAGTAGGGCACAACTTGGTGACTGACTGAACAACAACAACAACAACAATGGATTAAGATGATGCCTTAGGCAGAAAAGATTGAAACACTGATAGCTAAGGACACTGGTCATATTTATTCAGAGATAAATAAAAGTATAAGGTAACATTATAAGTGAAAGTTGCTCAGTTGTGTCTGACTTTTTGCAACCCCATGGACTATAAATCGGCTTCCCTGGTGGCTCAGACAGTAAAGCAACTGCCTGCAATGCAGGAGACCTGGGTTTGATCCCTGGGTCGGGAAGATCCCCTGGAGAAGGAAACGGCAACCCACTCCAGTACTCTTGTCTGGAAAATTCCATGGATGAAGGAGCCTGGTAGGCTACAGTTCATGGGTTGGCAAAGAGCTGGACATGACTGAGCAACTTCACTGGTTCACTGGACTATACATAATCCATGGAATTCTCTAGGCCAGAATACTGGAGTGGGTAGGCTTTCCGTTCTCAAGGGGATCTTGCCAACCCAGGGATCAAACCCAGGTCTCCCACATTGTAGGTGGATTCTTTACCAGCTGGGCCACAAGGGAAGTCCAAGATAACATTATATAAGGTAATAAATGTTACAAAATTAGTTCAGAAAAAAGTGAGATTTCTACTGAACGGCAATTTTTTTCTGACAAAGAGTGCTTGTGCTAATTTATGAAAATGTAGTATAAATTCCAATATATCAAGAATTATTGCATCAATGTCTTTAATCAAGGCCAAGATGAAGAATAATGTTCTTTATGCCTTTCATTCTGCTCACTCCCACTTCCTAGTTTCCACCCTGTGTGCATGCTAAGTCGCTTTGATCATGTGACTCTGAAATCCTTTGGACTACAGCCCACCAGGCTCCTCTGTCAATGGGCTTCTCCAGGCAAGAATGCTGGAGTGGGTTGCCTCTTCCTCTTTCAGAGGATCTTTCAGACCCAGGGATTGAACACATGTCTCTTAGTCTCCTATTTTGACAGGCGGGTTCCTTACCACTAGCACCACCTGGGAAGCTCTGTTCCAACCCTAAGCTCTCACAGTTACACTGTTACAACTTAGTTCCTCAATGCCACTAATATTCCTGGGATGGATAAGTATTTATTTCACGAGGATGCTCATGAGTATTTGGCAATCAGGATCCATGAAATTGGCTGTACCGCAATATAAAATAAAACGTTTAAAGTCTGGGGGAAAAAAAAAAAAAAAGGAGGAAGGCCAGGTCAAACAGCCCTTCAAGCAGTCCGCCTGTCCTGGGAGCTTGGGCCCTGAGGGTATTTGCTTGATTATCTGCCCTGTGGGTGCCAGCAAGCTTTAGTCGCTTCATGCGGTGATGGGTTAGGTGTGAGCAGAAGAAATCTAAGCAGACATCACAATGCACAGCAGAAATTATACACTTAACCAGGTACAAAACTCTCAGAGATGGATGACACTACTTAGCTGAGATCATCAAGAGCATCTTGGTCCAAGAGTAGCCAGGCCAATTAAACAGAAGTATAAATGACTGGTATAAGATTCCCCCCTTTTGTGGAAGACATCATGTCTACAGGGATGTTTAATGTCTTCAGGGAAGAGAAAGGATGAAGAAAAGGTAGCAGAGGATACTGAAGAGACATGTCTCACGCTTCAGTGATTTTCACCTTCCACTTGGCAGCTAGAAGCAGGCAGCTGTCATGTGGAGCTCTATTCAAAATGTTTTATGCACAAGCACATAAGCATGGAACACAGGGACTTTGTCAGTCCAACAGTATATAATGTAGTTTAATCAATATGAACTAATTGACAAAAATAATTTTTAAACAATTGCTTACAGGGATAATTTGAGTATCTGGAAATCCTGAAGATGAAAAAACAGTGCATGTTGCATACTCAAGATGAAAGTTTCAAAACAGGTAGATTCTGAACAGAAAAGAGAGTCCTTATCTAGAGACCTCAATCTTTGATAGAAAAAACTAGCATTCACTTGAATACTAAGAAATGCTAAATAAATGCTAGTTTCTGCAGATATTTTTCCTATTTCAAAAATATAAACTTCACTTTCATCTATTTTCCATATGGGCACAGACAGTTTCGTTAAGAAGAAAATAAATAAATAATAGGAATGGGTCTGGTCACTTTAAAAATGAAAACAAAACAACTCTCTGAAATGCTTCCAGAAAATATTTAATCCCTCTGTTCCCTTTCCTCCTCAGCTCAAATCAAAAGCAACTCACCACAACTACAAAAGGGCAGATTCCTTCTTCTCTTATATGCAGGTCAAGAAGCAACAGTTAGAACTGAACATGGAACAAAAGACTGGTTCCAAATCGGGAAAGGAGTACGTCAAGGCTGCATATTGTCACCCTGCTTATTTAACTTCTATGCAGAGTACATCATGAGAAACACTGGGCTGGAAGAAGCACAAGCTGGAATCAAGATTGCTGGGAGAAATATCAATAACCTGATATGCAGATGACACCACCCTTATGGCAGAAAGTGAAGAGGAACTAAAAAGCCTCTTGATGAAAGTGAAAGAGGAGAGTGAAAAAGTTGGCTTAAAGCTCAACATTCAGAAAACGAAGATCATGGCATCTGGCCCCATCACTTCATGGGAAATAGATGGGAAAACAGTGGAAACAGTGTCAGACTTTATTTTGGGGGGCTCCAAAATCACTGCAGATGGTGACTGCAGCCATGAAATTAAAAGATGCTTACTCCTTAGAAGTAAAGTTATGACCAACCTAGATAGCATATTCAAAAGCAGAGATATTACTTTGCCAACAAAGGTCTGTCTAGTCAAGGCTATGGTTTTTCCTGTGGTCATGTATGGATGTGAGAGTTGGACTATAATGAAAGCTGAGTGCCAAAGAATTGATGCTTTTGAACTGTGGTGTTGGAGAAGACTCTTGAGAGTCCCTTGGACTGCAAGGAGATCCAACCAGTCACCCTAAAGGAGATCAGTCCTGGGTGTTCATTGGAAGGACTGATGCTAAAGCTGAATCTCTAATACTCTGGCTCCCTCATGCAAAGAGTTGACTCACTGGAAAAGACCCTGATGCTGGGAGGGATTGGGGGCAGGAGGAGAAGAGGACGACAGAGGATGAAATGGCTGGATGGCATCACTGACTCGGTGGACATGAGTTTGAGTGAACTCTGGGAGTTGGTAATGGACAGGGAGGCCTGGTGTGCTGCGATTCATGGGGTCGCAAAGAGTCGGACACAACTGAGTGACTGAGCTGAACTGAACTGAAGGTCAGAACAGTTCTAATCCCTTACAGAAAAAAAAAAAAAATTCATTCTACATGGTTATATGTGCATTAAAATTAATAATGTGCTAAATCTATTGTTTCAAAATGCCATCATGTTCAGATAAACAGAGGTTTAGGAGTATTAAATTAAAGTACCAATGAAAAACATAGGATAGTTCTCTGTAATTATAAGAGAGTTAGAATAAAAGATTCTAAAACTATATATTCTCCACTAGGATAATGAAGACAAATGCCAAGAATGAGAGAAAACAAACCAATATTTACATGAATGCTCACATGGGTCCCAGCTACAGTCCTGGGAAGGCTGAAGCAATTCTGGAATTCCTCTGAGAACTCCAATTCTCCTACACTTAAAATGAGGGTGATGGACTAGGTGATCTCAAAGTCTTTTCCCAACCTAAAATGCCACTATTTTATCCTCCTTCAGAAACACTTAAAAATTCTGATTATAAAGTAACTTTTGTGCTTAGAATATGCTTGGGGAAAAAAAGGATATAAGTAATGTTATATATATTATATATTGGTGTATATTTTATAGATAATGCTCTGATTCCTTAAAAAGCACTCACACATACACAACCACAAAGCCACAACAACCACAATAAAACACAGTGGGGTCTCCTTTCTGCTCTGTCTCTCAAAAAACTATATGAGCTCCTTTCACATTTTAGCATTTAAGTGCTTAACAACTGAGATTCTGGCAACTAAAACTGCATAGGCAGCAACTCCATTTTTCTCAGAATCAAGTGAAACTGAACAGGCAATTAAAAGTTACTGAACTGCAAGGTAAAATTACTTCGCTGCTCTGCTGCTGGGTGACTAAAGAGGGGAGACAATGGAAATCATATTTAGAATTAAGATAGAATGATGGAACACAGCAGTCTGCTCTGCTAAAATGGAATCTATAAACATTAGACATAATCAGCAGCACTTCAATCATGCTCTTTGCTCACAGTTAGATGGAAGATTACACAAAACAAATGTGCAATGTTCAAATCTGTGGCATTGCTGTTTAACAGAAGGCATTTCCCTCCCAGTCCACATGGTGATCAAATTCTCTCCTGTACAACCAGTGCCCAGCTTACAAATGGGCTATATACCAAGAGTCCATTTACAACCCAGTTGTACCAAGCTCTGTATTAAGTTTCCCATAGAATTAATGTTGAAAATGGTGTTTAGGTTCCTAGCTAGCCCAACAAAGGCCAGTTTATTAAAGGATGCATTTTTAAAAGATAATATCTTTTAAAAGATAATATGGAGACTAATCACCAAAGCAGCGCTTCTTTGAAACTTGTACTCAGGGTTCAATCTTGAAAGTACAGGAATAGATAGGTCCTCTATTCTGCAAATTATAGTGTTAGTTCCCATGCCTGGAAACAAATAGTAGAGTAAAAGGACAAACTTTAAAGAATTTCAGAAATTCAATCAGGAGGAGTAGAGGCCAGACATACAGGAAAGGGATTGACATTGCAAATGTGAAAGCAAGAAATGATACAAGGTGGAGGAACTGGTTATAATTAGGAAAGCATACAAAAAGAGATACTTGTTAGAATGGAAGAACAGGGCATTTTTCAAGGATTTCCTTCTGAATATCATGATACTGAACTTTTCTTTTAGTTAGAGGCTTGAGGGTTATATAGTCAGGAATGAGGCTAGTGTTCCATACTTAGAATTTGGTGAGGTTAAATGAAGACAGAAAATGCAGTGGAAATCTGGTGAAGTAGTAAGACATTTCTACTACTCCTGAAATCTTATATCTATCACCTTCTGCTCCACTATAAATCCTATCCAATGACTTGAGCTTTGGGAATAGGTAGGAAGGCAAGAAAATGCAGCAGGATTGAAAGTGAGGATCTCAAGGGCTTAATAGGGTAGCTCAAATATCAAACAACAACGAAAAATGAATAGGAGTATGGAAGATAGACAAGGGAGGATCTTGCCAAATTTAACTGCTACAGCCAAAAAATAACACATTAAATGGGACTGATCAATCTGTAAGGTTCTCCTTAGCGTAACCATTTTTGTAATCTAAGGAATAAAGACAGTAAATTTTATAATTGATGTCACATGATAAACTAGGAAACCCATTCATAAAAGTTATCATTCCAAAGATGAAGATAAGAACAAATATTCTGGAGATAAATGAAGTAGTGAATAAGATTAATATGTAACAAATACATATTCTGATATAGACTTATTATTATAAAACAGAGCAAATGCCAAAATATCAATTCGAAAGGCTTAGTTGAACTGAAAGGCATTCTCTGGAATTCTACATCTACTATAGGAGTTATTCCAAGTAATTTTTAGTCCTGAAATAGCATCAAATCTCAATTAATCCATTTCCTCCAAAATTTAATCAGAAAAGATACAAAAAAGAAAAATCATTATTTTCAGGAGATGAGAGCATTAAAAAATATGTTGGAATTCTTGCCAATATCATGAACTAAATTTTCATAGAAACCCTTCCAGTTATATATTTGAAACTCATGGATAAACTGTTAAAGACCAGTTAAGAAATATGGAGTAGACAATGAAAAAGTCTAACATACACACATGTAATCAGCATTCCAGAAAGAGAAGGAAAGGAGATTGAGAAAGAGGCTGGTTATTCTACATAATTCATGAATGATCAGTTTAGTTCAGTCGCTCAGTCATGTCTGACTCTTTGTGACCCCATGGACTGCAGCACTCCAGGCTTGCCTGTCCTTCACCAACTCCCGGAGCTTGCTCAAACTCATGTCCATGGAGTTGGTGATGCCATCCAACCATCTCATCTACAAATCCTTATACCAGGAAGTATGGGGAATTCAAAGTTAAAAAAAAAAAAAAAAACTCACCTAGAGAGATGTATACTAGTAAAAGAACAAAACAAACAAACAAACAAAAGCAAAGCTCTTTAAAACAGTCAAGAGATATGAAAGTGTTAAATGATAGATTTACAAATGATTTTTCGAAATGTACAATGGAAGCCAAAGCCATGGAGTTATCCAATGGGATAACATCTTCAGAATACAAGACAATAGCTGTTCTACCACAATTGCTATACCCAGTGAAATAATCTTCCAGAGTGAAGTGAAAATAAAGACATTTTCAAAGGAATAAAAATGAGAAAGTAATTTCCAAAAAATCCTCACTAAAGAAAATTATAAAGAATGTACATCAGGAGGGAAAAAAAAAAAATGATCCCAGAAGAAAGGTCTAAAATAGAAATGGGAAAGGTAAGAAAATGGTAAACACCTGGGCAAATCTAAAGAAATACTCTATAAAAATATAAACAGTATCGAGTTTACAGGGCTAACAAAACAAAAATCAAAGTCACCATGACTGCTGCTGCTGCTGCTGCTAAGTCGCTTCAGTCGTGTCCGACTCTATGCGACCCCATAGACGGCAGCCCGCCAGGTCCCGCCGTCCCTGGGATTCTCCAGGCAAGAACACTGGGGTGATCATGGTGACCATTAATGGGCTTCCCAGATGGCCTGGAAATCCCAGGGACAGAGGGGCCTGGTGGGCTGCCGTCTACAGGGTCGCACAGAGTTGGACACGACTGAAGCGACTTAGCAGCAGCAGCAACAGATGGCCCTAGTGGTAAAGAACTCACCGGCCAATGCAGGACACTTAAGAAACTGAGGTTTGATCCCTGGGTTGGGAAGATCATCTGCAGGAGGAAATGGCACCCCACTCCAGTGTTCTTGCCTGGAGAATCCCATGGACAGAGGAGCCTGGCGGGCTACAGTCCATGGGGCCGCAAAGTTGGACACCACTGAAGCAAATTAGTACGTAGCACACACACAACGGAAATCAAAGCATTTAAAGGTCTTTTTATATTTTCAGAGGAGGATATTCATTAATTCTAGATATTGTAACCTTAAGAATGCATGTTTTACATTTAATGACTTCAGGGTAGAAAAGTATTTCCTAAATGAGACATTAAGATGCAAACTATATGAAAATAGTGATTATTTTGACTACATTAAAACAATGAAACCCTTGTCACCAAGGAAAGGAAAAGAAAAAAGAAAACACAACTTTAAAAGTGAAAATTCAAACCACAAACTGGAAGAATATATCTAGAAAATACACTGAATTCTTAACAATCAATGAGGATAAGACAAACAAATGGATGGAAAATATGAACAGATACTTCATGGAAGAGGAATCATAAATAGCCAAGAAACATGAAAACATGAATGACCATCTTCATTATTAAGGAGGAAAATTCAAATTAGATCACAATGAGAAACACTGCTCATTCACTAGATTAGCAAAAGTTAATGTTTTGAGAAGCACACGTAGCAATGGGGGTCCCTGGGCCCCAGTGTGGGGACTGTGAATGGTAAGCAATTCCACTGGAAAAGTTAGCATATGAATGTTAGTATAAACATTAGAAAAGGTTTCACATTTGGGTTTTTTCCTCAAAAACCATGTTTTAACAAAACAGCAAACCATTAGGTTAAATTGAGGATGTTCTCTGTCATACGCATTCACAATGTCAGTGGAATAACAATAACTCTAGCTCCCCTGACTCAAAGTTGAAAATGTCTGTTTGTTTAATTATTTTAGTTTCTGGTTTAGTTTTATAGCATTTCCCCATCATTGATTATATATTACAGCTGCATTATGAAAAATGAAAATAAAATTAGAAATACTCTGCTTCATAAAGTGTAGCATAAAGTTACAGTGGCTCAAATGACAGTTAGAGTGTCCAGTATTGTTCTGTGACTGTACTGAGATATTGCCCACCAGGCTCCTCTGTCCATAGAATTCTCCAGGCCAGAATACTGGAGTGGATAGCTATTCCCTTCTCCAGGGGATCTTCTCAACCCAGGGATCAAACCTGGGTTTTCTGCAATACAAGCAGATTCTTTACCCTGTGAGCCACCAGGGAAGCCCATATTGATCTCAGGCTCCTTTATCTCTAAAATGTCTGAATTCTGTTATCTTAAAGAGAGGAGTCCCTTGAAAGACTCAACCAGCAGCAAAAACATTTATTCTAAGGAAGGCTGACCTATAGGAAAAAAGAGTATTAGGGCTGAGTGGGAGAAGGGAATGAGTATGTGTGTTCAATTGTGTCCGACTCTTTGTGACCCCATGGACTGTAGCCCGCCAAGCTCCTCTGTCCATGGAATTTTCTGGGCAAGAATACTGGAGTGGGTTGCCATTTCCTTCTCCAGGGGATCTTCCTGACCCAGAGATAGAATCTGCATCTCCTGCTTGGCAAGCGAATTCTTTACTACCTAGCCACCTGTGAAGCCCTGACCCACTCTTGATCATAGCGCTAAAAACTGGGAAAATCAAAAAACAGCCAGGTCTAAGACATGTATTCAATTATGTTATCTTATAAGTTACTTTATTCCTCTACATACTTTTTGATTAATTGATGTGCTCTTCAAGGCAGAACTGGGTTCATTCTAGAGACCGAGCACCAACTGCTAGCCCAGACATTACATCAAGAAGGGTTACCTGGAGACAAGGGCTAACGAGAAGGTTACCCCAAGGAATACTCAGGGCCACTGCCCTTTTTCACCTCAGCTCTACAGAGAAGAAGAGCCTCAAAACAATCATTTAAAAGGAAAAAAAAACAAACAAAACACTCCAAATACACCTTATGTGGTGGTGGTGGTATTCTGGGACGGAATATGAACAGGGGAGTCAGATTTAATAACTTGGTCCATCAAGAATTATTCTGTGATTTTAATGTATTTGATCACTAAGAGATACCCTCTTCAGTATGCACACACATCCTGAATAAGGAATTGACAACAGTGATTTCTTAGACAAGGAATCTCTCACATGATGATTCTTTTAGAATTATGCTACCCTATAAGCATGCAAAGCTTTCTAATCTATCACTAGATTTGACAACTAATAAGGTTGAGTAGAGGCAGTATATGAATTTAGATATAAATTCATTCCTTGCCTTTGCCAAAGATTTACTTATAAGCCAATGCTATTTTATTTTTCTCACTGCTATTTCTATCTCAAGTCATTCACCCCAAATTATTAAAAAAAAACCCTAATTCTTGAAAAATGAAATTCTAAAGCTATAATTTAAAAACTAACCTCATGGAGTTAAAGGATGCTATTAGCCCTGAGGACACTGCATTCCTTCTTATCAGCGTTTTATCTGTAAGTCATTCTGTATTAACCAGTCCACCAACATTTTAAAGCATATTCTAAAATGATTTCTCTTCCAACTATAAAATAACTTTAGCATTATTTTTCATTATTAACTATGATTTTGAAAAGTCAAAATAATTTAGTTATATGATAAGCTATATTACAATTTACTAAAATGCAAGCATAAAAATAACTATTAGACAGTATTTTTCCAAGATTCAGCTCATAGGTCTTATCCTCCATAAAGCTTCATCAGAAGTCTTCTTCGCCCCAGTTAACAATTCCCAGCAGGGTCACTGTGCCCTCTGCAGTTGCCCAATGTCTGCTATTGCTCAAGAAATAGATTGTAACAAACTTTATCATGCAGCAGAATCTCTTGCAGCGCTTGTTAAACTACAGGTTTGCTGGGCCCCAACACTAGAGTTCTTGATTTATTAGGTGTGGGTAGGACACAAGAATTTGCATCAAACCAGTCTCTAGGTGATGCTGTTGCTGCTGATCTGGGGACCACACTTTGAGAACTTTTATAGTGTTTCAAAGTCTGTCCTCCACTATGAGACTAGAGCCATAAAGAACAGAGACTGTATTTGACACCCATCAGGCATTCAATACATATTTCTGAAGAAAAGGAGGCAAACAGGCCTTTGCAATGTTTGATGGAGAACCAAATTAGAAGGTGGGAGGCTGAATAAAATGGATTTCAGAAAATGAATGGAAAACTTCCTTCACAGCCTCAAATTTTATTTATACCACTGTCAGTATTCAATATTATGACCTTATAAGTGGTTTTATTTTTTAAAAAGAAGCATCATATTTTAATGCAACTTTTAAAATCAATATGTGATCGAGCTCCAAGTCCTTTTCTGAAATATGCTTATCTGTACTTATTCATTAGTATGAGCTAGAAAATAACAAGTTGTAGAAAACACTCCTTCCTCTTAATAATAGGGGTGCTAACAAGTAGTATCTAACTCCAAGTATAGTCAGTATATACCTTCAGAAATAGGTGTTCTAGAAACTCAAAGTAGTTCAGTGTAGCTTCTATAGAGGGTTATCAGGAGACTAGTTATGAAAAGATTTGAAAAGCTAGAAAAATAGGAGGCTGGGGCCAAGGAAGGAAGGGTTTTAAATATAAGACTTAGGAATCTGGACTATTTGAACTTACTTTGGTAAGAGTTGGGTGAAAGTAATACTTTCATTTAGCAATGAGACTAAACTTTAAGCAGGGTAGATGATTGAGAAGACTAGAAGTCTAATGAGAAAGCTATTGAAACGGTCTCCACTAGAGGTTTTGAGATCTTTGGCAGTCAGAGGATACAATGAAAACAAAAACAGCAAACAGGCAACTGTTTAGATACAGAGCCAAAGCGAAGGGGAAATTAATTTAAAGGTTTTGCACTTAAGGGATCAAAAAAATCAGGGTGCCATTTAAGATTTAGAAAGACCAAAAAGATAGAATTAATTTACTTGAAGCTAATGAATCTTAAGCTTCAGGGTCACTTATCTATAGGACTTCTTTCAGAACCCTGAGTAGGGGAACCCCAGCAGCGTGTTCACATAGTCATATCTTTTTGTAAAACTTGCAAAAGTCATTTCTATCTTGATCACTTAAGCTTCTAAATCTTTCTGCTCCAGTTTTTCCTTTGCCATACTCCCCCTCACACCAGGTGGTAACAGAGGGACTGTGGTCATTTTTATTTAACATTTGGCATTCTTTTTCTTAACTGGCACTTCTTGAATTTTATTAGCTTTAGACCCTGAAAAACCTCCATCTGACTCTGCAGGAAAAGTTTCTAGTGGGGGGGAAGGTATGTTCACTTTTATTCCTGGACTTTGATGTGCTGCCCAGAAATTCAGGTGGAAAAAGTCCAGCACGGGTTTAAATACCCAACAGAACAGTTGGGTTGAGGGAAATAAATGAGAATACTTGATGAGATCACAAAAAAGAGAAGGTAGACAGAGGAGAGAGGACTTAAAATAGAATTTCTGCACCTTGGTGGCAGAGAAAGGAAGAAATTGGGAGAGAAGGACAGGATGGAACTATTAGAATGGAAAGAAAATAGTATAGTTCAATGAAACAGATGTCAAGGGAAGAAAGAATCATAATAAAGTAAGAATGAAGGCAGTACCCTGTGCTGAAAAGACAAAGGATGGTGCTAACATGGAGCTAGAAATTTAGAGGGCAGGGCCTATGTACTGAGGGTCACTGGAAAGAAGAATATGACTAGATAGGGGAGAAGGGTTCAATGTCCTTCACCAGGTCCCATGGAAGCATAAAGAAAAGCAGTTTTCCTAACCTCTCTTAAGGGAAATGGAAGTAAAATATGTGTATGTTCCCATGATAAGAACTTTACAGAATCACTCAAATATCTCAAGAAGATGAGTTAATATGACTGACTCCCATTTAATGGATGAGGAAACATCAGAAGTCACATCACCAAGCAGAGCTGGAATTCAATTCTGGTTTTGCCTGATTCCAAGTTCTCAGCCTTATGCTTACAAGCACATCTTAATAGCAAGTATCAATCTATTTGCACTATTATTAACAGTATTATTCAAATTATTATCTGAAATTTAAAATTAAAAGCAGCTTGGTTCTGATTTTAAGAATATGTTTGAGATTCCTCTTCAATGCAGAGATAAAAATCACATACAAATGAACGTTATAAAATACACACTATTACTACATTTATATTTTGTTATCTTTGTTTTAAAAATATTCTGATAAAATTTCTGAACATGTTAAAAGACTATGATGTCAGTGTATTAGTTTTCCTTATTTATATTTTCCCAATCAATAGATTCCAATAAACAAAATAATTTCAAAATATAATTTCAAAAAAATGGAAGGTATATATTTACCTGAGAAAGTTGCTAACTATAATCTATTATTTGAATGTATTTTCAAAAAGTAATACGCAGTAAGCATTTTACTCCTCTCATTATATTTGTATAATGTTTATTAGTTTTCATCAAAACAAAGCTATATTTAAATATTCTTTTTTAATTTGGTGGGCTGATTCTTCATATTTTAGGAATATTTTACTTATGTTCACAGTTCAATTTTACTATTTAACACATTAAGGAATATATTATGCACACTGTGCTAAAAGATGTACTGAACAAATGCCAGCAATTATTAACAAGCACTTTAAATTAAATCTATGAAATAAATTTAGCAGCAATTACCTTAAATGATACATTTTTCCTCAACTTTAAAAATAACTTCCTTCCTCAGATGTTTATTGAGATTATTATATTGTGCTTGCTGTATCTAAAGACAGCAAGAGACTTAGTCAAATAAAATTAGAAAGCAACTTTTTACAAGTATTTTAATTTCTTAAAATAACACTTCACTATTAAGTGAAATTTCAGGCTAGCAGCTGCAGACTCAGGCATAAAGATGGAAGAGAGAGAAAAAAACCAAAGGAGGCCAGGAAGTTATGAGAGGACCTAGGCCTTTACTCTGACTAAAGTTTTAACATGGAAATTTCTCTTCAAATACTATCACTTAACTTGCTGTTTTATGTCCATTGACTCTTTAGTTACCTTAATTATATAAACTTGATACTAACTTTAAAAATGCTTAAAAATCTTATAGTCTATAGTTTTTAAACTCTTTGCTAAGAAACATCACCTTGTAACCATTTGTACTGATTATTATTTTGTTAGGGTCAGTCACAATATTCATAAACACACTGAACAGTATGGATAAAATTAAAGGTTAAAAATACTAAGTGTACATAAGGGTGTGGAAACAACTGGAACTTCCCTATAATGTTATTGGGACTGTAAAATCATACAACCACCTTGGAAAACTGGCACAGTGTTTAACAAGCAAAAGCCTACTGTATGTCCCAGGCTTCCCAGTTTCAGAATATACCTAAACAGAAATAAATGCTTGTCCACCCGAATACAAGAATAATCATAGTCAAAGGAATCCCAAACTGGAAACAAACCATAAAGCCCATCTATGTGATAATCAATAAACAAACTGCAATACGGAATACTATTCAGAAATAAGGAGAACTAACTAAGATACAGAAAACACCACAGTTAAATTTCAAAACCACTATGCCAACACAAAGAAACCAGTCATAGAAGAGAACCTTCTTTATGATTCCATTGATATAAAGTTCAGGACAGGCAAAATCCTCTATTACAATGGTCAGAAGTGGTTTTGACTGGGGTAGGGTAGGTAAGTATTCTACTGAGAACCACATCTTACAACGATAGAAATGTTCCATACTGACCAGGACAAGGAATATATATAGGTAAAAAAATTCCTCCATTTAGTTGTGTACTGAAAATGAGTACATTTCCTTGTATTTAAATTATACCTCATTTTTTAAGAGGAAAAAATGTGTTATAAAAAGAAAGAAAAAAAGAACTTCAGCTTGCTTCTTAATCTTACAAAGCAGAGTTAGTATATATGCATGTTCTGATTTTCCTCTTAGAGTCCTTGCTTATAAAAATGAAGCAGTCAACAAGATCACACAACAGAGAACATCTTGAAGGATAGTATAGCACATATTTACAAAGAGTTCAACACCATGGCTAGCAACAGAGGAGATGAAAGATATTATCATACTTAGTTCTCTCAGCTGCAGTGTTCTTAAGAATTGGAAACATTCTAATCAGTTTCTACTAACTCTGGTATCCCACCCTACTCCTAAACCCCAAGACTTCCCTATGCTGTTAACAGCTTCACTCTTGAACCCTAACCGCTTGCTAGGTCAATCTACTAACACACCTTGTCTCTTGTCATTTCTTTCACGGTCACCTGAATAGATGCTGGCTGAATATCTCCTGCCTGTGGACATATAAAAAAATGTCATGCAGAATCATCTCCAAGCGGGTGGAGAGTTAAAGGGACACTACAAATGAAATTAACAATAGAGAAAAATGCCAACATATCTGACTACAGGAAAATATTAAAGCCCCTATGCTTTTGAACTGTGGTGTTGGAGAAGACTCTTGAGAGTCCCTTGGACTGCAAGGAGATCCAATCAGTCCATCCTAAAGGAGATCAGTCCTGGGTGTTAATTGAAAGGACTGATGCTGAAGCTGAAACTCCAATACTTTGGCCACCTCATGCGAAGAGTTGACTCATTGGAAAAGACCCTGATGCTGGGATGGATTGGGGGAAGGAGGAGAGGGGGACAAAAGAGGATGAGATGGCTGGATGGCATCACCAACTCGATGGACATGAGTTTGGGTGAACTCTGGGAGTTGGTGATAGACAGAGAGGCCTGATGTGCTGTGGTTCATGGGGTCACAAAGAGTCAGACACGACTGAGTGACTGAAGTGAACAGAACTGATACATTAACAGCACCATAAACAAAAGGCAAGTAATTAACTTGCGAAAATGTTAGACACACGTACAATAAATAGAGAAATAACATTTATAAAGAAATCTTACAAATCAATGAGAACAAAAGGAACACCTTACTAGATAGACTAGAATATGTAATGAATAGGCAATTGGGTGAAGCATAATTGGCAGATTCACATGTGAAGATGTTCAAAGACTGCAGAAATAAAAAAAGTATATAACAGTTAAAACGATGAAGTAATTTTTTTTGCCTATAAAATGACCAAAATTAAAAGTGGCAATTATAGCTTGGACTGGCCAGTGTGACAGGGAATGGAGACAGACCAGGAGGTAACGTACAGGGATGCAAAGAGAGATCGGGTATAGAATTCAGTTTGGCAAAACTGTACCAAAAAACCAAGAGTATCAAAAAACCCTAGATAACTATACCTTCTAACTTACAATTTCCACACTTTTCACACAGATATTGATATTCAAGTATCATTTATAACACCAGTGCTTAAACAGTTTTTAAACGAAAGCAATCTAAATGTTCAACAATAAAAAGGATTGGTGAAATAAGTATGGTCCAGTTAAAACACCATGTAGTGACTAAAAAATTATATCTAGAACAAAATTATTAAAAAAAAGATGTTCTCCATGCATTTTTAATTTTAAAAAGGTTACAAAACAGTAAGTACAGCAGAATTTTTTTTTTCCTTAGTGTTTAAATATGTAAAGACAACAACTAAAAAAATACTGAAGGTTTTAATAGGGCTGATCTCTGGATATCATAATGGACTTCCCTGGTAGGTCAGCGGTAAAGAATTTGCCTGCAATGTAGGAGCCACAGGAGCTACAGGTTCAATCCCTGGGTTGGGAAGATCCTCCAGAGGAGGAAATGGCAACCCATTCCATATTCTTGCCTGGAGAATCCCATGGATGGAGGAGTCTGGTGGGCTGAGTCCATGGGGTTGCAAAGAGTCAGACATGACTGAAGTGACTTTGCACACATCACAGCTGTATATTATGATTACGAATGCTATCATTGCATTCTCTGCATTTTCTAAATCTTGTACAGTAATAATGATATTCATGTGTCTAAGTCACTTAGTCGTGTCCGATTCTTTGCAACCCTATGGACTGTAGCCCGACAGGCTCTTCTGTCCATGGGATTCTCCAGGCAAGAACACTGGAGTGGGTTGCTATGCCCTCCTCCAAGGGATCTTCCCAATCTAGGGACTGAACCTGCATCTCTTAAGTCTCCTTCATTGGCAGGCAGGTTCTTTACCACTAGAGCTACATGGAAAGTCACTCAGTAACAACAAAAGTTATTTAAAACATTATCTCTAAATGTCTTAACAATTTGATAGAAAGAATTTAAAGTCAGAGGGAGCCTCTTTTCTTCCTTCTCTCATTAACAACAATGGGATACTAAAACAAGGCCATTTCCTCCTGCTGTAACCTTGCATGCCCAAGGATATTCACAGTAGAACCTTCCTCTCGATACCTCCTTTTCCCTACTGCACCAACCACCAAGCCGACACTATCTTTTCTCCATTTAAAAAATCTCCATAGTAAAATAAATTGAGCAAGGAAGTATTTTAAACTGTCAGCCTAATGGTGCACACAGGAGTTATGGTTGCTCTCAGTTCAAGTAAATTTTAATGAATAAAGTAGCTCAAAAATTTAAAAAAAAATTCTCAAACTATAAATGGAAAACTTGTTCAGTTTCTCAGAGCTTGTTTACTGCCAGGGGAGTCACTCAATTTAAAATTCTTCACAAAGAATGACTTGTGTATGACTAGATTACTCTGAGTTTGGGTAACTCATGAATATAGCTGAGAGAAAAGCAGTACAGAATGGGAGAAGAAATGTACAGCTGAGTATTTACTCTCCCTGGGTCTGAGAGTCTACATCCATAAAATAAGGGATAGGAATTAGTTAATCCTAAAAATCCCTTTTGTACTCCAAATGTCTGGTTCTAAAGATACACTTGTATCCACATAAAGTCAAAAAGAATGAAGAATTATAACCCAATAATAATGTCATTTTCCGGAAAGATATAGGTGATTTAGGAAGAAGACAAAGAAAGAGGAAGTTCATAAAAGATTTATCATTAAAACATCACAATCTTTAAAGGAGATAAAATTTGGAAAAGACATTACACAATCTAAAACATTATTGTAGGATATGATGAAATATGTGTTGAAATAACACCTGCATCAAAGTTTTCTTGGTCAAAGGGAAAAAAGTGTTAACCATTAAAAGACATTTTTTACTAGAAGAAAAGAAAAAAGAGAAAGAAATGCCACCTTGGTCTGCATTATAGACAAAATAGTCCTTTCTAAGGATACTGGGAATGAAAAACAAAAGAATGTGTAAATGGAAGGATAAAAGGATGTCACAGACAGATTTGTAAATTGTGTGTGTGTGTGTGCATGTCTCTACTTATATCTATATGCAGATAACCCTCAAAAATATAACTCCACTGCAAAACCAGAGTTGGCTGAGTGTAGATATACCCTATTCCAATCAAAACAATAGCTGTGAGCCTTTAATGGGAGTCTGCTTGCAGTTTTCTCCCTATAAGAATATTTTTAGATGTAACAGTCCTTCCTAGAAGAAAGGTAATAGACTTAACAACTGGCAGGTATCATTGCTAATATTTTACGAAGAGCAATTGAGAACTAACATTATGATGCCAGGTTTGAGGTACCCTTCCACATTTTTATCCCTGCATTCTAATAATTTCCTGAATTCTCTTTATGTAAAGCAATCATTTTCTACTGGCTCATCAGACAATATGTGCTGTGGGCTTAGAAAGAGGTACATAAATGCCAGCAGTTGAAGATGATGCTATAAAGTCTTATTCCGCAAGAGCTGGCCAAGAACCATTTACACTAGAATCTCTTAAAGTGAGTATTGAGAAATGCAAATCTTGAATCTTACCTCCTATTTACAGAACAGAACCATTAGGGGTACAGGCCAGGCATCTGCAGTCTTAATAAGCTCCCTAGGCAATTCCAATCTGTTTAAATTTTAAGAATCATCAGCTTGCATCAGTTTTGTGTATGACTATTTCCTAAGTAACTGGGTTACCCTTATTATTAAAATGTTTTTATTCTTCCTAAATATAACTTATAAAGCACAAACATCATGTCATTTATTTCTCACATAATATGGTTCAAGGAGGACAGGGATTGTCACTTGTGTCCCATTTTAGAGCCATCACTCAGCCAGCAACTGATGGACCATAACTCTAAACTTCTTGCTCTTACAAAATACAACAAATGTTAATAAAAGTTATCAAGACACTGAAGAATGCCATCTCCAATGGTGGAATCAAAGGCAATGGGAGAAACATTTAGATATTTAAGGCTATTTAAACAGTTCAAAAATCATACCCTGCTGACTGTAGGTCTAAAGTCAGCTCCAACTAACAGGATGAACATATCATGGCTTCTACGTAAGGAGGCAGTCTATGAATCATTCTGGAAACATTTCTGTATCTGTGAGTATTTACTGTTGGGCAGTACATTAGGTGCTGTAGAGAAAACAAAAACCACACTCCCTGTTCTCAGAGAATTTAGTCCAGAAAAGTTAGGAGGCTGCTGTGAACATGCAGACAGTGTTTGTTCAAACACATACTTTGAATGCATCTCATCATAATCTCGAAATTCATTGATAACACCTGAAAACATTTCCTTGCACCTTGTCGGTCTCTGCTCTGGGGGGAATGTGGACTATCTCAGCAGCTGGGCATCGTTTTTCATACTATTATAAGAAAACTACATTTCCAAAGTGAGATTTCTTTGCAAGTTTCTCTGTCATCCTTATGAAGAATCAAATGGTTTAATTATTAAGTTCTTGACAGAATATCCAATTTTCCAAGTACCCTTAAATAATTTCCTACAAGTAATTGGGTGTTTTAACTATATATAGCTTCTTGTCACTGTTCAACTAAAAAATATTACAGCGTTATGTTAAATAAAGATGCATTAAACCTGAGTATTTTTCTAAGTTATTTCAACAATGATCAAAGCCAATGAGTTTGTCATTCCAGCTGAAATCCTCATTTCTTTTCTAAAAGACAAACCCAAATAAGCAAGAAGAAAATGAAATGATCACATTAACAAAATGTATTAACAGTCTGTCTCTAACCATGAGCATGTCACCAAACCACCTCTCCTCTCATTTCATTCTATCTCATAGGACCTCCGTCCCTTTTAGCTTTTTCTATGATCCCAAAGGTCTATAGAGATTGGGTCCTTTTTGTAGTTTTTCCCAGAATCCCTGAAGATTTCTTAAGCCTACTCATCTGCTTACCTGTGCTCCCTACTTCCATGGAAGAAAGAGCACTGGACTCTGAGAACCAGTGTGCTGTGTTTAAGCCCCACTTCTGCCTTTCATAAACATGCGACTAATCAGGCCACTTAAAGTGAGCAAGCCACATGGTTTCCCTACCTGTAAAATGGGGCCAAACCTACCATGCATAATTTGTAGGCTTATTGTGGGTATCAGGTGAGATTAAAACATGAGAAACCATTTTTTAATATTAAGAGCTCTACAAATGTGAAAATGGAAATGCAATCAAACATTTCCCCAAATACCAACAGAACACTGGTGGGTTTCCTATAGACATGTGTAATACAAGAAGACCTGTACTGGTCTAGTCCATCTGATGGGTAGATGGAGCTTCTGGTATGCTGTAAAGCTGCAGTGGAGTGAAAAAGAGATGGCAGTCACCTCTCCTACTGGCTACTACTCCCAGGACATTTGGGAGACCTCCCTCAAGTGTTGGTAAGAACAAAAGGTAGGCAGGTTGAATTTTAAAGCCTGAGGCAGTACAATGGATTTGATGCCTCTTTCAGACACTGTGTTCTTTGTAGAGAGTAAGACAACATTCTCTCCCAAGCAGCAGACATTCAATAAGCACTTGTTGATTGATTGGTCTCTGCATTCTTGGCACTCACTGGAACAGTGATTAGCCAGCAGAGAGTGTAAAAACACCCACATTTTGGTAATAACCTAAATATCTGCATATTGTGAATGAGAAGGCTGAATGAAAAAATTATGTGAAAACAGAAAGTCAGCTCCCTCCATCTCTCTCCTTTATCATTTTCTCTTGGCAGAGGCAGGACTTTTAACAGTGGTATATCCGGGCATCTTAAGGCAAATGAAGGATGGAGCACTGCCCTGCTCCTGGGGGGCTTTTGGTCTCTATATATGCTGTCCATCACTCAAGTACGTGCTCCTCTCTGGGAGCTCCAAGCCCGTGCCTAGCGAGCAAAGCACAGTGTTTTACAGCTAAACTAAAAATCAGATCTCTTCTATACTGCTTTTTCCCAAGGCTGGAAAAAATATATATTTTTATTGTTTGACGGCTGCATGTCTAAGAACACACACACACACACACACACACACACACACACACACACGAGACAGTCATTCATTTGGTGGTCAGACCCAACTGGCTGGGATGACTAAGAAAAACTACATTTGCAACCATTTGCTTGTTTAAAAAAAAATAGCACAAGTGGAGTGAAAGTGGTGTTTTCTGCTCAGGTTATCTGCCATGTTAAGAATGCCTTCCTCCCTGCTTTTTAGAAAGCAGGGTGGGGATCAAGTATAGGTATAAATTCCTATTAAACATTTATTTTAAGAAACAGACTAGCTATATTTTAAAAACAGGTGATGAAATTATAGTTGCTGAGCATTTTTATTTGATTTAGTATTCTAAGATGCTTCTGTTCTATTTAAATGCTAGACTCTTGGCGTTTGGCTATGGCATAAGCATCAGAGTGGCCACAATAAAATAACATAGAGATTCTGAGCCAGGAAATACTGTTTCTCTTGCCTAAACCTTTTTCAGCTGTAGTATAGCCAGGTACACATGGCTTTGTGTTCGCTGACATTTTCAGGGACTAGTTGGGAAAAAAAGTGGAATTTTTTTTTTTCCCTAAATCTCTCCTCCTTATAAAAAAGACCTCTCAGTCCTACCGTGTCTTAATGAGTCCTAATTTAAATTTTAAAAGAATTTCGGAAAAGAAACAATACAAAACAAGGTTCAACAGTAAGATGCATCAATAGCCTTGGCAGTTAAACCCTGATCCAGGTTTCCTGGTTTAATTCCTATGTAGACAAAGGGCATAAAAATTATTGGTTTTCTGCATATGTCCTCTTGGTAATATCTGTGACATCCTTTTTTTTGGGTTAATCAGACACCAGGAAAGGAGATCACCTTCAACCCCTTGCCTTCACTTAAGGAATCCACCAAATCAATCTAGCAGGATAAGAGGACAATCTGTTTTAAAAGACTTTGAGGATAGTTGTTTTCAAAACCAACCTCTGTCTTTCCTGTTTTTTTTTTTTTTTTTTTTCTTAATTGAGTACAGAGCAGAGAGGGCCCACTTGGAGAGAGGTTAATCTAGTACTTGAACAGCAGCAGCCATTTATCAAGTCTTGTGATAGATGATTACATAAAGGGTCTAGACCTCACAAAAACCTTATGGAGTAGATATCACAGGTCCTATTTTACTCTTGAAGAAACTGAGACTCAGAGAGGTTTTGAAACTTGTCCAAAATCAGTTAGTTAGTTAGTGAATACAAAGATATCAAAAATAAATCCTGTATAGTCTTGCTTGGGAATTCCTAGAGAACCCACCTGCCAAGGCAGGTTAGACATAACAGAGGTGGATTTAAACCCCGCGTCGGTGAGATCCCCTGGAGGAGGGCATGGCAACCACTCCAGTATCCTTGCCTGGAGAATCCCATGGACAGAGGAGCCTGGCAGGCTGTTGCACAGAGTCGGACGTGAGTGAAGTAACTTGGCACACACGCACACTTGCGTGGCATTATTTTAAGTGTAATGAGTGCAATGTCAGCAAATAAACTGGAATGAAAATGCTGTTAAAAGTCAGAGGAACGAATGAATCTTTAAGAAAAATGTAGCTAAAAGACTCAAACTTCGAAGCATTTACCACTCTTTCTGAATGTTGCTTTAGCTTATAGTCTGAATAGAAATGAGTAGGAAAAAATGCTTAAATTCATTATGTACTCATATAACACCATGTGTATATAATCTACACAATTTTTTTTGATTTTAAAGGTTTTACATTAAGAAACCATAATTAAAATTAGGATAAATACTTAGTTAATTAATTGTCAGTCTTTTCTCTGTACCTTGCCTTCAGAACTATACAATTTTATTTAACTATTTACAGAGGTATTCCTTTCATCTCATGAGAATATAATCACATAATCCCATACATTGCAACTGTTTCCTTTTAATTGTAAACCATGGCTGCACTTGCAAATTAGTCTATTATCACAGGAGATCTATCAATTTGATGGGGAATGTATTTGCCAACTAGAATGAAAAAAGTTAATAAACATTAATAAGCATCTTAAATCAATCATTCCTTTACTCTTGATGTGGTGGTGGATATCAAGATTAATAAATCAGTCCAGACGAATCAAGGGAGGCACACAGAGAGGCTGCTTGATGCCACGTGTAGTTAAGAAGAAAGATGCTTAGAAACAAATTGGAAGATAAGGATGAGGCACTAAGCCTTCAGTGAAATGATTTGTAAATTAAACAAAGTGAATCTAGATAGTAATCCATGTTGGTTCCTTATGTACCACTGGTGATAAAAGCTGGAGGAGAAAACAAAATGCTCAGTCAGGATAAATTATATCTGTTGGCAGCACACTGTGGAATTTAAGAACACGGACTTCAGAGTGAGCCTGCTCCAGTTTCAAGCCAGGCCCCACAACGTCTGTTTTGTCACTTTGTCCTCTCTTAACTTTCCTGTGCTTTAATATCTCTAACTGTAGAAGGGAAGTTAATATTATCTGTCTCACACAGTTGAGAGAATTAAATGAGTTGATATTTTGTTAAGGGCTTAGAATAGCATCCAACATACAATAAGCAATGAGTGATTATTAAGTAAATAAATGATGTCACTGGCTACTTGCTATCACTTTACATAGCCCTAGTTCTTTCTCTGTACAACTGCTTTACTGGGGAGAACTGGGAGAGTAAAACACCCCTGCAATATTTAAGTCATTTTCCTGCTATTAACAAAGAGTTGAATTAATTTCTTGGGTAGAAATTAAAATTTTTGTTTATCATATTAAAAATAAAAAATCATAATGTTATGTTTAAAACAAATATTACTGAGGCAAGCATTTTGTTACTGGCAAGTACAAATAGACTGTTGTTATACAAATACAGTCATTACAAAGGCACCTAGATAATCAATACCTTGTGTATCTACTGAAATACAAAGCTTTTGTATAAACACACTTATCAGAAACCCATCAGCAGTGATCTACTTTTGATTACTATATGATAAATGGTCCAGAGAAGCATCAACAATTCTATTATCTCATTTAGGACAAGTCTCAAGGAAAAGAATGAGTGGGGAAGCCAGATACATTATTTGCATATACAACAGCATGTCCAATTAACCACTTGCTGACAGAGATTCATTTATTATTCATCCTATTCCAGCATATGTTAATACTTTGACAGTAGACATGAAAAAATGACTGATACAGCACATTGAATTTTGGAAATGTTAAGTGAGGACTTCAAGGAAGTGCATAGCTTAGAGTGTTGAGAAATATTCTGTTATTTCAATTTTGGAAAGATGTAATGTAGAGAATGATTAATTTACAGTGAATATCTAGGCTCAAAAGAGTCTAAAATGGCAAGACTTTCAGAAATCAATATGAAATATAAAATATATAGACTACTAAATAATGTTCTGCAAAGCAACTAGAAAGTTTAATTTCTATAATATACCTTCCAGATAAAAATCCCCAGAGGCATTTAAACTAGTCATGCGTTGGTATTACTTCTCTACACTAGCTTGTAATATAACTTATAATTGAAAAGTATAACTACATATAAAATGACATAGATATGAACTAGAGCATTTTTCTTGAAATATCCGAAAGAGAAGTTCTTTAGGAAAATGACATATTTCTTTAAAACGTCCTGCTGCTTACCCAAATAAAAGTGATAATTGAATAGTTATGTGAGTACCAGGACAGTGAGTTTCCATATTAGCCCTAAATGCATTTTTAGAACATCATCACAATCACTCATAACAATGTGCTTCATGCTGGGGAAGTACATGGATAATGCAATCTTAATGTAAAATTAAGATGAATTAACGTAAAATTAAAATGAATTCAAAATCATTTCAGCTTTAAGAAGCATCAGAAATACCACTCTTCTAGCAGCTCTGAATCTTGTAGTCATTATGACCAGATGGTAACTAATAGCCAAGACAGACTGAACCACATAAATAATTACATGCACCAAAGTTAGTCCAATGGCAACTCAGACAATCAAAATAACTGTCAGAAGTGGTGTGCAAGTTAGTGATGTCACTGCCTGTATTCTACCACACATGAAAAATCAC
The DNA here is from genome assembly GCF_014754425.2 of Oryx dammah. Taxonomy (NCBI): domain Eukaryota; kingdom Metazoa; phylum Chordata; class Mammalia; order Artiodactyla; family Bovidae; genus Oryx; species Oryx dammah. The sequence continues at coordinate 32,107,491 of NW_024070209.1, forward strand.
TGCCTTATCATTCACTAAAAAGGTCTATTTCTTTCTCAATGATCATTTTCAGAGATATAGCATAATGTTTGTTCATCAATTTAGTTACATGGGAAAACAAGTCACCAAATATGTACATGAACACAAAGTCCATAACCTTGCTTTTAAAAACTGTGGGTCACATTATATAATACATTTATACTGGAGATCTCATTGCCAAAAAAGATCTAATATACTGAGTTTTGCAATGAAAATGTCTACAAGATTCATAGAAGCTTCATGTAAAACTTAATATGTACATAACCAAGTATTTTGACTGCACACTGGAGAAAAACCTTTCTACCTCAGTTACAATTCAAAAACCCACAGATATTAAGTTCATACAATAGACATAGTAGGTTCTTCTTGGCTGCCTGTATAGCTAGTGATTAAAAGGAAGTTTGTCCCAAAATCATCATTTTAGTCATAAAGTGTTTTATCATTGTTACATAGCTAATGTTACATTATTTATCACTGCCTGAGTGATATCACTGCCTGAGTTATGTTGAACTTGATAATGGTCCTTATTTTTTAATCCTTCCCCCCTTACTATTACTTTTCAGCTAAATATCAAAATGCAATATTAACTAAAAGTTCTTTTACCTGAATGGAGATATAAATTTCATATCTATACTCACCTGAAATTCTTAACAACTATATGAGTTAACTAACTTTTTTGATTAAGTTTTTTCTTAATGAAGAAACAATTTTTTGTTGCTTTTTTGGAGTAATGACTTGGAAAATGATGAGAGTGGGACAAAACTCAGGTTTTTAAAATTCACATGCAATATTCTTTTCAAAATCCTGCCACTTAACATATTGGAGTGAGAAAGCAAAAAAGTACTGGGGCTACTTAATTAAGTGACCCTGGAAGAATCTTCACCTCTCTAAATCCATTTCCTTGTCAGCAAAATGGTAATTATAAGTCCTGCTAGGGTTATGATGATGATTAAATGAGACACTTTACATGAGGGCTCTGTGGAAATATATACATAAAATCCAGCTATTTTTACTAAGTTCTGTCAAAAGCTTGATGGAATTCATTGTTATTTGATCAAAACTGAAAAAAACTCTTGCATTTTGTGAGGGAATGTAATGTTTTAAAAAGCTATTACCGATTTCAGTGTGGAGAAATACTCTTCACCCTACACAGCCCAAAAAAGAACTCGGCTAAAAGACCACGTGAAAGGAAGCAGGTGCTTTTCTAAGAGATATTCTGTAGGACCTTAGCTGACATGCAAGTAAGTACTCAGCAAGTTACCCTGAGCCTGACCCCCACACCAGGCTCCTGTGCATCTAAAAAAGCCACCTCTACCTCATGAGGACAACTGGATGGCTTAGGGAGTCTGTATACAATCTTTGCAAAAATATCTCCAGTTACAGCATGTTTACAATCAATAAAGTTCTGGGAAAAGGCTAGAGTATGAGGATTTTAAGAGATCCTTATTGCCAAAAGAATCTTAGAACTCAAAGTTGAAAAGGATCTTGTCCAATTAAAAAAAATTTGGCATATGAATAAAAAAACAATATAAAATGCCACTCTCAACATTACTATTGAGAGCCTTAACACCTTTACAAACAATTATGTCTTTCATTAAAATAAGGCACACAAGGGAGTGTAAATGAGGCACTGATAGCTGACTGTATACAGGTGGTTTTCTCTATAGGAATTAAATTCAGTTGCTGTATTCTGTTCTCAAGGACCAAGGTTCAAATTGCCTTAGGCTATCCAGTGTTCAGAAACACTGGATAAACTGGTACAGCCCCTCCTCACTGCTGGAGCACAGGCTTCTGGGAAGAGTATTCTTAACATGGAGGAAGATGAGTCAGAAGATGAGGGTTCTACCTCCAACTCTGTTACCAATTTGATTCTATGAGTTCAGTTCATTTACACTATTTACAGCTCTGTTGTCACATCTATAAAATGAGAGGAATGGGATCCCCAAACTTTAGGGCTGGGAGAGAAGTTAAGGTTCAAAGCTGTGACTGAATTCCAGAAGTCACACATTTACTCATTGGTTGAATCAGAACCAGAATTCCTGATTTCAAGATCTGGTTTTTCCCACTACATATGTCTTTGCTCTGTAATCTCTTATAAGTGTTTCAAAGTGTATTTTATCATGGTAAGAACACTTAACATGAGGTTTACCCTATTAGGAAAATTTTAAGTGTACAATACAGTATTGTTAATTGTAGTCACAATGTTGTGCAGAAGATCTGTAGAACTTACTCATCTTGTGTAACTGATACTTTATGCTTGTTGATTAGGAACTACCTCATTTCCTCTTTTCTCCATCCAGCCTTAGCAACCACCATTCTGTCCTCTAATTCTATGAATTTGATTGTTTTAGATGTTTCATATAAGTGGAATCATGTAGCATTTGTCTAAGACTGGCTTATTTCACTCAGCGTAACACCCTCAAAGTTTATCCATGTTGCAACATACTACAGAATATCCTTCTTTTTTAAGGTTGAATGCATATTCCACATTTTCTTTATATATTCAATCCAAATCACAGTACGATATCACCTAAGATGGCTGTTATCAAAAAGACAAATTTTGACAAAGAAGTGACTGGAACCCATATACACTATGAGTAGGAATACAAAATGCTACAGCCACAGCTACTCTGAAAAATAGTATGGGTGTTAATCAAAAAATTCTAAATACAACCACTATTTGATCCAGCAATCCCACTTCTATCAAAAAGAATTGACATTAGGGTTCTGCAGATACGTCATCACTCCCTTGTTTACTGTAACACCCTTCACAATACAAAAATGTGGAAACCAATTTTTTTTTAACAAACATTTTTTGGGGGCCTATTGTCATCTGACCACTTAACAAATCCATGGTCCTATTTATTCTTCATGGAGATGCAACTCATTGTATTTTCATTTTATAGGTTGAAAAACTGTACTCAATATGCCAGCAGATTTGGAAAACTCAGCAGTGGCCACAGGACTGGAAAAGGTCAGTTTTCATTCCAATCCCAAAGAAAGGCGATGCCAAAGAACGCTCAAACTAACGCACAGTTGCACTCGTCTCGCTAGCAAAGTAATGCTCAAAACGCACAATTGCACTCATCTCACACGCTAACAAAGTAATGCTCAAAATTCTCCAAGCCAGGCTTCAGCGGTACGTGAACCATGAATTTCCAGATGTTCAAGCTGGATTTAGAAAAGGCAGAGGAACCAGAGATCAAATTGCCAACATCCACTGGATCATCGAAAAAGTGAGAGTTCCAGAAACACATCTATTTCTGCTTTATTGACTATGCCAAAGCCTTTGACTGTGTGGATCAGAACAAACTGTGGAACATTCTGAGAGAGATGGGAATACCAGACCACCTGACCTGCCTCTTGAGAAATCTGTATGCAGCTCAGGAAGCAACAGTTAGAACTAGACATGGAACAACAGACTAGTTCCAAATCGGGAAAGGAGTATGTCAAGGCTGTATGTTGTCACCCTGCTTATTTAACTTCTATGCAGAGTACATCATGAGAAACACTGGGCTGGAGGAAGCACAAGATGGAATCAAGATTGCTGGGAGAAATATCAATAACCTCAGATACGCAGATGACACTACCTTTGTGGCACTAAGTGAAGAAGAACTAAAGAGCCTCTTGATGAAAGTGAAAGAGGAGAGTGAAAAAGTTGGCTTAAAGCTCAACATTCAGAAAACTAAGATCATGGCATCTGGTCCCATCACTTCATGGCAAATAGATGAGGAAACAGCATCAGACTTTTTTTTTTTTTTTCAGCTCCAAAATCACTGCAGATGGTGACTGCAGCCATGAAATTAAAAGACGCTTACTCCTTGGAAGGAAAGTTATGACCAACCTAGACAGCATATTAAAAAGCTATGTTTTTTCCAGTGGTCATGTATGGATATGAGAGTTGGACTATAAAGAAAGCTGAGCACCAAAGAATTGATGCTTTGGAACTGTGGTGTTGGAGAAGACTCTTGAGAGTCCCTTGGACTGTAAGGAGATCCAACCAGTCCATTCTGAAGGAGATCGGTCCTGAATATTCATTGGAATTACTGATGTTGAAGCTGAAACTCCAATACTTTGGCCACTTGATATGAAGAACTGACTCATTGGAAAAGACCCTGATGCTGGAAAAGATTGAAGGCAGGAGAAGGGGACGACAGAGGATGAGATGGTTGGATGGCATCACAGACTCAATGGACATGAGTTTGAGTAAGCTCCAGGAGTTAGTAATGGACAAGGAGGCCTGGTGTGCTGCAGTCCATAAGGTCGCAAAGAGTCGGACTCGACTGAGTGACTGAACTGAAGTGAGGTTGAAAAAACAATCTTAGGGAGGATAAGGAAGTTAGTGAATTTATATAAGGTGAGAAAGTGGCAGTGGCCAAATTTTCAGGTAGAAAATGATTTTGAGAATTATCTTCACCAGACCAAGCTGCCTCAACTACTTTTGTTAATACATTAGTGTGAACTTAAATCAGTGAATCCCCTGCCTTAAATACATTTGCAAAATAAGCCTTATTTCTATTTGAAAAATAAAAAGCTCTATGTTTTTGTTAGAGGAAATATATGCAGCTACTTGGTGGAAAGCAATTGTGTAAGGAGCTGTTTCTGGAACATTAACATTAAAGGATAATGCAACGTGATGTAGCTAAAATTCACTATGTTGATGTTTTCATCAGATCATTTCATGTTGAGCCCTGGATGATTTCTACATATACATAAAGTTTATAGCTTCTGTATTTATGCTCAGAGGCTATTTGCTTTTAAAGGGCAAGTTTGTTTAAAGATGAACCCTTTCTAACAATAGCTTGCTGTATTTTTGGAACTAAATTGCAAAAATTTTTGATGGTCATGATTGGGTATATTAGTTCCTCCTCTCTCCCCTCTGCTACCAATGTCCCCCTTGTTATCTGACCTGTCCTGATATCTGGTGTACAAACACAAAAACAGGCACATATTACCAAATGGATGAATGGGCCATCTAAGAAATCAATATATTAAAATTAAGGGCAACTAAGACACTAGAGTCTTGGACTACTTGGGCCATAATTAATTCAAGGATTCTTCCAGGAGTATTAGCTGACAAGCTTGTCTAACGTATCATGGCAGAGATGCACACTTTTGTCCAAGAAGCCAAAGTAAGGAAGAAGTGTGGGGTAGGATTATCCACTTTAGCAGAATATTCATAGCTAAAAATGTTCTGAGTTTCACATATGAATCAATTACCAGGAAAGCAAAATTGTTTAACACAGTAAAGTATATTTTGAAAGGCGTTGTTAACTCTCTTGGTTGCTAGACAAAAGAGCAAACGGATCACTGTATCATACAGCACCCTCCCGACTGTGAGAAAAACAAAAACCTCCTCAGAATCAATGAAGTGATCCATGAGACACCTGGCAGATGCCATCAGCCTCTCTCATAGTATCCACTATCGTAAATACATGCTGGCAGCAAGATGTGAAGTCCTGGTCCTTGTAATGATTTCTACTCCAAGAGATTAACCATGAAAGCACATGGAAGACCCTCTCAGTTCAAGTTTTGAAAGCTCTGAGCTCATGCAATTGCTCTGGGCAACAGGCCCTGCAGAGTTGCTTCTAATTCCTCTTTGACTGCAACCAGAGACTTGGCTGTATATTTTGGTGCCCCTGTGGTGTGCCTCAGTATCCCTACAAGGAAAAGGGTATTCAAACTGCCTCCAAAAGCCCCCATACTTTTTAGAAGTTTAGTGTGTGTATGAAAGTGCCTCTGAAAGAGAAATGTTATCAATTTAAGATACAATTATTTTCCATATAGAAGTGCAATGGGCTATCTCAATTATAAACCACACTTTTAAAAATCTGTTAACATTCCCTTCTGGGAAAGCCCTTTAATAGTATAAGCTAATCGTGGCAGCAAAATTTCCGGAGTTCATACTAGTGGGAGGAGAATGGCTGGCACTGCTATGCTCATTCCTATGATAGTTTTCTCTTTCCTTTATCTCCTGAATTTATTGAGATGCTCTAAGCTAATTTTTGAAAGTATGCAGAGGTACTTAGGAAATCCAGGAGCAGAGGTAAAAACCTGAGCATCACACTGACATCATTCTATGCTCAGCACATATGGCACCTCACTAAAGCAATACCAACTGAACACACTGGCTTATTCTGAACTCTTGCTGGCTTTCGGTAGCAGTCTTAATTACAAGCAGGCTTACTTTTTATCATTTACAGTCACACAGTTCTCCATTTATTTGACTAGGAAAATTCAATTTTTCTGTGGAGGTATTTTCAACCTTTATATTTTGAAGTACATGCAAAATAAAATAGGATCTTGCAGTGATCTCAAAACCTGCTTCTCATATTCATTAAAAAAAAATCCTCATCATAATCTCTGCAACTGGGTCAGCTTGCACAAAGATGCTCAGAGTAGCGATGAGTGCTTTCAGCACCCCGCAATCCTTGTGACACCTCCTAATAGTGCAAATGAAGCATGGCATGATGAGAAAATGAAGAAGAATGGACCTGGACAGTCAGCCCAGCAGTTTTCAAAACACAGAGGGGAGACTCAATTTTGTTCCCTTAAATACACCACACATGATTTTTCTTTTACACATTTGAGCACATGCATGCTTTCCCTATTATGAGAAAAATGTCTCATGATTCCACAAAATCCTATTATCAGCAAACAGGGTAGCTTGTGTGTTCATCTATATATGTATATTTGCCATAGTCTCAATTTTTGAGCCAAACTTCATTTACACCTGCCTTGATTTTCAGCCAGGAGTTTATCATATTGTCATTCACCTTTGTGCTTTTCCTTCACCCTCATCTATGAGGCTCAGAGATTATTTCCTTGTGGGCACTCTCTCTAATTAGCTGAATATTCAGAGAGTTTATTGACCCAACAAATTCAACATCACCTCTTTCTTATTAGGTTTCTTTTAAGCCACCACCCTGCCTGCTCTGCTCTCAGCCTCTCTGCATCCCCACCTCACTCTCATCACCACCTCACTGCTGTCTCTCCATCTTCCACCCTCAGAGGCTTATTTCATCCTTAACATGCCTCAGCTGTTCTCTAGGCAGAGTTTATCCCCTCTTTCAAGGGAGGGAAGACAGAAAGTACGAAAAACCCACAGCTGCTTTTATTTGGTGGAGGTTGGCTACTGACTGGTAAGTTTGCTACCCTGATTAAAAAGAAAAAAAAAAAAAAAGAATCAGAAAGCTTCTTCCAAAAGTATGTGTGAGAAGGGTGTAAGAGTTTCAAAAAGAAACAAATATGACCATACAACAGAACCTTCGAAGGAAAGAGAGTTTTCTGACTCAAAATAATGCCAACTGCTGGTCACATACAATTCCCTCCGCCACCCATCCATTCTTTCCCTTTCCCAGCGATAGATACGCCTGGTTTTTCATTCACGCACAGAGAGAATCACTACATTCTGGTGAGAAGGAAGTGTTTGCAGAGACCAGCAGAGGGCGCCTGACTGGGGCAGAAGCTGCAATGGTAGGAGAACCAGGGTGCCTCTCCGCGGCGGGGCCCCCTTGGTCTTCTCTTCCCACAACCCCCGGGTGCCCTCCGATTTCAGCCACATCCCTTGGGAGACAGGCAGAGCCGCAGCAAAGGAGAAATTAATATGCATATAAGATTATTAGCCAAGCGCTCCCTACTGGTACAAGTAGGCGCCCCACCCTCTCGCATACCCCATCTGGCTCACCGCACCCACCCACGCTCTGTCTGCCCCGCCCGCGCCTGGGCTTGTTTCCTTTCCTCCGGGTTCGCACAATTTTGCACAAAGGCCGGGCAGTGGGTAAGGACTGCACTTGGGAAAGGGTGCCGCAAGCTACCAGGATACTGTGGACAAGGGAGAGAGCTAGGCAACTCCTTGCTGTTTCAGAGGGATCTTTCCTTCCTGTCACTTTGTGCCAAAAGGAAAAAAAAAAAAAAACCACTTTGAAGGTATCACTCAGGTCTCCATCCTAGGCACGCTGAACTGGAGAGAGTTCTAGAGAGGGAACTGGAAGAAGCAAGGGAAGGGATTTCTGGGCTCATTATGAGAGTGTCTAAGCCACTCCTAAAGGAGATGCCCAGGGGATTTGTTCTCAGTTGGGTTAGGCTGTAGCCTCTCACATCTAACCAGAACTGTCTCCAGGTGGGAAGCCTTCCCTGGGGAAGGGGCCATTCTGCTATAACTAGCAGCTGCTAGGGGGAGAGAATTCCCTAAGGAGGGGTAAAGTGTTCAGTGAGGAACCAAGTCTGAAAGGGAAAGGGGCCCTGCAAGCAAAAGAGGGAGAAAAAGATGTAAAAAGAGTGTCCGTAACTTTCACCTTCCTTCTTAAAGTAACAGACTTTACAACAGAGGAAAAGAAAAATTGGGACTGGGGGAAGACACACACACACACAGACACACATACACACACACACAAACTGCTGATGTTTTATTTATTGGGAACTCAAAGAATCTGAAATAGGCATTTATCTGAAGATGCCAGGAACCTGGCTTTACACTGCTGGCCATTCTGGAGAAGAAACCTACCAACCAAAGCTTTCCTCCATACTCTGCTCTTTACAAAGGAATTCCCGGTGAGAACAATTCTCTCTGTTCTAACTTCTCCTCCTCCAGGCAGACCTCCTAGCTTAATTATACCAGCCAGCACTGACCCACCTGTCCTCTTTGGGGAGCACTATACTCTGAGGAAGGAGGACACAGGACCTCCCTTATCTCAACAGCCTTCACACATGATCCAAAAAGAAGCATGTAAGTGTGAGGGATGGGGGAAAGTGGACGGGGTTCAGAGGTCCTCTCTAAACTGGGCAGGGGCTGGCAATCATAAGAGAGGGTGCCTGCACCACCCTCCCAGCTTCTCCAATTAAGGGGAGAGGTGAGGACAAGTGGAAACAGCCTCCTGTTGAGTGAGTCCCGGGACCTGCCGCCATCACTGCCGTCTGGGCGCTCTTTGGAGGAATGTGCGGGCTGGAACCTCTCCCTCCCCCAGACCAGCGAAGACGGACAGGAGGTGGGGCAGCACACAGCACAGACAAAAGGTTCGGAGAGCGCTCCTCTCTCGGGAGCTCAGGTCCCCGGACAGAGCTCGGTCCCCTATTCGGCCACACCGAGTGACCTTCTCGCTAGGAACGCCCCCTTCCCGCGGGGCCCAGGCGCCCGACCAGGGATGGTCCTTTAATAGGTGCCCCCATCTCTCTCCCGACACCCCCCGACAAGGAACGCCCCTCCCACCCCTCACCACAAACACCCGCGACGCCTTCCTCCAGCCCCTTTCTATTGTCTTCAAAGAGATAAGTGGCTCCCACCAAACACACCCAAATGCACCTCCCTCTCTCGCGCTCCCATTTCTCCGAGCCTTAAGGGCCGAGAAGCGAGTGCCGGGTTGGAAGGGGGGAGCGAGGGAGTAGCCCGCGAGAACTTGGCATCGCAGACCCACCGTGTCCGCCTCGCAAGGATGCCGGTGACCTGTAGATTGCAATAGGCACTGAATGATGCTTGCTGCTGCCATGGAAATGGTGGATGTGGTGCGCTCCCAGACTGGACGCCCCCCAAGCCACTCCTAGGAGGCCGCTGAGGGTGAGCGGGACTACCCAGAGCAGGGCCAGGCGCCCCCCCGCGCCGCCGCCGCCGCCGCCGCCCCCAGGCGAGCCCAGCTCGGCGCCGCACCGGAGCATCCTCTGGTACATGGCGGGGCGCCCGCCGAGGGGCCGCCGCCGCGGGAGGCAAAGTTTGGGGCGCGGGGAGGGGAGAGGGCGCTGGGGAGCGGGCAGCTCAGGGTGGGCTGCAGGGCCGGCCGCCTCACCGCGCCAGGGCACCCATCCTCTCCCTCCTTCGGACAGTCTTCTCGGGGTCCTGGAGTCCACCGTGCCTTGCACCCCAAAGATTCCGAAACATAGCCGAGGCGAATGCAGCTGATAGGGGCTCGTCCGGAAAGGCAGTCCCGGGGAACAGCAAGCGCGGAGCAGGCGGCTGCTCCCAGATTTCCAGGGCTCCAGGTTCTCGAGAGATACTCCCAAAGAGTTTCGGGCGAGTGCGTGCCGGGGGGTGGGGAGCGGGGAAACGGTTTAAAGCTCCTCCCGGAGGGTCCTCACTTCTACATGACAGCCATCCACCGCGAATCCACTAGGTAAATCCATTTAGCATTGTGTGTGGGAACCGAGGAGGCCACTTCGCCGGCCCAACCTCCTTTCAAGGGAGAAGCAGACCCCATGGACTCCAGGCGCCCCTTCGCTCCATTCAGGTCGGGCCGGCTTGCCCGCTCGCGCCAGCCTCCCCCGGGCAGCGCGCGGAGCAGCGGCGCGCATCGCCTGCTCCCGAGGCAATCTCCGCGTCCGCCGCCTCCTGACACACGCCCGGCAAGGGGTTCAGAGAGAAGAGTGCACCCTTACGAAAGAAGCAGGGATCGAACGGGGGAAAGAGAGCTGGGGAAAAGCAGAAGCAGACAAAGGAGTGGTGGGGGGGGGGGGGAGCAAAAGAAAAAGAAAAAAAAAAAAGAGAAGAAAAACCACACAAGCTGGCGAAGCGAGGGGCTCTATGCAAATCTGCAGTCTCCAAACAGCAAATCACTGAAGCTCGGATGCAATGCAGAGGACGAGCCTATGTAACGAGGGAGGCTGGTCTGGCTTCCCACAAAAATCGCCCTGCTTTGCCTCTCTCAAGCATTCTCCACACATCAAAGGGACACGTGTACCGCGATGCGGGGAACACCTAAAAGGCAACTCTCCCTCCTCTGCCAGGTGATCCCGCCGTCTGAATTACAACGGCAAATGGCACCCGTCCCCTACCCCTATGGTTTAGATGTAACCAGTGTCCTGAGGGCTCTTAAAAGAGAAAGAATTCGGCTCTTTTTATTGGACCAAACTTGTTCTGCCAGGTGTTCAAACCAAGTCTGCGAAATATGGCTTGACACCATCTACTCGAGCATCAGTTTTGATGATCTGTTAATTACACATATTACTCATAACAAAGAGCCCTGGTTCCTACTACAATATCATATCTCATATAAGGCCGTAGAAGTGCAGGAAGCCAAACTACACAAGGAGGAAAAGGAATGAGTAAATCTGCCTATTGAGGAAGAGAGAATAAAAGAGAGAAAGAAGGAGACAGCTGAGAAAGGAAGACAGAAGAGAGAAACAGTATGAATGAGATTGCTTGTGTCTTGGTCCAACATTTTAGGGTTCTTTAAGAACCCCCAAGATCTCTGTAAAAGCACAGTTATGATCTTTTATATGGGTGGAGTTCTGCTCTTCTATTATCATGTTTCATAAGAAAAAAAAAACACCAATAAATCAGGAAATAAAAATTCCTTAACCTCTAAGGAGGAGAGGACATTATATTCTATTGGTGAAATGAAGAATCTTTAACCTGAAGCAATGTGCCCTGGAAAAGACAACACATAACTGAGAGTAAAAATCTTAGCATGGCAAGTAGACTTAGCCAGGACGACCACAGTCACTGGCAGCAGTGGCTGCTGCTGCTGCTGCTAAGTTGCTTCAGTTTTGTTCAACTCTGTGCAGCCCCATAGACAGCAGCCTACCAGGCTCCTCCGTCCATGGGATTTTCCAGGCAAGAGTACTGGAGTGGGGTGCCATTGCCTTCTCCACACTGGTGGCTAGTAGACAGGATATGGAAGTATGATTAAAAGAGTTCCCTGGTTTCTAAAAGAAGATAAAAACTATGGCATGACTAGTAGCTGGACATTTTTTTGTGTTTATTCCTATTTAAAGACAAAGAAAAACAACTCTGAATAAGCACTACCTCTCACAGGCTACTTACTGTCTATATAATCTCTTACACCAACAAAATTATGTATTGAAAAAAGGAGTTCTAGAAGGATTTGATACAAATCATCCACTCACCCAACTGGCCATTTAGATGTATATACTGCTTCGTAGTTCATTCAGAGTCAATCCTGGGACTCTGGTGGTCACTATGTTACCAGTGTACAGGGACTGCCTAATCAAATGTGTAGCATTCCAACACCTTACATCCTTTGCAAAAGTTTACCTTATTTTACTGAAAATGTAATAGTTCAGTCGCTCAGTCGTGTCCAACTCTACAACCCCATGAACCACAGCACGCCAGGCCCCCATGTCCATCACCAACTCCTGGAGTCCACCAAAACCCATGTCCATCGAGTCAGTGATGTCATCCAACTATCTTATCCTCTGTTGTCCCCTTCTCCTCCTGCCCTCAATCTTTCCCAGCATCAGAGTCTTTTCAAATGAGTCAGCTCTTCACATCAGGTGGCCAAAGTATTGGAGTTTCAGCTTTAGCATCAGTCCTTCCAATGAACACCCAGGACTGATCTCCTTTAGGATGGACTGGTTGGATCTCTTTGCAGTCCAAGGGACTCTCAAGAGTATTCTCCAACACCATAGTTCAAAAGCATCAATTCTTTGGTGCTCAGCTTTCTTTATAGTCCAACTCTCACATCCATACATGACCACTGGAAAAACCATAGCCTAAATAGCTTAGTCAGGCTAGTGAAGGTGCTTTTATCTACTTAAATACACCATGTCTCCCAACTTACCACAACTGCTCAAAGATCAAGAGAACCCGAATCCAGCACTTTCCACTGTGTCCTGTTCCCATCCTTATCCCCAATCCATTTTCTCTCATTTTGTTACTTTTTAGCATGTGGGTTTTAATTCACTAGATTGTCAATATCCATTTTTAAAACATCCAGTAAGCTTCAAAAAGAAAAATGAGGAGCACTAATTTAAGAAATGGGAAATCTGGGCTGCCTTCTTGGCACTGCCATTTAAAATACCGGTTATGTCACATTAGTAACCCAGCATCTCCCCAAGGCTCTGTGGCTTCCTTTATAAAACAGTCATGTCCCTGTCTTTCCTAACAATCCCACAGGGCAGGAAGGGTATAATGTAATATTTAATGAGAGAGGGCTTTAAAATATATCAGAGACTCCACAGAGTACAGGCAGTATGTCTCTCCTTCTGTAGAGGTCTAACATATTGAAGCTGATGGGCCTATACCATTCATCCAGTTCCTTTCCATCTATAAATATGTAGAACACTGCATGGTTCTCTGATAGCCTGGTTAAGGGTGATGATCTGTCTTTCCCTTCCTAACTAGATAGTAGATTCCTGAAGAGGAGAGGAAACAAATCTTCGTTTGTACTCCCTCTAGTGCCCAGCATTTGTGAAGTAAAAATTTATGTCTTAATGCATATAGTCAATTGTCATTATTTACAGAAGTTATGGTCTAAAAAGTGACTATGAACACTGATTTAGGGAATACCAAACCATTGCTCCTCTGGGTTAGGTTCCTACAAGTCTCTGCTCACAGTATTTTCATCAACAGATTGATATATAACCTTATTTTATGTGTTTTCTGTTTAAAGACATCTTTACTGAAAAAAAAAATATATATAGTTAATTCATAACACTGAATTCAGAGCCAAGATCACTATAACTTAAGCCTGAATGAAGCTTCTGTAACATACTTATTTTCTCCGTAAGACATATCATGGTTTTCTTGCACTCAGGAACATTAAACAGCACTTCAGCATTATGTTTAGGGACTATTTTAAACAACAGAATCACCAACAAAAAGAACAGAAATGTGAAAAATATGGTACTAACTAGACCACACAAAGGACATTTGTTTACAATATAAGCTGAAGGCAGAATGTTGCCTTGTTTGACCTCAACTGGGAAGGTGGGTGTTGAGGACTCAAATGTTTTGCCACTCTGTGCATGTCTGTTAAGGATCTCCTTGGTGCCATGAGTGCTGATTTGGGGTTATAAATTTTATTGCAGAGGTGAGGTCACACCCGTGAAAAACAGCGATTGACTTTCTTGAATTAACAAGAAGGAGGGGGTGAAATTTGGGAAATGATTTGTATAAATGAAAGAAATAGGAATAGAGTAAGTGTAGAAGATTTTGATGAAACTTTCCAAGAGCACTCGATGAACAAGACTCCCCTGATTGTCTTACATTGTCTCAGGCCTTGGGAGATGAAGGTGGGGTTAGGGAAGGCATAGGCCAGGAATATCAGTTTTACTGGAGTCTCAAGGGCTTAAGAGGAAATATTTATGACTACCTTGGAAGAAGAAATTGTAGCTGTCTGGGGCACCTTTGCAATACTTAGGAAGTTCTGGGTTGGATTCTGTGATACAGATGCTGCAATATTTGTTATAAATGACTGTAATTTGGTGGAACAAGGAGCAATTCTATCTAGAGAGTGGAGAAAAGTCTTGTGAGCAAACTCATGCCTAATGTGGATGAAGCTAATAAAGATTGTGCTTACTTCTGATGTCTCCTCAGCGGGTCCATTCCTGAGGCTGGAAGTGTATTATTTAAAGGAAACTGAGGCAATGCTGACATATGTTCTCACATGAGTAAACAACTGTTTGGAGGAGACACAGGGCTTGGCTGCCCGTAATTTACTCTTAAATATTTCAGCATGGACAATGTGATATAAATGTGTGTTAGTACTATTCTATGTCTCAGGAGAATTGGTTGCTTTCACCAGGAATGCATGCTCTAATGTTTCAGCCAGAACCACAGAAGTCAGAGGGGGCTTCTAGAAGGCTTGAGTTATCATCATCTCTAATCATGATATGGCTTTGCTCATTAATTGGAATATATGTTGGAAACAGGTTATCATTAATGAACTAAATGGCTTGTCAGTTTGTTAATGGAGGTTAAGAATGGGTTGTCTTTGGTGAAATCATTAACATTCAAGATATGTGGACTGGCCAACATTTTTATGAATATGCTTTGCTTCTATTTAAATAGACTATGCAGATCTAAGAGAACTTTCACCCTTTACTGTAAGCAATAGTGCCATAATATTAGTAATAATAAGAACTGACATATTTGTAATGTCACAACTCTGAGAGATGTAAAAGAGTGAGTTCATTTAGTCATCACAAAACGATATGAAACCAGTGCTCACTGATCCCTTCATCACTTAATTCTAACAGACGAGGATCTGAATGCTATCACTGAAATACTGCCATATTTGCTTCAAGAATTCTATTTGCAAGACATTTGTGGGAGGTGGTGCTTAAAAGAACCAGGAGTTGGAAATTCATCAAGCTTCCATAACAGGCTATAAGATTTTGTACCTACTTGGTAATAAATGTCTGCTTCTGTGGCAAAAGTTGGTCTGTGTCTTAAATCCACTAGGACCTGTGGGAATGCTTGGAAGACTGGTTCACCCTCCTCTGCCTCTGACCACCTTGTGTACCAAGATCTACCAAGAGAATATAATATCTATAAATGGGAGGCTATTCTAGATTCATTCACCACCAATGATTCACAGTGGACAAGAAGGCAGGTGATTTAGTGTGAAGAAATGGGAGATGGGATTGAAAGCTGAGGGGAGAAAAGAAAGAAAATAGATGAAGAAAGAGGAGAAGAGCGTGGAGAAGGGGGAGTGTGCACAGAAATGGAAAAGGACAGGTCACTTCAAACCATTTTTTCCTATTCCTAAAATCAACCCTTCCGCCTCAAGAAGCAGGATGGTTGTCAGGCAGACACTTTCAACCTTTTTGTATTTTTCTTAAAACTTAATTGGAAATGGTTACAGCTCAGTATTAAGCTTTTAAAATAGAAAGGTAGACACTAAAACAGCAGAGAGGAAGTATATTAAAACCCACAGGCAGCGCCAATCTTTTAAAAATTAAAAATGAGGAGAGTGTCAATCATGCATTTTGCATTTCTACTGATGTCAGCACAAGAAAGGCAAAGAGAACCCATGTATCCATCTACCTGCATTTCTGGGTGGGGACTGAGAGACAGTGAAGAGGGGGAGACCCAGGAGAGGATGCTATCTGTGAAGCTGTAAAGACAAACCTCTGATCCTGTTACCTTTGTGGGTTATTGCAGGTCCCTAAAGGAGTTCTGATAAAATATTGGGGAAAGAGAGAAGAGACGAAGAAAAAAAAAAAAAGAAAGGAAGGCAAGAAGGAGGGAGGGAGGAAAAAAGAGAATGAATGAAGGAGGGAGGGAAGGAAGGGAGGGAGGGAAGGGGGTGGGGGGAGGAAACATGCCAGGCCTAAAAGCATCCCTGGAAATCTTGTAGTTCAATCTCTTCAGATGATAAAGTTGAGGTCCACAAAAGTAATAATGATACCAAAAATTCAGATATACTTATGATGTGTTTACTTATCTGGAAGTGCACCTTCATCACCCCCCACCCATAGTCTCATCATAGATGTAGACTGGTGAATTCAGTCCATGTACCTGCTACCTAGAAGCTCCACATTGATATACCAAAGGAGGGAGAGCAGCAGAAACCCAAGATGAGACAGCACGATGCCCAGTTTTCTCAAAACAAATTAAAGCCTGTGGTTTGATTTGTGAAATATGAATCTATTTATTCAATCACAGTTAGCGGCGTTTAGGCCTGAAATATTTTATGCTCCCTATCTTTTCTCTTGCCTTTTTAAATTAAAACTTAATTTTGACATCTGACATAAAATTCATTGCCTAAGCACCAAGGCTGGGCCATAGACATTTCATTATCAACTGCCTCTTTAAGTGCTGTGGGTATTACTTTGGCACCAACCAGTCATATACTTTCAATCCCTAGCACCTTACATTGTTTGTATAGTTATTTAAATGAAGTTGTGTTGCTGACAAACTCTTCCCTAGGTTCATGCGGTCTGATGGGTCTGCATTCATAGTGTAGAGGAAGAATATGTGGCTTGAGTGCCCGGAGTGTGGGTTTGAATCGGACTCTGTGATTATTATCCATCTGACACTGGGTTTAATGGACCCTTACTCCCATTTCCTTGTATGTAAAATGATTATAACACTGTGTAATGAAATAGAACAGCCTCTAAAATATATTAAGCACTAAATATAAGTTACTGCCACTTACATGTACATATTTTAGATAGTGACTAAAGACATACCAATAATGAGCTGTAACAGGATTTTTAATTTTGCCCAATTTCAGACTCTTCCCACTCAGTCAAGTTCAGCCACCTCCATGATTCTGTTTCTCTAAAACTGTGATGCTCAAACTTTAGTGTGTCTGAGAATCACTAGAACAGCTTATTAAATCATAGATTGCTTTGCTTTTGAGTCCCTTGATCTGTACAGTGGCCTGATAATTTGCATTTTTAACAAGTTCCCAGGTAATGCTCCTACTGCTGGCCCAGGGGAACTAGATTTTCAGAACCACTGCTCTGTCTGAATGTCAAAGTCTTTAACATGGGTTTTATTAACCAACACCGGGAGGGCTTTCTAATTAAGTTCCTTACCAATAACTTCGCCTCTCTGGCTGTGTACTCTAAACAGACAGCAGTGCTCTTCCCAAAGCTCTTCTTTAAAGCATTCTTTAAAGACTTCAAGATGTCTACCTTATAAACCTAGATGTTCTCATTTCACACCATGTAACTATAAATTCCTTTCATTCTACTTAGAAAAAACTATTTTCTTTTCTCTCTCATCTTTTGAATTTGAGCTCTTCCTCAGTTAGCCTAGCCAGTGGCTAGAGGTAGGACTGAGTTCTTACAGGACTGACTGCATGACATTACACTCTGAATCTGACTTTACTAACCTATTAGCCATGTGGCCTTAGGTAGGTGAGAATGCTTGTTTCCATATAAAAGCTAATCATCCAAATAGTCAGGTACCATTTAAAAAAAGAAAAGAAAAAAACTAGTCCCTTTCAGGTCCTGGCATTTGAAGTTTTCAGTCTGACCAGCATCAACTACAGGAAAGATCAAATGACAAAAACTGACAACCTGGGAGCTGTCCCCTGCATCAGCGGTGGCACAGTCTGTCATATACATGCATTGCTGCAGAAGAAAGCAACACGGGATTATTGAGAATGGAACTAGAGTTGAAGGACGACTATAAGGCAAATTAGGGTGATATAAAAACTGAGATGTAATTTGCAAATTTCTTAGTAAATAAAGATATTCAAATCTAGAACCAGACATCATACCCATACCATGAGTTCAATTTCCTGAATGCTGGAGTACTTGGAGCATAACACCGATCTGATCTATCTTTATGGATATATGTTCCGGAGCATATGTTGCCATTTGAATTCACTGAAAAGAATCTAATCATGCAATTTGAACTGAATCTCTAAATAGGTTTGTCTGGGATCTATAATCTAATCACCATCCAATTCAGGACAAATAGATTACACACTTTGTAAGAGTGATATTTTGAAGTTAGCACTACAGTTAAGTTAGTGTGATTATCCCACTACAAAGACTGGTGTTCCAGGTAATTCAAAGTTCTTTACCATGGCATATTAAGCCCTTCAAAATTTGCCTCCATCCTGCCTCGGTCTTATTTTTATCTCAACTTCTGCCACTTCTCCCGCAAACATCCTAGGCTCCAGACACATGAACTTCTCTTCCCTAAACATACTATATGTTTTCACTTTTGCACTGCTCATGCAATTCTCTCTGTAAAAAGATTATCTTTTCTCCTTCCTATGTCTCTTTAATAGCTCATTTATTCTTCTATAAAATTGTTGGAAAATTTTCTAAACTCTGTCAGTTATTTGCTAAACTCTCTCAAGTATAGACTATCACAAATACCTAAAAAAAAAAAAAAAAACTGAGGTATGTAATAGTATATTTATACTATCATTGTGCTGAATGAATGGAATATCAAAGTAATAGATTAAATGTATCTCCGTATGTAGGAGTTTAAAAAACTCCTTACAAACCAAAAAACAAAAGAAATGAAACAAACCCTATTCAATTTATCCTTGTAGGCTTTTGATGAGCTTGTTCATTGCCTAAAATATGTAAGAAATTCAGGTTAAACTTCGGTTTGAATGATAAATTGGTTATGAAGAATAATGGAATTCATTGTCATTTTCCTACTCATGTTGTATACAGATGTCTGTCTTTCCTCTTCTATGTAAAAGGAAAATAAAATAGCACCAAGCAAAGTTGCTTGCTGCCAAGTTGAATTGCCAAGCAAACATTTATAGCCAACTTATAAATCCTTGAAAATAGGGTTTTATAATGGAAATACTGGCAGCATTTTAACTATAACCATTCAAATAATATCACTATAGCAACGTATAATCCAATATACCTGTTCTGGGATTGATGAGAGACTTAGCTATAGGTTTTGGGAAAACTTCCAGTGGCTCAATTCAGATTGAATGATCATTCCATTTGAATCTCTTAGGATATTTATATTTATTTCCAAATGTGTAGTATATTTTCCAAAATATTTATTCTTAAAATATAGGATATATTTTTTGATACTTGTATAAAAATATATGACCTCTGAGAGGCATTTCCAAAAACCATTAATCAGTTTTTTTTTTTTTAAACTGTCTTCTTTTTCTCTCTCGAAAGAATTACTTTCCTCAGCTTTTCTCTGTTCTGTTGCTGAGATGATTCCCCCAGAAACTTGTGTGTTTATCTTGACAGGTGTTAGTAGATCTGTGGACCTCTGTGGAATTGTTCCTAGTTGTGTTGAGGTACAGTAGAAAACACTATGTCTGCAAACTAATGAACTTACCTTATTGCATTCTAAATAAAATAAACCACCCAGCGAGTGGAATTAATCTACTAATGTCTTCCTAATGAAGCTTTCATTAGGCATATGGTGTCATCTTCAATATTTAACACATGATAGGTATTAAAACAAAGCATATCTGGTAATTTTTTAAATGCATACATGATGACTGCCTTGTATATTATTTTCAAATGAACTAGTTTACCCTTAGATTGTTTTAGACACCTAATCAAAGAGATACAAGAAACATTTCTAGACTTGAGCGAATGTTTCACATCCAAATGGAAAGAAGAAATGTCTTATCTACCATCACCCTTAAATAATTAAAACCAGATTTGCTGTTCTAATTTTTAAGAATGCAGCTATATAACAGTGTACAATTTTCTGTGCAATGTAAAATGCCACTCATTAATGAAATTTAAGAGCCAGATATTGAGAATGGAATGGTGTAAGTCCAAGTCACAGTGGTTTGCTTTAAAATAATGCTACTTCCTAGCATAGCAAACAGAAGATTAAATTCTGATTGAATACTTCAATAGTCAATGGAAGATCAGCTGCAAACATAATCTGTTTCCTTTCTTATTGGCAAGGAAAAAAAAATCAAAGTATAATGCAGAAATACCTGCCTACTTCAGAAATTCATCAGTTTGGGATCATGTGCTATCTTATTCCATCTAACATTTATAGTACCATGTAGACAAGCCACAGAGGAGTCACATGCTCATTGCTGTACTAAGCCAAATTCTTAATTTCTCATTTCAGGTTGCCATATAATATTATCTCCTATCTTGGAACAGTAATCACGGCTGTCCAAATGAGACTTGTAGATCTTATCAGTCATGCATTTTACTACTATTATTAAAATTTACTCATTTCAATGATTATTTACTGCCAGGCCTTTCAGAGGCTAGTAAACAGACAGTAAAAAAGTAAAGGTGGGTCTTTTTTCCTTCAGCAGTAGGAGCCAGAAACAGTGTGAAAGCAACAGGTCATTAAGAAAGGCAATTTCCTACTTGAGGGATTAGACAGTACCCTCGTTTGTACTGTTAAATCACAGTTTGGGTTATTTTTTCAAGTGATACTGATTTTTTTTTTTCAATTTACATAGTCTCTAGAGAAACTGCAAGAGATCCCCAAACACAAACCATCTCAGCCAATCAATAAAATCGATTTTAAAAAGCCCTCATTTATATTTATTGGAGAAGGCAATGGCACCCCACTCCAGTACTCTTGCCTGGAAAACCCCATGGACGGAGGAGCCTGGTAGGCTGCAGTCCATGGGGTTGTGAAGAATTGGACACGACTGAACGACTTCACTTTCAGTTTTCACTTTCACGCATTGAAGAAGGAAATGGCAACTCACTCCAGTGTTCTTGCCTGGAGAATCCCAGGGATGGGGGAGCCTGGTGGGCTGCCATCTATGGGGTCACACAGAGTTGGACACGACTGAAGCAACTTAGCAGTAGCAGTAGCAGCATTTATATTTACAGCCTTGAGCAAACCTTCACACAGCATGTAAAATAATAATAATAATAACAAACTAAACCACAACACAAGCTAAAGATAATTAGCTTAACAAGGAAGACTTCGAACTGATATGTGAGGCTTTTTTCTTTTATTATTTAGGGAAAATATAGGTGATTTTTATTTTGAAGCAGCTCACATTTGCTAGCATTACAAAATTGAAAACTATGTAAGTTTCAGCAAATGTTTGCTTTCCTTTTTGGATTCACAACAATAACCACTGCCATCAGTCAGTATTGCATTCAGATTTGAGAAAATTTGAAGCATAAAACTGTGCTCTTGAATATCATGTAAAAATCTTAATCACTTTAAAATGCTTTTACATTCAAGGAGGACTAGGGCATAGTCTTAATAGAGGCAAACAACAGTTATATGTATAAAATGGGAAGTAAAATCATGAGGTTGTTTTCACAGCCCATTTTTTTAAAGGTTTATTGCTTATGAGTCATGTTTAAGGAAGCTGTACTTTTTCTATGCTGAAGATTGTTATATCAGATAATTAAAAACAGAAATTTCCTGTAGCTAAATAGTAGGCTTGTGACAAAACCTTATTATTTATCTCTACATATTCCTCAGTTACCCAGTTTGCCTAGAATCCTACATTTCATACTATTAACAGACACCTGAGGTATGGTGGATGATTAGTAAACAAAGCTCTAACTTTTATTTTAATCATCCTTTTTTTACCACTTTGTCAAAATAGTGATGCTAAGGCAGTTTTGAACTCCATAGCCTATAGAGACATTAAAAGCAAGAGAACAAATATATTAACATAGATATTTCTTGTTTTATATATAACTTGAGTGATATTTTCTAACTTGGTGGAATAATCTACTGTATAAACTTGGGAATTATTTGTGAAAATTAAAGGGAATAGGGAACTATACACAAAAATCAAATTAGAAGAGTACAGATCTACAATCCAATAGGATAAAATTTGACTGTTACAATCATACAGTCTTAGAAGAAGTTTGAAGTTGTCCAGTGTGGCTGAAATAAGCAGAATCTGGAGCAATAAATGATATTATTTTTACCCAGTAAAAATCCCTCAATCCAGTAATAGATTAAAAACAGGTTAGTTGGGCAAATGAAATTTGAATCCACTGGGTTTCCAAAACTGGGAATTAAAGAAAAAAATCAAGAGTTGGATTACTATTAAGGAATGGAAAATAGGTTACAATTTTCCAGATTTTAAAAAATAGCACAAAAATACTGTAATAAGACTCAGATCTGGTTCTAAAGAACCCAATAGTTTCTTATGACTTACTGGGTAGTATCTATATAGGAATACCAAGATTCACTTTAAAATTCAGTGACTTTAGTCCCTATAGTTTTTAGGGGCAGCCCAGTCCTTGGATCATAGATCAAGCTTAGAAAGGCAGTTATAGCAGAAACTTCAAATTTGTACTCATTATCTATTCTGCCATCTTCCCAGAAAATTGAATGACCTGTTTTTGGGGAGTAGGGAGGAATAAAGTACATAGAATGGCAATATGTCCCATTAAGAAACTTGCTTTCCCAAAATTCCCGATAGTCAGAGTGTCCTTATGACCCCATTAATCTTGCGGGAATATAAATGGAAGTTCTTGGGAAAGATTTTCTACAAAGACAGACTTGGACAGCATGTCCTTTTCTTCTTTGTGCCACAAAATCTTATTCCTTTTGTCCAAAATGCAGAATCACTGCTATGAAAGATACCCATTCTGAGACCATGAGGTCAAAATCATATTCTAAGGATGGAAAAGTAAGAAGGAGTCTAAATAATTGACATTATTCTACTGGAGTTATACTAGCCTTACCTCACCTACGTCTGAGCTTCTTATTAAATATGAAAACTAAATGATCTGTTTAAATCAGTGTAAGTCAGGTTATCAATTTGGGGAAGTAAATATATACCTAATATATAATTAATTTCTGGTAAGGATGATTATTTAGGTGAGTTGGTTAGCCATGTTGGACTCAGGGTGACATTTATTCTTAAGGAAAGTCAATAACATACTGTCCAGAACTGTGATTTTAATGGGTCAGGATATGCTTTGGATTACTCCAGAACAACATGCACTTTAGAAAGGTAGTTGCTTTAATAAAGGGGCCTATTAGAGATAATAATTGAGGAATAAGGCTATCTACGGCCCTTGAACAAGAAGAAAATGACTTTGAGCAAAGAATGTTTTGGGCCTGAAGGGAAGTGTTCTCTCTTTGTCCTTCCCAAGCATGCCAGGGAAAAGGAAGAGAACATTCTATTTTCTAGAAATAAGGAACTAGAACCTGCCAAAGATATATTCTCAATCAGGAAGTCTCTGAAGTGGGCTTATTAGTAATAAACTCATCTTTCCAATCAGTATACCTAAATGTGAGTAGGTGCAGCTGATATACATTATTTTTCTATTTATTCCTTAAAGTATCAAATAATTTATTGATTGAACAAATATTTACTGAGTACCTGCTCTATAGCAGGATGTGTACCAGGCCCTGATCTCATCCAGAAAGAAACATTTGGGGGTTTGGTTCTAGTTGAGGAAAGGAGTCTTTGAGTTTATTGCCTCCTTATCTTAAACTGGGCTCATCCCAGTCCTCTCTTGAAGTCTATAAAAGGCTAATATGTACCTTGACTTATAGAAACTGCCCTGTAGATAGGATTGAATTAGAACTGAATGCGTCTTACTTCAGTTAATATAGTTTCATACTCAAAGGGTTTCAAAGCAGTTCAGACATGCTTATTGACCAGGTGCTTACCACCTATTTGGCAAATGCTGTTTATAAAGTTTTCAAGAAACAAATATTGATCCAAACAATTCCCTTGCATTTAATATTCTATCATTCTAGAAGGCCACTATTAACTTTGATGTACACATGCAATTACCTGTCTGACTAAAGAGTTTCAATTGCCCTAACTCTTGGGCACCACACCATGATTAAATGCATAGAAGCAACAAGTTGTTAACTTGGGCAGCCAGAAAACCACTGTGGCACAAGATCAATAGTTATATCACCTACTAAAGAATGTCTTTGTCATTGTTTTCTACAGTCCTCGAAGTCCTAGATAAGAATTTACAGCTGGGTTTTGTTCTTCTTCTGTGTACATATTATTTATGCAAATAAAAATTAAATTTATCTAGGAAGAGTCTAGATGGTCCATAGAGGAGTGAAGATTGTTTTAATTATTGTAGAGCTCATAAAATACATTTCAACTGGCAGGGCATCCTCTTCAACAGACTACCATATGCTTCAGAATAGGGAAAATTAGCATGCATAAATGTAAAATATTGCATGGGGCTTTGAGAAAAGTCAGTAGCACAAGCACAGGATGAGGGAAACCTGATTCTGTAGTTCTTAGTTTAGAAAAGTACCATGAGATTTTCACTGAACAAAAAAGTAATCATAGACAACTTTTTGATGCAACTGTTATAAAAAACAGCATGAATTTAATTGAAGGATGTAGTTCTTTTTTTCCATACTTTACATAAAACACATATGGAATATGGTTTGACATGCTGAGTTCCTTATTTTAAAAGATACATTGACAAAAGGAATGACCAGATGCTCAGAAGAGCCATGAAAATGAAGTGAGAGTGTTAGTCACTCAGTCATGTCCGACTCTGCAACCCCATGGGCTGTAGGCAGGCTCCTCTGTCCATGGGATTTTCCAGGCAGGAATAATGGAGTGGGTAGCCATTCCCTTCTCCAGGGGTCTTCCTGACCTAGGGATTGAACCTGGGTTTCCTGCATTGCAGGCAGATTCTTTACCATCTGATAGGTATGTTTCACTGACTTTGCAGCTAGAGAAAGAGCCAATAGATGGAAACAGATTAATAAAGAAGCAGATTATCGCCCTAAGATAAATGAAGATTTCAGAAAGTGGGAATTTGGGATTAATCTGCATTTCCACAAGGTAATTTCTGATGTGTTCCCCTGTCCTGAGATCTTACCTGTGAACAGGTCCTTAAAGAAATAATGGAACTTGAGAGAAATAATAAAGTGAGCTTTAGGTCTAATTGTCAACCAAGGAAACTGAAAGAAGGATCTTATGCAAGAGTTGTCAAGAAGAAGCACAAAGGCTACCCTCTGATGTATATACTGCTGCACCCTCATTAGGCAAGTAACTCATCTCCAAGTACCTTCTTGGGGAGCTAGGTAATGATCCAGAGGAAAGTAGACATAATTATTATTTTATATATCTTCAATCATATGTCCTTAGTTCCAGGAAATGTACTCCATGTTCTTTAGGAAGGGGTGCAGGAGGGAAGTACCATAATACATATAAGAAAAAATAATTCTAACTCTAAGAAGCTGAGAATGCATAGCCACCAGTTTGGAAGCCTAAAAATAAATAGTCTAAAATAGGAGAAGAGAGGAGACCTCATTGGAGAAAATAGAAGGGCAAGGTCAAAATGATCTGAGAAAAAGGTGGATGGTGAAGTAATCATGATAACTGCAGACATAAGTAAAAGGGCACGTGTGAAATAAACCAAACAACCCATATTACCTTACTATATTATATATCTTCTATGAAATTTCCTGGACTCTGTTGCAATTAGACTGTACCACGCAAACTATCAACTTCTGACTAAGTGTAATAACAATGCACACTCTATTTGATCATAAGCATTAAGAGTTTTATCAGTGCTCAACTAAACTCAAATTCTTATCTTTTCATACTAGATCACCTGGGTAGATGTTACAGGAGGTTAAACAAATTCTACAATCCCAAATATTTAGGCTCAAATAAATTTAATAGCATGGTGTTACTTGTCTTCCATATTCTGGTAGAACTGATACACAGCTACCTTATGTACGCTTAATCTGAAAAAAGTAGCCAGTTGTGATTTCTGATTATAACTCCCCTCTACAACATTTCCTATGGCTTCAAACACTCACATATAGGCAGACTGGCATTTCTATTGGAGGTGATACTAAAATAACCACTGACCCACAACTCCCACAGGTTGCTACTAGAAGCGTTGAGCAGTATATATTCCTACTCATTTCAGTGAGCTCTGATGTAAGAAGTAAACAAATTAGAGAATGCAGATAAAAGGCCAAAAGAAAGGTATTAAAAGAATGATGGCCATGGCTAACAGGCAAAGAGAAACACTCTTGATAAAAGCTATTTATTCTATTTATTGAAGACTCTCCTCAGCTTCTACTTCTTCCACTATTTCACCCATGATTTATCACGACCTGAGCCACCGTGTAGCTCTTCCAGCTAGACTCTAGCTTCATCACGGTAGGGTCTATGTCTTATGTTTTTTCTGGTTCTCCATTTCATAAAACAGGTCTCCATTTAAAATACAGTGAGCCAACTACTCACAGAACTTTCTTGTGAAACCATGATTTAAAGTTGTGCTTCACCCTGGACTTACTGAATTTCTGAGGTTTTGCTCAGGAATCTGCATTTGTAACGAATGACTGGACACTAGTTTCACAAATATTTGCCAGCCCAAAGCCTTGCATAGAGCAGGTGCTTATAAATGTCTGGCACTGCTGTTAAGATATTGCTTCTTGGCATGTCCATCCATATGTGTTTATGAGAAACAGAGAAACAATGATTTCCTCAGTGTGTCCTCTGTCAGCCACTAGGTAGTAAATGCCTTGAAGGTTGATGTCTTGTCCAGATGGTCCTCTGTATCTTCTTTAAATTTTTTTTTCTATAAAACTAGGCACTTCCTAGAGTGTATCATAAATAATTGTTTATGATAAGAAGGAAAAAGACAACAGTGAAGGAAAAGGAACATGGAAAAAGAGCTGTGAGGGAAAGAAGGAGGGTTATTCTAAAAACTCCTTTACTTGGATGAACTGGAATTCAAAAGTGCTAATGAATTTTCTGCTTAAATTTTTTCTAATTAATTCCTTTGTTCACCACTTAACTTCATTGAGAATTATCCCCTATTTTTTTTTTTGAGATTACTAAAGACAGTCGTCCTGTGATAAAACATAATGGAAATAATATGAAAAATAATATATATACATGTATAACTGAGTCACTTTTAAAGCAGTAATTAATACAACATTGTAATTTAACTATACTTCAATAAAATTTTTTTTTTAAAAGACAGTCTTTTTTTGGATTGAAGATAGACCATACTATGAAGGGCATAGAACAAACCTGTACTATAGTAGTAAGGAATTGCTGGTCTCTATTTATCCTCCTAAATAAAATTGATTTAATGGAAATAATTTCAATTTCTATATGTATATATAGGTTTGCATATGTATGTATGTATAATTACTTCATAAGGATAAACTCAGCAATGACCTGTGCCAATTATGGGCAGCGTTAATGAGCTATAAGATGGACTCACCCAGTCACCCATGATTTCCAATTGTCTTTTATTGCAGAAGACACTCCTCATCTTTCACTCGGGTCTAACTCCCACACACACCTTCTGTGTCCTTGTTTTATTATCACAAATAGACAAAAGATAAAATTGGAAATTAAGACTTGAGAACAAGTTTATGTCCAAACCAATAGGGACATGAGGCTTCATTGCTTCTAATCTCTAGGATTCAATTTTTCAAGTGGTGGGAAGACCCCTGCTTTCCATTTCCATTTTTTCCTACTGAGGATGAGTCTTACACTCAAGAATTGCTTTCTAACAGAACAGCAAATATGTGCGTGTGTGTGTGTGTGTGTGTGTGTGTGTGTAAGAATGTAAAGATCTATCTATGTTAAAGATCTCTATTCACTACACCTTAATTAAGAAGATTCTGTGGCATAGATGGGTTAAGCAATTCACTCAGAATTGCAAAGTTAACTAAATTACAGATCAGATTCTTTTCCTGGGATGTACGAAAAAGCTTCAAGGGGACCAAGAATCTTCAAACTTGTATGCAAATTGCTTATGTGCATCTGTGCATTTTTGTGGAGGCAGGATCCATAATTTTATAAGACTCTCAAAACGTTCCTCAATGTAGTTGGGAGAGTTATTGCTAGACCTGTAATTTATAAAATATTTTTATAACTAAAGAAAAATAGAGTTGAAGGTCATGAAACCCAAACTTCCAGTTAATATTACCCTTAGGTAATATTTCTGGTAGAGAGCATGCAACAACCTCTGTCTAGTATATTCAGATAACTAATAGCTTATGACCATTCATGCTACCAGGGTTCAAAGTTCTAATAATTAGAAAGGGATTAATTTCTCTGTATATTTCCTATTCTATATTTTCTCACAAAGCGCCAAGTACAGCCTTTCAAGCCACAAAAATAAAGCCATTTTGCTTACTCAGAAATATTTGAAGATGATGGTTATAGTCCCAAGAATCCATGCTTCTCTGATCAAAACAGCCCCAAAGTTGCCATTCTAGACTCATGCACATTTAGAGCTGGAAAGAATGTATTTCAGTTTGTCAATATTCTTTAACAAACATACAATCAAATTCTAAAAATGATGCCCCACTTGTGACCTGGTTAGTCCATGATTAGACTGTCCCTGGTGAGTATTTTGCACCCCCTCTCTTTTGGGGGGTGTAGGATCATAATATTTTACTATCTAACTTGCAGGATTGGGTTAATGACTTTTTCAGAAGTTTCCCACCTGAAAGGCAACAGAGCAACAGGCATGAAGTTGGGCCATTCACACCCAACTCTAGGCAGTTCCAGTTCCAGATTTAACAGTAATGAGGTTAACATAAATAAAATATTTGAAATTAACAAAAGAGAAACAGTATATATTCTTTTTTATGTGAAAAATCTGGCATTTTTTCCATAGGTTGAGTAAGAAACAAAGAATGGAACACCTAGATTTATAAAATCTGAGCAAAGATGAGCAAGGATGATTTAGAATATAGTTTTTCTATTTCAAGTGTCAGAAAAAGTATTGTCAGGTTTACTTGATATAAAAGTTCCAGGACTTCCCTGGAGGTCCAGTGGTTAGGACTCCATGATTCTAATACAAGAGGGCATGTTTTTGGTCCCTGGTGGGGAAACTAAGATCCTACAACCTGTGTGGCATGGCCAATAAATAAATAAATAGAATAAAAGTTCCACAAACCACTTCCTTGCAATGTATACTCACAGCCCAAACTTCAATAATGTAGCAACAATCATGCAAAAAATTTAAACCTAGAAAATGGATAAAATGAAAAAGTCATTCTCTTTTCCTTATCCAATATGGATTTTCTACATCAGCATTCCCCTAAGACTGTTAATATGAACACTAAACCTAACAAGTGTTCAGTGAAGATAAAAGACTGACAGCTAAATACATTTCAAAAACATCCCCTATCACATCTGCTTGTTGGTGATCCCCACTGCAAGTTACACATTTCAGATTTCAAGACCTTCCCCTTTTAAAGACACCTATTAACATCCCACAGCACCAAGGTTGCCCAAAATACACTTTGAGAATGACTATACCACACTGATCCAATTGACCACATTTCTATCAATTCTCCACTCTATGTTTTAAGTGAGTGCATACTCTTGAGTAGTAAGTAAGAATTGTGAGTACACATTCTCCTTTATGATAGACACTCCTGAACTTAGGACCTGATGAAACACAGCATGCCCTATGGAAGAGCGGAAGTGAAGGGAAGTCCCTCAGTTGTGTTCAACTCTTGTGACCCCATGGACTGTAGCCTGCCAGGCTCCTCTGTCTATGGAATTCTCCAGGCCAGCATACTGGAGTGGGTAGCTGATCCCTTCTCCAGCAGATCTTCCCAATGCAGGAATTGAATGGGGCTCTCTTGCATTGCAGGGGGATTCTTTACCAGCTCAGCTACCAGGGAAGCCCATGGAAGAGGTCAGTTCAGTTCGGTCTCTCAGTTGTGTCCGATTCTTTGCAACCCCATGGACTGCAGCATGCCAGGCCTCCCTGTCCATCACCAGTTTCCTGGAGCTTGCTCAAACTCATGTCCATTGAGTTGGTGATGTCGTCCAACCATCTCATCCTCTGTCATCCCCTTCTCCTCCCACCCTCAATCTTTCCCAGCATCAGGGTCTTTTTTAGTGAGTCATTTCTTCACATCAGGTGGCCAAAGGATTGGAGCTTCACCTTCAGCATCAGCCCTTCCAATGTATATTTCGGACTGATTTCCTTTAGGATAGACTAGTTGGATCTCCGTGCAGTTCAAGGGACTCTCAAGAGTCTTCTCCAACACCACAGTTCAAAGGATCAATTCTTCCACACTCAGCTTTCTTCATACATAGTCCAACTCTCACATCCAAACATGACTGCTGGAAAAACCATATCCTTCACTAGGTGGACCTTTGTTGGCAAAGTAATGTCTCTGATTTTTAATATGCTGTCTAGTTTGGTCATAGCTTTTCTTCCAAGGAGCAAGCGTCTTTTAATTTCATGGCTGAAGTCACCATCTGTAGTGATTTCAGAGCCCCCCAAAATAAAGTCTGTCACTGTTTCCATTGTTTCCGAATCTGTTTGCCCAAATGAAGTGATGGCACTGGATGCCATGATCTTAATTTTCTGGATGTTGAGCTTTAAGCCAACTTTTTCACTCTCCTCTTTCACTTTCATCAAGAGGCTCTTTAGCTCTTTTTCACTTTCTGCCATTAGCGTGGTGTCACCTGCATATCTGAGGTTATTCATATTTCTCCCAGAAATCTTGATTAAAGCTTGTGCTTCATCTAGCCTGGCATTTCGCATGATGTACTCTGCCTATAAGTTAAATAAGAAGGTTACAATATACAGCCTTGATGTACTCCTTTCCCAATTTGGAACCAGTCTGTTGTTCCATGTCCAGTTCTAAATGTTGCTTCTTGACCTGCATACAGATTTCTCAGGAGGCAGGTCAGGTGGTCTGGTATTCCCATGTCTTAAAGAATTTTCCACAGTTTGTTGTGATCCACAAAGTCAAAGGCTTTGGCGTAGTCAATAAAGCAGAAATAGATGTTTTTCTTGAACTCTCTTGCTTTTTTGATGATCCAACAAATGATGGCAATTTGATCTCTGGTTCCTCTGCCTTTTCTAAATCCACTTTGAACATCTGGAAGTTCATTGTTCACATACTGTTGAAGCTTGGCTTGGAAAATTTGGAGCATTACCTTGCTAGCGTGTGAAATAAGTGCAATCATGTGGTAGTTTGAGCATTCTTTGGCTTTGCCCTTATTTGGGATTGGAATGAAAACTAACCTTTTCCAGTCCTGTGACCACTGCTGAGTTTTCCAAATTTGCTGGAGGAGTTAGGTTAGGTCAAAGATGTGTGTGTGTGTGTGTGTGTGTGTGTGTTTGCCTCAGTCAGTTCAGTTCAGTTCAGTCGCTCAGTCATGTCTGACTCTTTGCGACCCCATGAATCGCAGCACGCCAGACCTCCCTGTCCATCACTAACTCCCGGAGTTCACTCAGACTCACGTCCATCAAGTTAGTGATGCCATCCAGCCATCTCATTCTCTGTTGTCCCCTTCTCCTCCTGCCCCTAATCCCTCCCAGCATCAGAGTCTTTTCCAATGAGTCAAGTCTTTGCATGAGGTGGCCAAAGTACTGGAGTTTCAGCTTTAGCATCATTCCTTCCAAAGTAATCCCAGGGCTGATCTCCTTCAGAATGGACTGGTTGCCTCAGGCCTAAGTAAATGAAAGCTCTAAGTTTAGGTTGGAAATTATTGATATTCCTCTTCTACTCCTGGCAATTGATGGCTAAGTAAACTCATTCCTTTCCAGTCCCCATATTCTCACTTGCAGAAAGATCTATGAATGATAGTGATAAAGATTCAGATTTGGGAGGGAGATTTCACTTTGGCCTCAAGTCCATGTTGGGTGTTTTAATTATTTTTTCTAGAGAGTTCTGCATGGAAAGAATTTAGGCACGCATTTTGTGTTGTTCTTGAGAATCCTGTGAGGATAGGAATCCTAGAAGAATAGTACTCAAGACATTTCTAGGTCATAGCTGTAATGTCATCAGCAAAATAGCACCAAAGTTACTGTGGTCATAGTTTTTCTGTCTTTTTCTTTTGTGTGTGTGTGTGTGTGTGTGTGTGTGTGTGTGTGTGTGTGTATATGTATATATATATAATCCATATTGAAGTATCTTCAGGTGAATGAGGCAGTCCTGGATTTGCTTGAAAACAATCAAGTCAGAGGGTAGAAATTGAGGGAGTTTAACTTACAGGTAAAACCATGTCAATGTATTAGATAACTGCCAGAACTGGGTACCGGTACATTTGGATACTCATTATCTGCCTGTTTTCTTTGTTATTGATATGTTCTTTGACTAAAGTTTAATAGTAATAAATACCACAATCTGACACAGAACTTTCAACCTTATAAATAAATTCATAGACATGAGTGTGACAGTTGGAAAGTTTTCTCCAAGTGGTTAAAGCATTCACTATTGTAACTAACAGTTTTGCTGAGGCTACTATTATCAACTGTAGCACCCACATACACATAGTATTCCTGCGCATATTCTCCTTATTGGAGTGAGTGATCCCATTTGGCCAAAGAGAAAATATTAAAAATCATCATGTTGTTGTTCAGTCAATACAGTTGTGTCTGACTCTTTGCAACCCCATGGACTGCAGCATGCCAGGATTCCCTGTTCTTCATATCTTCCAGAGTTTGCTCAAACTCATGTCCATTGAGTCAATAAGCCATCCAACTATCTCATCCTCTGTTCCCCTCTTCTCCTCCTGCCCTCAGTCTTTCCCAGCATCAGAGTCTTTTACAATGAGTTGGTTCTTTGCATCAGGTGGCCACATCATCATAAAACTATGTAATTATTGATTGAATGGTAACCATAATGTTATGAGAATTTTAACAGTCAGTATCTAATGTAGAGTCAAGTATCACATTCAATATTTTGAGACAATATTTTTAAAGTCTATATTTTGTGAATTGCAAATAATTCCAGCTTGAATGTTAGTGAATGCAACAAGTTTCTGTAAAAGCTTTTGAGTTTCAGAAGCTTCCTTTTGACAGATTTTTGAGTTATGGAATGCAGCCATCAGCAGTCTGTAGAAAAATGAAGTACTGCAAGTCTATTTTTATGCAGCTGGGATCAAGCTACTAAATGGATCAAAAGAAATAATTTCTCTGAAGAGGTGGCTGTTGACACCAGTGCCCTAAAAATAAGTGCAATTTTGTGGGTACAAAAACTTGTTTATACTTCAGTGTAAGTAACTATAGATACAGTTTCCATATATATGCTCACACTCAAGATATATTGGATCCACTCTGAACATATTTTAATACACATCAGTTTAACATCACTGCCATTAAAGGGAAATTGCATGCTAGTTCGTGGACAATTGACATAGCTAATGACAATTATTCCTACTAGACTAACTTATTAGTCAATAATAAAAACAACTAAAATCATTATCCAACTCTTATTTTGTGCCAAATACCAACCAAATCCTTTCCAATATTATTTTATTGTATCTTTGAATTAAATTTGATTTTAATAACTAGCTATTATTACTACCAGTTTATAGATGAATAAGCTGACTCTTTGAGAGTTTAAAGGGTAACTTGCCAAAGATTATAAAGCTAGTATGTCTCTGAGTTGGAATTTGAATGCTGGTCTAATACCAAAGCTCTTAATCACTAAATTATATGCTACCCTTTTAGGTTAGATACCATTTCAACTGGTTCTAAACTACAAGAAAAAATGTTAAGAAACAGCTGTATCTTTTAAAATCTCATTGAATGTGAAAGTAGGTTTATTTACCAAAAATTTGGTTAATTGGACAACTATAGCAATAAACAATGGATGCTGAAAGCTAGAGTTCAAGTATAAGAAAGTGCCAAGATAAGAAATAACAATGTGACACAATGAAAGTCTTCATCACAGTAAAAGGTCAGAATAAAAAAATAAAACAGAAAGTCTACAATAGGACACAAGAGGGATGGTTGATCTAGGAGTACAACGAAAAAAATTTAAATAGTTTTTTAAAAGGAAACCATTGAAGGCTCTGAATTAAAAAACAATGAATATAACCCCTTTACATATAATAATAAACAAACTAACTAACTGTCTTTTGAAGTAGAATTATATAGTCTTAGTTCCAGAGAATAAAAATTCCTCCAGGTAGCACCCCGACTGATTCAGAGGTGCTTCTGTTATGCACAGACCAGAGGATGCTGGCTGTAGCAAGGCTTTACCTTCAAACCAAACGATCAAAGAAAAGTTTACCTTAAAAGATGATCAATGGCTCATTAATAGCTGAAGAAAACACATTAACAAATTCCATTTGAAGATATATAAAGAGTATAAAAATATTTCCTACTGTTTATATCTGAAAGAGAGGGAATCAGTTCTGATGCAAATTTGAGACTTTAATGATCTAGAATGAAGGCAAAATTATTTGTCTCCTCCATGCTCTACTGGCAGCAGTTCTAAGACTTGCTCCACCAAAATCTGAAGCAGGATTGAAAAAAAAAAAAAAATAGGGAAATTATAGAAAATCTCCCAACAAAGATCCTTTCAACTTTATAACACTTTATAACATACTTAAGCTACTCAGGTTCTGTTGGTAGATTTACACAAACACTGATGAAGTATGGGTTTACTGAGTTTTGATGCTACAGGTTCCAGAACAACTTGATTTCAGAGAACAGGAAGTTTTCTGTTCTTCATTGTTCCAGAAAGGATGAGTTAAGAGATTTAGCTCACAAAAATTCAATTAATTCAATTAATAAAAACAATGCAGCCCTTTGCAAAGGAAATATTCATAAAGAACAATAGTAGATATAGAAATAATTCTACATGGTTGAAGACTGATTCTCTATGTAACTTTCAACAAATTATACAACCTCTCTGGCTTTCACATCCTTAAAATGAAAACTTGGGGCTAGTTCATCTCCAAAGAACCATCATGTGAAACACAAGACAGTTTCTTAATCTATCAAAAGACAGAAGACTGAGTTAAGGGCAGATATTTAATTGCTATCTCAATATCCACTCCCCCAATCCTCCTGGCCTCACCAGGCCAGTTTGCATTCTGCCATTTGCTCATATATTTGACTCTCATTACACATTTACAAGATGTGTAAGTGAAGAAATGGTTTGAAAAATATCCAACAGAAGTCATACACATTTTAGAAAGGCCGATTTATGAGGAATGAGTAAAGCAGTTGAGTCTGAACATTTGTGTTATCCCAACAAAGGTGACGGAAAGTGGGAAAGAAGATTGCAGCTTTGTAAGGCATAGACAAAAAGGAAGAGTCAGCAGTAATCAGGATTTTTCTTTTTAATTGTTCAAGTTCAGTGACATTATCATTTAACTCTGTGACTAGACAGCTGCCAAGAATCATGGAATCTTGGTTTCAAGAGTCAATTAAAACAGGCTAGACCACAGGCCTGTGCCTAGACATAGGCACATAGGAAATGAGAAGCACGCAATATAGGTATTCAGTATATAGAAATCAAATAGGAAAAGGAGTATGTCAAGGCTGTATATTGTCACCCTGTTTATTTAACTTATATGCAGAGCACATCATGAGAAACGCTGGGCTGGAAGAAACACAAGCTGGAATCAAGATTGCCGGGAGAAATATCAATAACCTCAGATATGCAGATGACACCACCCTTATGGCAGAAAGTGAAGAGGAACTAAAAAGCCTCTTGATGAAAGTGAAAGTGGAGAGTGAAAAAGTTGGCTTAAAGCTCAACATTCAGAAAAAGAAGATCATGGCATCCGGTCCCATCACTTCATGGGAAATAGATGGGGAAACAGTGGAAACAGTGTCAGACTTTATTTTGGGGGGCTTCAAAATCACTGCAGATGGTGACTGTAGCCATGAAATTAAAAGACGCTTACTCCTTGGAAGAAAAGTTATGACCAACCTAGATAGCATATTCAAAAGCAGAGACATTACTTTGCTGACTAAGGTCCATCTAGTCAAGGCTATGGTTTTTCCTGTGGTCATGTTTGGATGTGAAAGTTGGACTGTGAAGAAGGCTGAGCGCCGAAGAATTGACGCTTTTGAACTGTGGTGTTGGAGAAGACTCTTGAGAGTCCCTTGGACTGCAAGGAGATCCAACCAGTCCATTCTGAAGGAGATCAGCCCTGGGATTTCTTTGGAAAGAATGATGCTAAAGCTGAAACTCCAGTACTTTGGCCACCTCATGCGAAGAATTGTTTCACTGGAAAAGACTCTGATGCTGGGAGGGATTGGGGGCAGGAGAAGAAAGGGACGACAGAGGATGAGATGGCTGGATGGCATCACTGACTCTATGGACGTGAGTCT
This sequence comes from Oryx dammah, assembly GCF_014754425.2. Classification (NCBI taxonomy): domain Eukaryota; kingdom Metazoa; phylum Chordata; class Mammalia; order Artiodactyla; family Bovidae; genus Oryx; species Oryx dammah. The sequence continues at coordinate 32,143,635 of NW_024070209.1, forward strand.
GAGTGAACTCTGGGAGTTGGTGATGGAGAGGGAAGCCTGGCATGCTGCGATTCATGGGGTCACAAAGAGTCGGACACGACTGAGCGACTGAACTGAACAGAAGCTAGATTGGCCATGTAAATATTCACCTGTCAATAGGCTGCTCCCCAAGCAACAGAAGCTTGTCCTAATAACTGGCTTTTCTTCTTTTGGGGTGATTTTCACATATATTCACCTAGTAATCCCGTGAGAATCTGCTAGATAGATGCTGGTAATTGAATATAAGGAGTTAGGGCTATTTAAAATATTGGGACAGAAGGAGGGAGAAAGATATAACAATAAAAGTAGGTGGTTGATTCCTAATTTTGTCAACAAAATAAAGCTGTTTATTCTGAAAAGTGATTGTGAATTTGAAGTTTCTGAAGGGAATTCAGGATCAGATCATGTAACTTTAGAAGGCAAACCTGTTCTAACCCAGTTAGACTACAGTGTTCTGCTAAGGCTCCCTGACTTCACACACATATTGCTTCCAGGACTTCCCTCTCATGAAACTTTATAAAAATATGTAGGATCATTTGCTCAATATATATTTTCCCATATGGCCCAAAGATTACTCTGCCTTATTCATTGATGTAATTCCAGCAGAGTGTCTGTCATACAACAGACATTTAAAGTGTTCGCTAAAAGAAGAAATGTCCATACTGTAATGTCTTTGAAGAGAGGAGAGAAATGAAAATAAGAAAAAGGACTATGGAGAAGAGAGAGAAAGGCACAGTTTAGTGGAAGGTGAGAAGGGAGGTGGACAGGCACCAGATTGTCAAGATGACTTCAAAACTAACCCTTTATTTCACACAGTGAGGGAACCAGGGCAAATCTCTGAGGCGTCAATGTACTCACTTTCTCTCCCTGACCCATATACATTTTTTTTTTTTTATCCCTGACACATATATACTTCCTTAGTAATGTTTGCAGAGAAGGGCTAGACAAAATAAGATGGAAAATGAATATCAGAGAGATTGACAGGGGGAAATAACAAAGAAACAGACAGACTCTATTGTGTACAACCTCATGGTCAAAGATTTTCTACCTCCCTAAGAATCAGACTAGCTTGCAGGTGGAGTATTGACTGCTAGGCAGAGCATCATGGCTATAAAACAGACCACTGAGCTAGGCAATAAAAAATAGAGAGAGAGAAAGAGAATGAGAAGTCTAATGTCTTGTTTATGTCCCCTTTATAGCATCTTTGAGATGCTCTGCAGTCCCACAGCTGGCTTTAGTTCATATGCTTTTCTGATTAAGGCAATACATACCAAAGCAATCTAATATTAATGTGCAATTTGGAAAAAAAAATGAGGTGGTTGTAGAAAAGGAAGGGATCTTCACAAACAGTGTAACTAAACAACAACAGGATACAAGACTTGCTTAATTCTTTATTAAATAAATGCTTTATTTTAAGTCTCTAAAACATTTGTAACTCATTTTAAACAATCAATTCTAGCATATTGTGTTTAGTGACACTAATTCTTGTTTATAGCCTAATCCTTTGAGAATATGTTCCCAGTGAATACTTATAAGTAGTTACAAGTTTTATTATAACAGCCTTGATCACAGATTTACAAAAAAGCAATAAATGAAAGAAACGTAAATGTAAATGACTAGGATAATATCCAATAGGAAGAAATCTTTATTTGAAATGAAGTGTAAATCTTGACTGAGAAAATGCCTGTGAAAATTCTTCCAAGAAATGTTTTATAAACTCTTCATGAAGAACTAAAGTACTGTTTTAAATTTAAATGCTGGTTTTATAGTTTGTCACTTTACTATTATATAATTTGTAAGGCCAGGAGAAGTTTGAATACTGGATGCAAATTCACTCATGCATTCAATATTCCACATTGCTGGGAAATGATTCTAAAACTATATATATCTTCCCTCTAAGAGATTCTATTTCAATTTTGCTAATAACTGAATAACACATTATGACTATTCCAATTGTCTAAAGAATCCTGGGGTATTGGTACAACTGTTTCAAATAATTAGTTGTTTTGGAAATGTATTGACATATTTGGCTCCAATCTTCATATTGATAATAATATAGAGTGGTTAGGTGGAGAAATTTGGAAGACAGAGAGTATTATAATTCTGGCTCAGGAATTCACTGTCTGACAGCCTCTGTTTTCTTATCCATAAAGTAGGAAAAATACCCAATCACCAGGGACTGTATTATGATTGAATAGTGTGCCATGAGAAAAATATATTAATATAGCATGGTACCTGATATATAATGTGCAGTCAATAAATGACAGCAATTTATAACTGTAGTAAGGGATTGCTAGTATTAATAATAAAAGCCACCCATTACCGAGAAGCATTCTTATCATCACAATGCTTGGCATCTATCTCAGTTCTAAGAAAGATGATTTTCCACCTCCTCTCTTCTGTGAATTTCTACTTATGCCATATTATCATCACCAATAACTATTTACTGTAAGCCTAATAAGCATAAGGTATTACATTAGGCACTCTAAAAAATACAGCCAGAATCAATCGTTCTCTTCTGCAGGCCACTATCAGATCTTGTACTTCCTCTACCATGGCAGTGTCATTCTATGTTTTGATATTTATTCATATCTTATTTAAACTATTGGATAGAGAACTCTTCATGGATAGGTTTTACTCTGTATGCCAGCAGATAGTATAATGTCTGGAACATTGGACATGTCCATCTAAAGTTGAAAGAATGAATAAAACATTTCTAATTTCAAAAAGTTCAAGTTGAGGATAAACAATATGAATATTTTTAAAAAAAAATCCTACAGAATAAGAAAAGGTTTCACATATTTCCAAGAGAATAAATCTGTCCTCTGTCTACTAGTGGTAATTTATGAGCACAATGTTCTATTATCATGATGATATTCTGGGTGGTTACCTTCTATGCTGTGTATGAAGGAATGGGTTGCAAGAGAAGAGGGAGGAGGGAACTCTTTAATAAATTACCAAAGAATACCTCGGGAAAGAATGGGATTATTCACTGGGCTGAGGGCATGCCAGTCTTGTTAGTTTTGTGAGGAAACTGACAAGCAGAAATTGGAATTTAGTGAGAGGTCTAAAGGGGACTCGAGCTTCTAAACAGTAGGAAAACTTGCTTTTGGCTGTGGAAAGGAGTTCAAATAATACAGAATGGCATCCTATATAGTAATGCTTATCTAGAGAAATTAGCTGGAGATATTAATTTTAAATGTAAGGTGAAGGAGCCAAGCTTAACCTAATGGTAAATCCAACCTCTTTCGCCTTGTCTATCAACTAGCAAATATGCTTCAGTGTCAACCAATTGATCAGAGGGACCTTTGCCAGGAGAAGGTTCACAGATCCCCAGCTCTGGAGCCATGGATGTATTCTGTAGGAACGACTTTAGATGGGCCTTTGAGCTAGTGTAATATCCTATATGGGCTTCCCAGGTGGTGTTAGTGGTAAAAAAAAAAAAAAAACCCTGCTAATGCAGGAGAGGTAAGAGACATGGGTTCGATCCCTGGGTTGGGAAGATCCTCTAGAGGAGGGCATGGTAACCTACACCAGTTTTCATGACTGGAGAGTCCCATGGACAGAGAAGCCTTGCAGGCTGTGGTCCATAGGGTCGCAAAGAGTCAGACATGACTGAAGAGACTTCACACACACACACACACACACACACACACACACACACACACAGAGGATCCTATGTATCACAGTGAGAACTATTAAAGGCAAGATAGAGAAGTTACTTAGCCTTCAGATCACTGGATCTGAGATAGATTCTGAACAATAGATTCCACAGGGCCCAGAATAGCGATCTATTTCTATATGCAAAGCTTAGAGTCTGGGAAGGTAGCATAGGGAGCTGATTCTCACACCTATAAAAGAGAGCAATTGGGATTTACTTGAGGCTTAAGGATGCTGAATCTGAAGCTCCAGTATTTTGGTCATCTGATGTGAACAGCCAACTCATTAGAAAAGTCCCTGATGCTGGGAAAGATTGAGGGCAGAAGAAGAAGAGGGCATCAGAGGATGAGATGTCTAGGATGTCTGGATGGCATCACTGAGGCAATGGACATGAACTTGGGCAAACTTTAGGAGATGGTGAGGGACAGGGAAGCCTGGTGTGCTGCAGTCCATGGGGTAGTAAAGAGTCAGACACGACTGGGCGACTGAACAACAAACGGTCTGGAAGATGGCTTGCATTTCAGTATAGACAGAGTAGAGTGGTTCAATTTTTGACTAGAACTAAGAAAATTAGTTAAGATGGGTGTTTTAAGAAAGCCCTACAACTTGTACTTCAATGAAGATCAGGAACCTTCATCTCTAGTATACAAAGCTGGTATAGAGTAGGCACTCAATATCTTACTGTTAATTTCTTAATACTCTGTTACTTCCCAGTGTGTTGATTTGCTTTAAGAACTTATCATGATTTTCATTTTGAAAGGAGATTCATTTTCTTATGATACTGGGTTTTCAAGTGAAAAATAGCGAGTGGCAGTTAAGTATCAATAGCCTTTGAAAATCTATTAAGAGTTCTAAAATTCCATTTAGTTGTGAATTACCCTGGAACATGAGAGGGAAATGTACACCAGTAGATACTGGAAAAATGACAAGGTCAAAACAAGACTGTATTTCTCCAAAAGGATAGGGAAACAAGAAGGAAACCTTTCTCCTGGGCTTCATCACTTATTTTTCTTTGATATTTATTAAGTGCATGCAGCCTGCCAGATCTGAAATAGCCTATGGCCAGAAAGCTTTTCCTCCTGGATGCTGGGCATCATTTCTCCCCAAGTAGTGATTTATCATCAAAGTCTAACATGGAAGGAAAAGATCAGCTACATAGGCATCCATCTGCAACTCCCCACAGGCAGACACTCTGATCCAGCGATGGAGGGGAAGGAACTAGGCAGTGGGAGGGCAAACTTGATGCGGAAGTCAGCTGACTCTGGATCTTTGTTCTAATGAATGGAAAGTCATGGTTTTCCGTGGCAATGCCCCAAAGGCTTAAAGTTAAGCTTCCCTTAGGAAGACTTCTGAAGTTGCCTTAGACTCAGTATACTTTTTCTCTTTTTTGGGATCTTTCCAGATTTAATCTCACAGTGTTTGTTTAACTTACTTATATTTGCATTTACTTAGTTTTTCTTAGAATTATTCTCATTGTCTTGTAGGCTCTTGGTCATAAGCAACCTGAAGGTAGGTACTATTCATTTTCCTTTTTATATGATTTGTTGAGGGTCGATCAAGTTGTGGAATGAATGGGTATTGTTAAGTTGATTAAACAAGGGGCTTATTAAACTGCCGTGGCTCTAATGCTACAGAAGCCTAATTAAGCAAACCCAAACCTACATCTGTACATATGTCACAGTTAAGAAGTTGAAACCTAACGATAGCCAATCACAGTCAACTAGGCTATAAGCTACAGTTAATCAAATTATTTCCTTTTTGTGCTTCTGCAAATTCTGTACATTTCACCCCACTCTGCCACCCACCTTGGCTGCTAACCACTTCTGGTTTGGTACTGCAAAATTCAAATAGATTTTTGCTCAAAAAAACCTTTAAAAATGTTTAATATGCCTCAATTAATCCTTTAACAGTATGAATTTGCATTTGCCTAAAACTTTGAAGCCCAAGTTAAATCTCCTTATTACAATATCACAAGAATTTCAGTAGGGAAGAAATAACCCGGACAGAATGTGGTATGATCTGATCATTCGGTGTTAAACTGCACTAGGAAATACTTAGGAAGGCACTTGGAACCCAGGCATCATCTGCCTGTTTCCCATTAAGGTTCATCACCACCAACTAGCACAAGTTGAGTAATAATAATAATAACAACAATAGCAGAAGAAGCAAAAAAGAAAACAGCTTCTAACACTGAAAGAAGAATCCATTATCATCCAAATGTTCTGAGATTTCCTAGACCCCAAACAAATGAGATTTTAAGCACTGGCCTAACCTTCCACAACAATGTTTTGTTCCCCTCTCAAAAGGAATAATCCTGAAAGAGAAAACTGGGTTAAGAGAGTGAAGAAAACAGGTTCTGGTACTCCTTGAAACTAACTTATTTTATACATTGGGTAAATCTCTTACAGTGCTTCTTTCCTTAACCATAGAATTAAAAGTCTTGGACAGAATGATCTCTTATGGATTATTTCACCTTTAAATAGTTCATGTTGCTCTGGTTCTAGTTGATCAAATCTTCTGACAGTTTGATCAAATCTTCTGACATAGTTTCTATCATGGGGGAAAGTACCACAAAAAGACTGATTGAGAAATAGCAGTTAGTCCATCCTTCTGAGAGTTTTGTTGTAAAAACCAATTCAACTTGAGCCTACTTCTGCATGTTGTACTTGCCTAGACAACTGACCTTTGTCAGAATCCAAAGATAAAAAAGAAAGAGAGGGAAGAAAAACCTTTGTATATCCAACTTTTTTTTACTACACCTAAAGTGACAGGTCAGCATGTAATGACCTCTTGGGGAGTTCTGCCTTTAGCCTCAGAATATAGATTTTCCTGAGTGAGACAAAGCCTGAAAAAGGAAATTAGCTACTGGATGTTTTTCTTCCTATTGATGTACAGTAAAATCATGATGGCTTAGAAAAATGCAGCCTCTCCAAAAATGCATTGTTCAGAGTCCCGTTTAAGTGTATGGTTGTCTCCTTTCTTACTGAATTCTGGTCTCTCAATCACTCATCTTTCACAGAAAACCCCGACTCCACCCCAAACCAGGAAACTCCATTTTTGCTTGCTTATCAGATAACATTTTCTTTAACTCTGTTCAGTTCAGTTGTTCAGTCGTGTCTGACTCTTTGCAACCCCATGGACTGCAGCACGCCAGGCCTCCCTGTCCATCACCAACTCCTGGAGTTTGTTCAAACTCATATTCATCGAATCAGTAATACCATCCAACCATCTCATCTTCTGTCTTCCCCTTCTCCTCCTGCCCTCAATCTTTCCCAGCATCAGGGTCTTTCAAATGAATCAACTCTTCACATCAGGTGGCCAAAGTATTGGAGTTTCAGCTTCAACACCAGTTCTTACAATGAGTATTAAGGACTGATTTCATTTAGGATGGAATAGTTGGATCTCCTTGCAGTCCAAGGGACTCTCAAGAGTCTTCTCCAACACCACAGTTCAAAAGCATCAATTCTTTGGTACTCAGCTTCCTATATAGTCCAACTCTCACATCCATACATGACCACAGGAAAAACCATAGCCTTGACTAGATGGACCTTTGTTGGCAAAGTAATGTCTTTGCTTTTGAATATGCTGTCTAGGTTGGTCATAACTTTTCTTCCAAGGAGTAAGCGTCTTTTAATTTCATGGCTGCAGTCACCATCTGCAGTGATTTTGGAGCCCCCCAAAATAAAGTCTGCCATTGTTCCCACTGTTTCCCCATCTATTTCCCATGAAGTGATGGGACCAGATGCCATGATCTTAGTTTACTGAATGTTGAGCTTTAAGCCAACTGTTTCGCTCTCCTCTTTCACTTTCATCAAGAGGCTCTTTCACTCCTCTTCACTTTCTGCCATAAGGGTGGTGTTATCTGCATATCTCAGGTTATTGATATTTCTCCCGGCAATCTTGATTCCAGCTTGTGCTTCCTCCAGCCCAGTGTTTCTCATGATTTACTCTGCATATAGGTTAAATAAGCAGGGTGACCATATACAGCCTTGACGTACTCCTTTTCCTATTTGGAACCAGTCTGTTGTTCCATGTCCAGTTCTAAGTGTTACTTCCTGACCTGCATACAGGTTTCTCAAGAGGCAGGTCAGGAGGTCTGGTATTCCCATCTCTTTAAGAATTTTCCATAGTTTGCGGTGATCCCACAGTCAAAGGCTTGGCATAGTCAATAAAGCAGAAGTAGATGTTTTTCTGGAACTCTCTTGCTTTTTAGGTGATCCAGCAGATGTTGGCAATTTGATCTCTGGCTCCTCTGCCTTTTCTAAATCCAGCTTGAACATCTGGAAGTTCATGGTTCACGTATTGCTGAAGCCTGGCTTGGAGAATTATGAGCATTACTTTACTAGCGTGTGAGATGAGTAACCTTCACACTGTCATCCTTTTCTGTCTCATACCTTTCAAAAATTATTAGAGTCACACACAACTCCATCCTGTGTCTGTCTTTTTCTCCACCTATACACATGAGTGGGCCTGTTTCCTTTGATTCTCCCAGGTCCTTCCCAGCTGGTCCTTAGAACTGTTCACCCACTCAGCTCTTGGCAACTTTAAATAGCTGTCCCTTAGTCTTGGAACAGCATTCCAATCAGGGAGTTTTGAACCACCCCCTATACTTCAAAAAGAAATAATATTCCTCCAACTCCATCTGTTTAGAGAAATCATCTAGTTTCAACAATCAGTTGCTCCAATGTTGCAGAAACTCAACTAACATTTTAAAATATAAATGTTGTTGTTTGCTTATTTACTATGCACACAAATCAGCAAACAGTTGCATGTTTAATCCACACATACCCAAGGAACACTGAGGATGAAAATCTCCAATTCTTCCCCAATTTTCCCATTTGAAAAATGGGTTTGTTTTTATGCCGAACCTCAAGCAATGACTCTCCATGGCAGTCTGCAACTCACTACATGCATGAGGAAAGCAACATCTGCATTGCTTTAGGCAGTTGGGAGGCTGCACCCTCTCCTTGTACACAAAATTAACAATTTACTTCTCTTCTACAGTATTAAATCTTCTCATGTCCGAGACTAATAAATCGAATATTCTGTCAACCACAACAGAGTTAACTCACTCAAATGGCTTCCTTAAATCAGCACTGCCAGAAAGAATTTGAAAGCAGGAGATTTATGAAGTCTCAGTGATTTCTACATTAAGCTAATGAAACTCAGGCACTCACACTCCCCAGGAATGTTGGTGGCGTGTGGCTTACACCTCAAACCAGCACTGTCAGTGGGTAAATCAGCAATGGCACGATGCCATTTTCATATTTCTTTTTCTGAGCTGTACATTACTACTTTGATTTCTCCCACAGCTTATTCCCTTTCTAGGAAGCTTTCCAAGCTCTTTCTCACACTGCATAAGATTTGCCCTTTTCCCCCTGCTGCACTCAGAATACCAATAATCAATGTTATCATATATCTGCCATACTATTCAACAGTTTGGTCATTGACTTTGATAAAAACAGCAGAAGGGATGCCTTGTAAATTTACAAAAGGACCCCTCAATTGTAAAGTAATCTTCAGATAATTAAATTTCTGAAAGTTCCCAAGGGAAAAAGTGAAGTTATTTATTACTAAAATTATATAATAATACTTATTTAATACAATGTTCTCAAAACAAACATTAAGAAAGGTGGTATAAAATATATCAAATACAAATACAAATTGAAGCTATATTTCATCACTCAGCTTCCAGGTGGTGCAGAGGTAAAGAATCTGCTTGCCAATGCAGGAGGTGAAAGAGATGCAGGGACCATCCCTAGGTCAGGAAGAGCCCCTGGAGTAAGAAATGTCTATTCAATACAGTATTCTTGCCTGGAAATTTTCATGGACAGAGGAGCCTGGCAGGCTACAGTTCATGGGGTCACAAAGAATCGGACACCACTGAGTGACCAAGCACACACACACACACACACACACACATACACACATGTATCTTTGTAGCTATATAAGTGTACATATCAATAATATATCAATAATTATACTAATGCTAGAGATAGAACACTACATAAAATCTGTCAACACTTTCAAATTTTTATTTAATCATGTCTCCTCTCATGAAAATGTTATTTTTAAAAAATCCCTCATAATCAAAATTCACAAAAAAATAAAGATACTGACCAGACTGATCATTATAAACAAAATATCATCTGACAGAGATAAATTTAGAAATTTCTGCACTAAAGACATAAAACATGAAATTTATAAGTGCAAAATATTGGAGCTTTGAGTTAATGGTAAAAAAGTTGCAAAAGATCTTGGAAATGTTAACTAATGGTGATCCCAATGAAAGCCAGTCATGAAATCTGACTGCCAAGAAAGCTGATGATGGATTATATTAGACACATACACATATTTATTTTTTCAATTAATGAGTTTTATAGATGAGAGAGTAAGCTACTCTCTCTCTTTACAGCATACCCAGGATGAAAGGGCAAAAGTCATGGTAAAATTACAGATGAATAAGATTAGGATAACTAGTATATTGCTGTTTAATTTCTAAGTCATGTCGAACTCTTTTGCAACTCCATGATCTGTAGCCTGCCAGGTTCCTCTGTCCATGGAATTTTCCAGGTAAGATTACTGGAAATTTTCCTTTTCCAGGGGATCCTCCCGACTCAGGGACTGAACTCCAATCTCCTGCATTGGCAGGTGGATTCTTTACCACTGAGCCACCAGGGAAGTCCAAGATAACAAGTATACCAAACAGTTAAAAAGTCCCCAAACTGAGGCATTCAAGCAGAAGGTAGTGACAAACTGTCAGGGAGCCACCCCTGCCCTGGGATTCCCTGGTAGCCCAGATTGTAAAGAATCTGCCTGCAATTCAAAAGACCTAGGTTTAATACCTGTGTTGGGAAGATCCCCTGGAGAAGGGAATGGCAACTCATTCCATTATTCTTGCCTGGAGAATCCCATGGACAGAGGAGCCTACAGGCTACAGTCTATGGGGTCACCAAGAGTCGGACACAGCTGAGCAACTAAACACACACATATATATCTGCTCCAGATGGCTACTTTAGGGCGCTCTTGTAACACACTTGCAAATTCAGGTATTTATGATTCCAAGTTGCAATGGAAAGGGAAGATAATTACTATTTCCCACTGAGTCAGGCATGTTATTTCAAGAGAGCAGGGATTGGCTCATGTAGTGGGAAGAATCCTGGGTGAGGCAGAAGGCAGGAGAAGATCTAGCGGTGTCTTTGAAGACATGTCTACCTGCTGAACTCTAATTTCTCCATTGCTTCCACTTAGTGTTATGCCTCCCAGGGACTGTCTATGAACTGAGTGCTTTACATACACAATTACGTCTATTCCTCACATGAGAGGTATTATGATATTTAAGGTTGACAAAATTGAGCTTCAGTGATCTGGCAGAATATGCCTAAAGTTCTCTCTAGAGTTAAGATTCCTTGATGTCTTGTTAAGGAGCCTCAAATTGTGCCTTAAGTTGCCCACCCCTCAGATGGGGTCTGATTCATCAAAGGATTCTTCACATTTACCAGATAGTACTCCCTTTATCCATGAATAGCTTTCTCAGTATTATTAATAAAACAATGGACTTTATGTAAGGAATTAAAATGACACATTGCAGGAGTCGGGGAAAGATTCCTTTATTCAGAGCTAAAGCATTCTACTTGACATTCCTTATATATTTCATTTGTAACAATTAGAATGGATTTCAGGGAGGGAAAAAAATAACTTTATAAGAGATAATAAAACAATTTTACATGAACAAAGAAAATCCATTGGTTTCAATTGTGGTATCAATTAAATTTTTTTCTCTCAATGGGGACAGTATTCCCAGCATCTTTAGGCCTCAACCATTTAGAAAGAGGGTGAATTAGACCTAATAGGAGTTGGTTTTATTGTGTCTTCTTAACAACATAGGAACATGTTGCCCTTTAAAAATATATAATTTTTTTTAACCTTTGCATTTTCTATTTACTCATACCTAAATAACAAACTTCTGCTAAGGTAGGAGAAATGAATGCCAAGTTCAGCTCAATTCAGTTACTTGTGCTAAAGGCTAAAATTATAGGAACAGCATGAAGAAGTAATTGACAGCTGAAGTGCATGGTCCTATGAAGCCTCTCTTCAGGGAATCTGTGATTGCTCTTAATGGCATTTAAAAGAAAAAAAAAAAAAAACAGGTCCTGTTAATTTTTCAGATATTTTTAAACACTCGATTACTTTTAAAACAATCAGCACCATTATAAACTCCCAGGAGGCTCTGAATTAAGAAATGAATACCTTTATTTCATAACATTTTATGAAACACTTGCTGTGGACAATAAATATCTAATCCACTAGGGGTGTGGGTAATGCAGCACAAGTCCTGAAAAAGTGAAACCTAATGGTGATTATATGATTAATCACAATTAAAAATGTCAATTGATCTTAAAGAAGCTAAACATGAGAGCAGTCTTGTTGTTTTGTCTTCTGGTTGCAGGCTCTTGCTTTAACCCACTGCAGATTAAAGGTTCACGCTGAATAAACCATTTTGGAGAAGAACCAGCCATGACAGGTGGAAAGACTTTTTTTTTTTTGGACATGATTTTCAATTAGACCATTCATAGCACAGAGAAGTAAAACAGACTGATTATGAATAACAAATGTACTAGAACTGTCATTTCAGCTGCACAGGACTGGTATCAACCTAACCATATGCTATATATAATGCATCTATATTTTGATTTGCTTGCAGTCATCATCCAGCATGGCCTTATCCTCAGTCTGTTTGATGACCTTCTAGAGGCGGTCATTCTGTGGAGAACCTGCTTGGCTCTGTCAACACTCAGAACCTGGTGTGTGTGTATATTGGTTCTCTCAAAGCCACTTGGGGTACATCCAAATGCTGTACTTTATCTCTAATGCCCTATATACCACACAAACCAGGGTTTGGTTTTCCTGTGTCCTGATAGTGAAAACATCTTCCAGAAATGCTCCCCATCGGGGAGCTGGCAGCAACTCTGAAATCTGGCTTCTGACAGAAGGGCATTTTCTGAGGAGTGCTGTTGCTTTGGAATTATAATTTATGCTCCTTCAATTCCATTCAATTATACTGAAATTCAGGATATTTGTTGAAAACCAACCTTGATAGTATGGAACTGGCAGAACATTCCTCCCTTATCATCTTTCAGAGATGCCTTTCAATCCCTCTGATAAGTGCTTTTATCTAACACCCTTTTATGGAATGTCTCCCACTCATTAAAGAGTTTGTACTAGACTCCCTGGTTACAATAGCAAAAAAAAAAAAGAAGAAGAAGAATGTTTGCTACTTTTAAGAAGTTTATAGATACTCTGGTTACTTATGTAGCGACCACATTAAACAAAGGACACACATCACGGTGACTTTAAGAGTATGCCTACAAGCAGCACAGTGTCTAACCAACTTAGTAAGGGGAACAGGCTTCAAAGCAGTTATTCTGTGTCATAAGGCAAAAACAAGGACTATCCATATGACTATATATAAAACAGATAACTAATAAGGACTTACTGTATAACACAAGGAACTCTACCCAGTACTTTGTAATGACCTACATGAGAAACAATCTTAAAAAGAGTGGATATGTGTATTCACCTTGCTGTACAGCAGAAACTAACACAAGTTATAAATCTATAACTATACTCCAATAAAAAATACTTTTTTAAAAACATAAATTTATTTATTTTAATTGGAGGTTAATTACTTTACAATATTGTATTGGTTTTGCCATACAACAACATGAATCCACCAGTTTTGAATTAAGTGACCAGATATCCTGGCAATACACATATAGATTTAGGCATATGCACAGAAATGTCTACGTGCCAGTACTCTTCGTTATTTGTATTCCTATAATATGAATAAAATATGAATACTATTCAGTCCAATGATAATGCTTACATGGTTACAGTTAGAGAGTTGGAAAATAAGTTCCGAGACAAAGTCCACCAAAGTGCTTTTCAACATAACCAATAAAGTTGGATTTCCTGCTATCAATAGTATCTGAACACATCATTGATCTATTATATTAACTCCTTCATTGTACCCAAACTGTCCCTTTCTCTTCCCCCTTCTCCTAGCTATTTTCAATTGCTGTTCAAATTTCAGACTGAATAAAGCCTTCTCAGAGATTTATGCTTTAACTTCACTAACTAGGTCAGTTTCCTCTATAATTCCCTTCACTTTCTTTTAAAGCATTTTTTACAGTATCAAACTAATAAATCACTGATTTGTTGTCAACATCCATCTTCCTCCTTTAAGCTTAATTTCATTAAGTAGGTGACTTGTCTGCCTTCTTTGGCAACATATTCCTGTGCTTAGGAGAATAACTGGCACTCAGTAGATGCTTCATGAATATTATTGAAAAAGTGCTGAAATAACCCAAATCCAGGACCTCATATTCAAATGGAACTTTAAATACTGAGTTGTTGATTATAGTTGGTGATATTGTGGTATCTGATTTATTTTCTTGAACAGGTTAAATGAAGTTAAAATTCTAGATTGCAATGTCAGACTCATCTTTAGAATCATTTATATACCATGTTACTCAATTAAATATCTACCTCTTACAACTAACTAGTTGATATCTCTAACCTTTCTTGTCCTTAAATGGTAGTGTCAGATTTATAGACTAGCAAATTATGCTGTGAGTATGCATCTTTCCTTAATATGGACAAACCAAGGCAGAGATTAGAAACATGGATTTTTCTGTGTTTATTATAAAAATCCTTTGTAACTTAATAAGTCATGGGTTTGGGTATTTAAAAGGATTTCATCCAGAGGAAAATGGGGTACACAGGAAATATGGGAAGTCCTCACAAGGATAATGAAGTCCTCCCAGACTTTCTTCCTACACTTTGTTTAATTTCATTAATAAAAAGTCAGGTCCCTTTGTTCATTCTTCTTTTAACTTTTTAAATCTATTCAACAGATTTGAGAGAAGACCTCTTTGTGAATTTAGGAACATTTTTCCTTACTCTTGAGAGTGACTGGTTTACACAGGCTGGTTCAGCTCACACACTGATTTAATAAAAAATGCAATGCTGTGCTTACTATATTAGAACTACAAAGGTTGGTGACAAGTGTCCTTGATAAGCCATATTAGTATTTAACTACCCAGTGGATCAGGAGTTTTAAAAATAAGCTGATGAAGCACGGAGTTGATGTCATTTACTCTAACAGACTCTGGGCTTATTTTCCTGAACTTTGGAAATATGTTGCCTTTAGCTTCCAGAATAACTGTGAAATTTGAGCCTCCTAGTAGCACTCAGAGAACTAGAGGAGCAGAATTAAAAGGCTTTGGAGGAGTAGCAAAGTGAGGCAATACTGGGAAAATTGACTTAGATGTATTTAGAGAGGCTCACAAGAGTGCAGACAGAAAAGAATAGGAAGAGTTAACAGAAAGATAAAAGTAATTTATGAGACAGATGAAAGTTGGAACACAGGAGTAAGTTCCTGGATTGACTAAGTATTAACACAGAGTGGGAAGGCCGACTTAAAGCTTATAGAACAGATTATTTGGGGGATAAAGTGAAAGTGAAGTCACTGAGTCGTGTCCGACTCTTTGTGACCCCATGGACTGTAGCCCACCAGGCTCCTCTGTCTATGGGATTCTCCAGGCAAGTATACTGGAGTGGGTTGCCATTTCCTTCTCCAGGGGATCTTCCTGACCCAGGGATCAAACCTGGGTCTCCCACATTGCAGACAGATTCTTTAACCTCTGAGCCACCAGGGAAGCCCATTTTGGAGACAGGTATATGTTAATTTAGTTATGACTAAATCTAATTGTGTTATTTTAAAAACAATTCATTTTACTTAAGAGAATCCTACTGTTTCAAATTTATATTTCATTTAAAATATAATAACAGCAGCAACATTCTTTAAATCTGCTTATTAGCAATTTCATCATTTATTTTTAAAAATTCAGTACGTGGCCTTAACAATTTAGAAATATAGGGACAGCATTGGTCTTTGTTAGAATGGAACTTTCTGGCAAGGGCTCCTATTCTAGTTTAAGTTCCAATGTACTATAAGACAGACTGGTTTTTACCAAATGGATCAGTGAGTCTTAATCCCAGATCTGAAACTCTCGGCTGGTTACTAAGCTTCTAATTTACACAGAAGAATGAGAATTAAGATGACCAGGCAGCAACAAATGGCTTAGGGAGGAATGAGAAACAATTGAAAGTAATTTCCTCAAATATGCCTTTTCTTTTCTCTGTTTACATGTTTCTGTACAGTCCAGACAGGGATATGCAAGGGTGCTGTCTCATTTTATAACATATATTTCTGATAATTAAATCTTATGAACAATTGACTTCTTTTCACTTGTAAACATCTCTGCCGATTACTTTTTGCTGATTCTTAATGAGGCATATTATGAAACTTGGTTATCAATTTATCAAACACTTGCCATCTATGCTAATCATTGAGGTGTCTCTTTCTTGAATTATTATCTATTCATCACTGACAGAGTCAATCATGCATTTCTAAAATGACTTGATCACACATACTATTTATACAATCACTAATGATAAATTATCAAACCAAACCTATTTAATAATACTGGAACCAACAAAAGTACCCTATCGGGGAGATTTCAGGGCAAATACCTTCCTAGATATGCTTTTTATATGACTACTTTGCTTTCTATCCAACAGCCACAGCCATCCTCATCATCATTACCCTCTAAAGAGGGTGGACTGAGATTAGAGCATTTGCAGAATTCCACCACAGATGCTTTTCACTCTAGCAGTGTTTTGCCAGCATTGCCTCTAAAAGATTGCTAGATGATAGTATCATGGAAGAGAAATGAAAATACTAGTTCATCTAAATCATAAAAAAAGTTCAGTTAGATTGTAACAAGGTAAAAAAAAAAGAGATTTTTTAAAGAACCCTAATAATTAAATATTATAAATCAGTACTACTTTTTGAGATATATTCTTAGACTAGAATAATGTGATCATTAGGGGAAAAGCAAGAATGAGATAAGGTAATGGAGGATAAAGAGAAAGTTAATAATAAGAGATATTCTTTACATTGGTCTAGTTGGTGCTTGATGAATATGTGTTCTGTAAATGAATGAATATGTGAAAACAAACAGATAGTAGAAAAGAGATTTCAAATAGGTAGCCCCTATAGCTAGATCACTCACCTAGAGCCAGACATCCTGGAATGGGAAGTCAGGTGGGCCTTAGGAAGCATCACTAGGAACAGAGCTAGTGGAGGTGATGGAATTCCAGTTGAGCTATTTCAAATCCAGGAAGATCATGCTATGAAAGTCCTGCACTCAACATACCAGCAAATTTGGAAAATCAGCAGTGGCCACAGGACTGGAAAAGTTCAGTTTTCATTCCAATCCCAAAGAAAGGCAATGTCAAAGAATGCTCAAACTACCATGCAATTGCACTCGTCTCACATGGGGTTGCACAGAATCGGACACAATTGAAGTGATTTAGCAGCAGCAGCACACGCTAGTTAAGTAATGCTCAAAATTCTCCAAGCCAGGCTTCAACAGTATGTTAACCGTGAACTTCCAGATGTTCAAGCTGGATTTAGAAAAGGCAGAGGAACCAGAGATCAAATTGCCAACATCCTCTGGGTCATCGAAAAAGCAAGAGAGTTCCAGAAAAACATCTATTTCCGCGTAATTGTCTATGCCAAAGCCTTTGACTGTGTGGATCACAATAAACTGGAAAATTCTGAGAGAGATGGGAATACCAGACCACCTGACCTGCCTCTTGAGAAACCTGTATCAACAGATATCATCTCAAGGGAGAAGCCATTTTGTTGTTTGGATGTTATTATTTTCTAGGTTTTATAATTTATAGGCTGTTTCTTTAACAAGATAAACTACCTGCATACTGGATAATTTTCTCCTTCATAAATCTTTTAAATCCTTAGTTTTCAAAACTTTACATATTAATTCCATTGTTCCTCCTTACTGCCATTTACTCTCAGAACTGAGCACTCTTTAGACAAAGTTTCATTCCTAATGATACCTAGCCTGTCAGTCACTGAATGTATTAACATCTTTTTTGTTAGAATTTGAGCTTTGTGACATTTCAAGTAGTAGTTCCATGAAATATCCCAGGAAGATGGGTGAGAGCATAGTGTGTAATTTTCAAAATAGGCAAAACAGAAATTTGACCATTTACTTAAGGGAGTAAAAATATCTTGGCTTTGAAAATGTGTAGAATGGATTTATAAGAAAATGAGGAAAACTAAGCTATTCCAAAGTAGGTCATTTCTCCTTTTGGATTTTGTGAAAATTTTGGATAAAAAGCACATTATTCCTCAATTTTTTTTTCATAGAACCTTCATTTTTCCTAGTATTTTATTCTCTGTGGTTTGATGTACAAGGGCATTTTTGAATAGGAATAAGAGGATTTGACCTACTTAAATAGGCTTAATCTACTATTTCTTTTAGGGCTTAGCTGGTAGAGTCCATCTGCTATGCAGGAGACCCTGATTTGATTCCTGGGTCAGGAAGATTGGAGAAGAGATAGGCTACCCACTCCAGTATTCTTGGGGTTCCCTGGTGGCTCAGATGATAAAGAATCTGCCTGCAATGTGGGAGACCTGGGTTTGATCCCTAGGCTCAGAAGATCCCCTGGAGAAGGGAATGGCTACCCACTCCAGTATTCTTGCCTAGAGAATTCCATGGACAGAGGAGCCTGGTGGGCTATAGTTCATGGGGTCACAAAGAGTCAGACACGACTGAGAGACTTTCACTTCACTTCACTGTTTCTTCTATTTTCTCTATACGTGAGAAACTGACAAAATCACTGCTCACTTGCAACTGACGCATACAATTCCCAGGGCAAGAAAAAAATAGAGAAGAGAATTATGCTACACAAAACACAGATGGCAAACAGCCCTAAGACATTTTCAGATCAACAGGTGTCCTCTCAAGAGAGAAACCAGGTTGTTATCCTTGTTGCTATTCCCGAGGATTTGTACTTTGAGGACTGGGTCTCTACCTCTATAAAGTATTGACATAGTAGATTATGTTCTCCCTTGAAACACTTTATTTTCTTGGCTTCCAGGATGTCACACAGTAGTTCTATTTTTCTCACCTTGCTGGCCACTTATTCTGTCTCCTTTGATAGTCTCTGGCCTTTTATTACATCTGATTATTGGAAGATGTAATACTTCAGCTTTCATACTTCTCCATCTCAACTTCTTTTCAGAGTAATTTCTTCTGATCTCATGACTTTAATCAATGTGTGTGTGGAGGTGCTTAGGTTTGAGTCTCCAGCCCCAACTCTCCCGGGAAATCCTGATTCATTTGTCCATCTGTAACTTGGTTTCTCTACTAGGATGTCTACTACACATGTCAAAACCAAATTTTTTATTTTATGCCTCAAAACCAAGGACTTTAAAAATCACTAAACAATAGCAATAACAACACACAACAATGAAAACCCCTTCTTTATCCTGCCCCTCTCTCCCGCCCTCCAAAGAGAAAGCTCTTGATTTTCCTTTTCTTATTTTTTTTTTTATTTTCCAATTTTTTATTTTCAATCTGGACTTCCTCTAGTGACACCACCATTTTCACAGTTTAATGGGTCAAAACTAAAAAAAATATATTTACTCCTGTTTTCTCTCCTCACATCTAATCTGACAGCAAGTGCTATCCATTTGGCCACCAAAATGAATCTGGAATTTGACCACTGCTTGTGTTCAAACAACCATCACAACCACTCTCTCTGTATGGACAACCAGCAGGGCATCCTAAAAGATTTCCTTTTCCCATTCTTCTCTAAACTGAAGCTAGAGTTCTGTTTTTTCTTTTTTTTTAAATAAAAGCCATTCCCCCCCAAAAAAGCCATTCTTAAAAAATGATCGATGGCTTAAGACAAAATTCAAGTCCTTTTCAATAACCTGAAAGAAATGACAAGGAATCTGGCCACCTCTTATACGGAAATGGCTCCTAACATATATATCAGCTCTAGATAAAAACAAAACAGGTCCTTTATATGTTTGTCTTAAAATACAGTCTAATTTCATTCTCTTCCATTGAATATATAACTATCATTTTCAAGGTACTCCTACTCCATTGAATCCTGCAGAAGACAACAAAGTGAATCACAATAGCTAACGTTTATAGAGTAATTTATACCAGGCAATGTACTAAAAGCTGGAGAGGTATTATACTATTTAAATCCCTTGTGACAGTTCGATGAGGTCTAAGAATCCCTACTTTAGAGATGAGAAACTGAGAGTGATTTGGTAACTTGTCCTACATTAGAAAGCTATTAAAGAGGACCTTGAACCCTTACATTTCTGATGGTTAGGTCTAGCTTACCTTGGCAGTTTTCAGTGTAGAGCTGATTGCCACTAGCAAGCCACAAGGACACCCCTGCTGACCCTAAAGACTCAATTAATCCAAACATGTGAGGTACTTAGGGATTAAGAAGGCAGATGGCCATTTTCCTGTGTCTATGGTGTCCTCACTAGTAACCTATTAAATAGTTATTGAATTACTAAAATTTAGTTTTCATAAACTAAAATTAGTAGTTAATAAAGTTTACTGAGAATGCTAATTCAATATCCTAATGAGAAATCTGGCTGCTGCCCAACACCTGGGAGTAATGCAAATAGCCCTTGGGACAGAAACACATGCTGATAGCCAAAAGTGCCAAGATTCAGGAGGGAGCTACTCTTTTATCAAAGCACTGTGGGCAGTGAGAGAAAACTTTTCAAGTCCTGTCATTCTTGCTTTAAATTTAAACTCCATTTATTTAACTCCATTATTTAAACTTACTTATTTATACTCCATTATTGTTGAGTTAACTCAGTAACAATTCTTTGCCTAACCCTACTCTATGCAATGACGCATATGTGAAGCAAAACTATTGGTGACCCACAACCGCCTTCAGGCTAGACTTTAGAACATCTACACACAGCAGACAAACAGGAATCATCTACATTCCCATTAGAAAGCACGTGATGTACATACCTCATTATGTTTGAGTTTTCCATATGGTGGTATTTGTCGTCAAAGTTTATTGTATGTTTGTTTGGAGTGGAATGGGTCATAAGGACTGTGGTCAAAAAATGACTGAGAACTTTTGTTTGAGGTTAATGACGTTGCTTGTGTTGCTCAAGTGCTTCCTAACGTAGTGTGCAAGAGAGGCCTGATCACAAGGCAGGGCAGGGAGAGAGAGATGTGCGACCAGAGAGGGTCACACAGCTCTTGGGTCCACATGCCGTCCATGGACTTGAACATTCCAGAGCTGTGAGTGTTAAAATTCAAAAACTCTACAGCATTCTATCAAGCAAAACACCAATGAGCCTATTTTTAGGAAAAAGTGCATTTTAGGTCATCAAAGCTTTGAACCTCAGGTCAAAGTTCTTGGGCATCACAGCTCCTTCCGAGTTGCAGACATATTCTAAAGGGGAAAAGGGAAGGATGCTGAACTCAGTGCCTTGGTTCTCTTTGAGAAGCAGCAAGTTGCAATCCTAATCCACTTCTGAAAGCAACCACAGGACCTGAAGAGGTGTTGTGCCAGGCTCCACCCCAAACCCTAACGACTGGCCTGGCTGTCTGAGGTCAGACCATAAGAGCCAAACTCTGTTTTCTGTCTTACTCTGGCCCTGTGACAGCAACCATGGGAAGTTTGGTTGTTGTTGCATTTTGTAGCCAACACCTCAAATGACATGAGAAAATGAGCCAGAGGGGATAAACTACTAGAGTGACAATCAGTGACACTGCCACTCTGCCATCTGTTTTACATGCTTTAGGACAGAAGCACGTAATGCCTATCAACCTTTGCCACAGTGCAGAGAACTGTCTTCTAAGGTTCTCTGGTTGCTGTGATGCAATGCAGGCAAAGAACAACAAAGACAATGAGTATTCATCGACGAGTATTGATTGAGTTTCTCTTGTGGGTCGTGGACTCTGACACATGGCTTGCATACTTAATAGCAGCAGCAACCCGGAGCAGTAGGTCCTGTTATTGCATCCATGGTACAAATGAGGACACCAAAGCCTACAGAGAGGTTCACTGGCCATTTCTCCACCAGGAAACAAGCTCCTAATGTTCCTAATCTGAACTTTTAAGCTATTTTTGATTTAAGAATTGATCGAGAGGACCCTTCTTTCACAGTCGTTTTCTGGCTATTTTCATTAAAAAGGGTAGGAAAACAGTTGTGTTTAGAGTGGTGAAAGTAGAAAAAATTTATTTTTTAGCCTTTAAAACCCTTTGATTTCATTGACCCAGTTCCATATTCCTTTAGAGTAATAGAAACGTTTATGTATAAAAAGGTAAAAAAAAAAAAGCCATTCTAATTGCAATCGACCACTCAACAGAGTAAAACTGCAAAACAAAACAAAACTCTGCAACGTTCTAGAAACAGTTTTCAGATACTCAAAACAAAAGATCACAACTCTGCAAATAAGGGGAGGATATTCTGAACTGCTTAACGTAGAAAGAGAAGAATATTGAACAAAATCATGATCATCATTTTAGTTTCAACACTGTTTTACACACAAGCAAAATCTGGTGACTATGAATTAAAAAGCTCTGGAATTTCTCAGGTCTATAGACTCTTTGGGTGTTTTTCTCCTACTAAATGGGATTGATTTCTTGGCTGTTTCCCCAATAACTCACTCAGCACATAGAACTGTTTAGCAAACCTGCATTAAGTCTCCACTAAGGTCAGTGTTTTCATAGATTCAAACACCACAGAATTTTAAAATTTCTGTCTGTGCTAAAGCTTACCGGCTATTGTTTTCATTATTGTAGCATTCTTATTGTTGTCTCTTGAGAAAGTACAACTGGTAAAGCCAGGTAACTAAAGAATATGTACAATTTGAATGCAATGTTATTCAAGCATTGGAATTCTATTTAAATTTTTTAAAATGAAAATACAGTCAAGGAACTTATTATGTTAGTGAGAAAAAAATAAAATGAACTGTGGAGAACATACATGCATGCATCTTATGTAGAAAGCACATAAGACTCACACATATGTATGTTAGTGAAAGTGTAAATAATTTATTATAGTGGATTAAACTGAGAAAGAGAATTACCATATGTATAGCATCTCCCTGTATAGAGAAGTCCAAGAGATATTTTCATTTGCAAGAGTGTGGTCACTGGGAATAAAGGGAACTACCTTTGGGCAGGATTTACGTATATTCAGTTGGTTTGGAAATGTAATTGTTTCCTAAATAGGTGGCTTCCCCATGCATTTTCTACTCTCATTTCTAGAGTTCCACTATATCCGGCTTGGAAGTATAAAAGGTGATACAGTATTCCATTATCAGCCTAATGATGGGGCTGAGAGTTGCCCTGCATTTCAGCTGGCCGTTTCTCTTATTGATAATAGGGGGTTGGGAGAGTAGGTGTACAAGCATATACACGAGATAAACTTTCTTTCGACTCAGCTGGAATAAACTATAACCTGTCTGGGCAAATATGTGTGTAACTATTTTCAGAACTGATTTGAGGCCATAACGGATTTTAAAACGCATAACTCAAACAGAGAATAAACTTGATTATTCTACTCTCTCTCTGTGTTTTTATGTTTTTCACTTAGATTTTAAAGGGTCATGTTCTTAGAGGACCTGTATCTTTTTTGTTTTTAAATGTCTAGTATATGTGAACTCAAGGAGAGACAGAAAGGCTGCTCCTATGGCTTGCATAAAACTGGGTTGACATAACGAAAGATTTGGAAGGAAATATTTTCAATTATTGAACATGACTGCCTCCCAAGGAAGAATAGGTTATTTGCATTTTATTTTATATTTCTATGACTTGCTCAATATTTTAAAAATTTCCTAGTCATGTTTTCTACTATGTTAGAGGGGAATGCATCTTCCCTTTCCATGCTGGAGGATTTTACTTTTTCTTCTCAGTTTCTCTCTCTGCCTTTGATTGGGAAATTTGGCAAAAATAATTAGGCAGGCTCCATTCAGCCCCATGCTTTCTTCCCCTTGAGAGAACTTCAAGTGGGGACTCTCAGTCTCTCTGTTCCTTCAAGGGCCCTGCTCCATGGATGCATCTGCCCAGGGTCCCCACTTGTGTGCCTGGGAGCTGGGCTTGCCTAACCAGGATTCAGTTAAGCAGGCTCAGGTCACTCTCACAACTTAGTCATGTTGTTCAGACTGGTCTTGATCAGTATGAGTATTTTTTTTTTTAATTAAAAAAGAATGTTGTCTTGGCCATGCTATGAAGCTTGTGGTATTTTATTTCCCCAACCAAGGATTAAACCCAGGCCCTAAGCAGTAAGAGCATGAAGTCCTGTCCATTGCTATCCACTGAACCACCAATGAACTGCCTGTTATGTGTGTTCTTGAAAGCCCGTTTACTTTGCAAAAATGCACACTTCTCCAAATCGACACAACTGTGAAACCAGAACACTTGCAAAGCTAATAATCATCCTAATAAAATATTATCATTTAAAGTCATTTAATTTTTAATAAATACAGTAAAGAACTGGTCAGTTGAAATTAAAAGGTAAATGTTGCCTGAAGGATAAGAGTCTGAAAAAGAATTGAGGATGCCAGGTCATGGAGACATGAGCAAAGTACGCAAACACCAGGAGAACAGTATTATCCACACTTGTAAACCAAAGCTTGTGGCCTAACTACATCCCAGGAAATAATGTAAGCTGAATAGGTAACTATACTTGGCTCCTTGATGTCTCGACCTGTCTGAACACTTCAGTTCAGTTCAGTTCAGTCGCTCAGTCGTGTCCGACTCTCTGCGACCCCATGAATCGCAGCACGCCAGGCCTCCCTGTCCATCATGCAACTACTGCTACTTGCTGGTGTAGAACATTAACAAGCCAGAAAACTACAAATGAAGGCTGCAGATTGACTCCCCTTTATAGTGATGTATTTCCTATGCTTTTCCATGTTATAGAAATGAGACACACAGCAAAACAGATTAAACTGAAGAAGATATCTGTTTTTTCATCCACTTTCCCCTAAAGATCAAGGATGCTGTATGTTGGACGCTGCAAAGAAACCCAATTACTTATATAGATATAATAAAAGAGGGACATAATAAATAATAATAACACAATTGATAATAATTGGTAATATATAACAAACATTATAAAGTGTTTCTTACAATACTTAGATTTGTTGTTATAATGGACATGGGAAAAGCAAAACATTGATAAAACTTAAATAAATAAGTGAGACCAAAAGGCATCAATGCCTGGAGAACAAGATAAGATTCTCATTAGCAAAACCACAAGGATATCCTAAACCAGAGAGTTTCTAGGTAAAGTGGCATTAAGCAGTTTTCACTGGACTTTATTGGAAGTAGATGATGGTGTTCAAAACATAACCCCAAAATAGGACGCCTGAATATCTTAAACTGAAGGCATTTGAGAAATGTGTAGGAAGAACTTGCTGACCTTCCTTGGAAGTAGGAAGTAAAACCCTCATTGAGAGGCGCTCTCCTTAAACCCAGAGGAAAGGGGCATCATATTTTCCAAAGACAAGGGATACAGAGGAATCTGAAGGAAAAGACTTTGCTATGTTTCCTAGTTTACTACTCCTAGCTCATATGCTTTATCCTATTGCATTTTCCCACGACTCTCCACTTTTCATCAAACTTAGCATGAAAACACTAAGGTTTAACCATTTCTTTAGGTCTTCATTCCTTAAAAAGGCTCACACGTCATATAAAACTTAATTCAATAAGTTTGTATATTTTTCACTTGTTAATCACTTTAGTTATTGGGGTCCCAGTTGAGAACTTAAAAGGGTAGAGGAAAAATATATTTTCCTCCCTTACATTAGTGTGAACAAATAAGCTTACACTTGAAGTCTGTATACTAAAATCAAGAAAGTGTCTTAGAAAGCTAGAATTCTGAATGCTGAAACTTAAAAAAAGTGTGCTTTGGACAAACAGGAGTGCTTTGCAAACGGAAGAGTGTATTTTATAAGATTGAGTAGAGGGGTTTCCCTAGTGGCTCAGGGGATAAAGAATCTACCTGTCAATGCAGGAGACACAGGTTCAATTCCACGAAGATCCCACATGACATGGAACAACTAAGCCCGAGTGTCACCACTACTGAGCCTGTGCTCCAGAGCCCTGGAGCTGCAGCTACCGAAACCTGTGTGTCCTACAGTTGGTGTTCACTGCCGGAGAATCTACTAGCACACGAAGACCTAGCACGGCCGAAAGAAAAAAGAGTGCGTAGAAACTGAAGATACAAATATATTTCAGTGTTGTGTAGCAGATAGGTCTTTAATTGATTATTCAGTTGTAGTGCTGGGTAATCATTTCAAAATAACATTTCAGGCCAGTGAGTTTTACGAGTTGTGCTGAGAGACGCTTCCTCTAAGACTGAAATACTGCAGTCCTTTCCTATTTTCGAGGAAAGTGAAGTAAGGAATGTAATATCTCAAACTTGAGTTTTCTCCCAAATTTGAGTATCTTTGGCTGTGTCTCTAGACTGTCCTCACATGTGATACCAAGCATTTGTGCTCAGCCTTTGAGGTTCACCTTTCGCTTTAAATTTGGTAAGATGCTTTATATTGACAAGGTTTTTTCAAAAAAATATTTTTAAGAATTGTACTGATTTATTTTTGGCTGTTCTGGGTCTTCATGGCTGCGAGGGCTTTTCTCCAGTTGCGGCTGTCGGGAGCTGCTCTTTGCTGTGGTGCTCGGGCTGCTCACTGCAGCAGCCTCTAGGCACGTGGGCTTTGGTGGTTGCAGCATGTGGGCGCCTGGGCTCTGGAGCACAGGCTCAACAGCTGTGGCACATGAGCTTTGTTGCTCCACAGCGTGTGCGATCTTCCTGGGTCAGGAATTGAACCTGTGTTTCCTGCATTGGCAGGTGGATTCTTTGCCACTGAGACTCCAGGGAAGCCCTCTGATGAGTTTTAGGCTGTTCAAAGGAGAATCATTTTTAAAATCTATTTTTCAGATGCAATGTCCTGCTAGTAAAATTATTCTTAATGTATATGTTTGAATGAAATATTTATATTGAAAGTGGTTTGAAAAATCACTGCAGAAGAGTAAAAAGAACTGCAGGAGAATCAGAGAATGAGATTCTGTCCTCTGCTTGGAAACTAGACATGTGCCCTTTGGTAAATATGATAACTAGATACTGGCTTCCCCTTTCCAAGAGGGGGTGGGAGGAAGGATGAATGACTGGTTTAGAAAACAAAATTCTCTAAGATTTTTTCCAGTTCACAAAATTTGATTATTCCACTCCTTCCATAGCTTGATCTGTGGTATACCAATGAGACGCTAGATACTGGACTAGACTGAAGGCAGCTGGGCCCCTACATGATAAATCATCAATTGGTTGTCTCTAACAGCAGGAAAAAAAGGGCAACGCCATAGAGCATGATGGGAAAATTCCACAGTGATACCATCTTGGGGTGGGCAAGTTCTCAGGAGAGTTTATAGTTGGCATTTTATTTCCTTACAAATAAGCAAATAAACAAATATCTCATTTAAAGGTGCCTCAGAATGCAACCAGGGTGATTTTTCCCAAATCCTTTGTATTTCAACATCTTTTTGTTATATTGAAAGCTGGGGAAAACTATGCAAACCGATCCAGAGCCTTTCCACTTCGGGGAGACCTGGGCTCAGATTATGTGCTTCTGAAGGTGACTTTTCTTCCCCTGCTGGCCTGGGGTGAGGGAGGCCAAAAGCATCCCCATGGAGTGAACTGAAGGTTTGACACGACAAAGTGCTCATCTTTGGACCTTCCTAGAGCAGCAGCCTCTTTATTCTGATTGGATCTGCAGAAAATAATAACTCTGAGGGTCTCAGACAAGCATTGTTTATCTTCTTCTATCTATTGGCCTGTTTGGAAAATAAAATTAATCTGCAGCAGATGAAAAGCAAGCACAACAGGCATCTGCTACAAGTATCAAGGGATCAAAGATACAGAGGCTTCGTGGCTTTTATTTTTTTCACAAGTTCACTACTCCCATTAAATTTAAAAAAGGAAAGATACAAGAGAAGCTATTTTTATGGGAGAGTTGATATTTGCTGTATCAGTTATAATTTCTCTCATAGCTTTCATATAGATACCACCACCCCCCACCCCCTGCAAACACACACATTCCCGTGCTTAAATGATAAAGTTTGATGAGCACTTTTCAGTGATGAATATCAGCTGCTGTTCTAATAAATGCAAAAAAGGATCTCGGGAAAGCACAAAGTAGGCGTGGGGGAGAAAAAAGAAAAAAAGAAAAACAAACCAAAAAACTGAATAGAAGGAGGAAAAAACCCCACCACCTTGGAACTGTAAACAGCAAGCAAAGCTGAAGTTCAATGCCATAGTGCCCCCTGCTGGGAGATGTTAGAAGTGGCGTCTTGCAGACAGCAAATCAGTCTCTCACCGGTCACAGAAAGGGGATTTTGTGCTTTTTAAGGAGTCACTTCATTAAAAGGAATATGTGTGTATTGTTATCTATTTCCTTTTACACAACCAAGATTGGGACTGAGAATGGGGACGGGGACCGGTAGGATTGGGTTATGTATAAATATTCCAGAGCCCATTAGGAGAACTAGGCCTTGTTGCCGGCTCCTCTGTATTCTTAGTGATATTGCTCAAAGCTCTTTAACCCTCAGATCCTCATCTGTAAAATGCATGTAACAATAATAATTCATCCATTTAATGCAGAGGGCTCTTGCAAAAATGAGATTACACAGGGGAAGAAAAAAACACTTTAAATGTTCTAGCACTAAGCAAAATGAGTATGAATTTAGTAAGGCTGGGGGAGAAAGGACACTTCCATTCACAATTAAACCAACTTCTCCTAGAGTCATAAGAAGGTGCTCCAGGCTGGACACACCAGGCATTGTCATCATGCAAATAGACATTCAAATTCCTATAACATCACCTGATTTCTAAGGACTCAGCATTATCTTTGATTTCCATAACCATTGCTCAAAATTTTATTTCAAAGAATATAGTATACACTTAAAGGGGTTACTACTGGTTGATGAACAGAGAGATGGAGATGGGTAAAGGAGATTAAGATAATTTCTTACACTCTGTAATCACTGCTGTCTAGCTTTTGGTTCTGTGCTTTCAGACCAACAACATCTCATCACCTGGGAGGTTGTTAGAAACACAGACTTCAGGCTTCAACCCAGGCTACTGACTCAGAATCTGCATTTTAACAATTTCCCCAGAAAATTGTTATACACATTCAAGTTTAAGAAACTCCACTCTGGACTATTTAGGCTATAAATTCTCTCTGGCTATATATATATACATCAGTTGATCTCTAATAAGCATTTACAGAATAATATTTTTGACTTGGCTTTATTTTAACAGTATATTGACAACTACTTATAAAAATGAGGCTGGAAAGAAAACTGTGGTAAAGGATAATTCATTTTCATGAATCTTAACAGAATATAATAAAATGATTTTTATAAACATAATATTGTATAACATTACTTCAAAATATTTTATAGCTTTTTAGTACAAATTTTAAGATAACTCTTACATTGGCAATAACACATGCCTACTTTATATTTGCTTGTATTACCTGTGCGGATAGAACTTTAAAATGCAAATTATATAAGTAGAAGAGAATTTAGAAGGTCAACTCAAGTCTAATCAGATTTTTGAAAAAACCTAGTTAAGTTTTAGCTTTCACTAAAGATATAATCTACCTAATCTATAAGATGTTCTGAGTTGCTGGAACTAAATCATTGTACTAGCAACAAATAGGGCCAAAATTATCCAGGCACAATTTTAAAGTGATCCAAACTTGGAAGACATGTGGGCAGGTGTGAGAATGGAATCCATTCCCTTTTTCACACCCACCTTCCCCCCACCCCCTGACACATACACACTTGCTCTTTTTCCTTTAGGTGTTTTTTCCCATAGCTATGTTCTGAATAATAGGTTAAAATAATTTAATGCCAGTGGTTCGGCCAGGATAGTCCCTGTATAACCAGCTCTTGCTATAAAATTATTAATTCTTCTCCTTTTCTTTAGTACATTGGCTGGGGGTGAGTGAAGACACCTGATTAAACCAGCTCACACTAAGGAATGTGGACGCTAACAGTTTTCTGTAACCTCCTAATGGGGACCCACAAAATTGTCAGGATAATTCATATACTGAAGTGAAAAGCTCCCAAGTGGATCTTCATGTACTTTAAGGAATGAAGAGTTTCAGATTTGATGGGGAAGAGGTTTAATGTAGGCTCTGGCTACAGAAGTGATGTCTGTGGGTTATCTCCTCGAGTAATAGCAGAAATCCCTAAAATGATGGATTTCAGAATTTGTGGAGTCTCTTTCTCTGAATTTGTCATTGGAAACATTAAAAAAATATGTGCCCTGCACTAAAGTTGGATACTGAAGATCAGGAAATGTTTTGAGGAGGTGCTCTTAGAAGTACAGGAATTTTGACTGTCTGTTCAACTGGAGGGAAGCTTTTAAGGACAGGACAAGCAACTTCACTTGGGAGAGTACCAGGGCTTCCGATCTGTTTCTTCTACTAATCTGAACCCAATACCAGGCACACGAGCACGGGGTATTGTGCCCATATCTCTTAGGCTCTTCATATTGGCTCTCTTTTCTCTTACCTAAAGCTTTGTTTCCAGATGCTCTTGACAAATGTTCTGGTCCGGGAAAACTACCCCTTCCCCAACTTACTATGCTAAGGTGGACTTTTAAGAGAGGACAGAATGTGTGTGATATGCCCTATCATTCCGCCCTTCACAAATCTTTTACGTAGACACTATATCAGGCCTGAACTACATGATATACACAACTTCTTGTAGCTTCCATTTACAGTAAAATCTTAGGGATTTTTCCACTTGTACATTTACAGATAGATGTTGATTGACACAGAAAAGTTTCTTTGTCAATGTTCAATGGAGATGTAGGCTCATTGCACATGCCTGCTGAACACAGGAAGCAAAGACTCTTTATAAAAGGGAGTTGGGGACAACATAGAAAAGACAGTCCTATGGCAAGCAATGGTGTCCCTTCAGCTCAAAGGCTGGATTTGACTTATACATGGACAAACTCTAAGAATTGGAAATGAACCGAAAATGCCTTAAAGACAGCACAGACTTCCAGGGACACTGGGATTTGCTTAGCATGCAGAAAAGACTGCAAAGAAAATAAATAAAAATGTTTTTCCATGATGTAAAAGTAATCCACATGTTGTTCAGAACCCAATTTGGGGATTTAAAGAAACCTAGTTTTCACCAGAGCATATTTTCTATTCCCTATCTGCTTTCTTTCTTCCAAACCTCTCTTACTTTTTCTTCTATCCCATGGTATAGCAGGAAGCAAATAGAACTGGGAACCAGAAGACCTAGTGTTCACTCATGTTGACTCCTGCCTCACACAACTCGAACTCAGTGGTTAAATTCTCCAAGGAATCAATCACATTTGTATGACAGAAATACTGTACTCTAACTATAAATAGTGATTATAGGAACAATGATAATAGCTAACTTAATAAATACTTCCTAATTGTCAGTCATTGTTCAAGGTGCTTTAGATGTTTACATTGATTTAATGCTCCCCAAATCCTTCACGGTAGGTAACATAATTATCCCCATTTCACAGACAAGGAAACTGAGGCACAGATTGGTAAAATCACCTGCCCACGGCTATGCAGCTGGTGTGCAGTGGAATCAGAATGTGAGTTCAGGGGTCTTGCTCCAGAGCCTATAGTTTTTCATGTTAGTTCTCCTCCTCTGATACCTTTTCAGTCCCTGATTTTTATTTCACATCATGTTTTCCCCCTGTTTTCTGCTTTCTATAAACTCTGATACCTCTAGCAGTAAGTCTTTAAATAATGGTTTCACATCTATTGGGGGAGAGATGATGGGAAAACCACCATAAAACATGATGGAACTTTTGGGAGAAGACACAGTCATAAATTTGATCTACTAAATAACAGAAGAAACAAAGAAGAAAAGGTTAACCCTTTAGGAAAAAAAAAATATATATATATATATATATATACTTTTAAAGTCTATATAGATCTTTTGTAAAAAATGCAAAGGAAATGTTAAATAAAATGGTTTTAATTGTCTTTTCCAAAATGTGGTTCCTTATCTCTTGAGTATTTTGTTGACAGCACCCAAATTCTACTTTGCTTTAATGACCTCCGCTTTTCAATAAGAAATCCCATCTTAGCATAAATTTTACTGTTTGACTCTGCAGTCAAGAGGACCCCTCATGGCCACGTCTAGCCAGATGTCAGTAGGATCCGAGTGAAAAGGCAGGAAAGGAAAATCATATTCATTATAAACTCATGACATACCAGGTATCAGGGATGTCCATGTGCATAATTCATAACTGTGAGTTCAGCATTTCCATTTAACACAGAGACAGTGAGTGCACAATATTTTTTCTCTGGTTTTTATCTGATGACTAATTCTGCTCCATGTACTTCTGAAACCATTAGCTAAAAGGAATAATCTGTTTGGGAGATAGTCTACAAACCAGGTTATAAATCCAATCCTCAAATGCAATTTTAACCTATGGAGTAATCCTTTTTCACAATAAATTTATGAAGTTCAGTTTGTGCATTGATTGATCATTCTGGGATACAGGAAGACCTCAACTCACAATCTTGAGAACTTGGAACACTGACTCCAGTACTTACAGCTTTATCCATCACATCTGGATCACAGAGAATGGAAAGGGAGGCTATTTCCTGCAGACACTAGGATAAGCCTGTGGATGTTATTCTTTATGCATCTTTTAAAAATTACTAAATTTTTTAAAAATTATGAAAAAATTTAATTATGAAATTCCTATGGTCTCTCTTCTAACCTGACAAATGATGGGAAACCCTATATTGTTTCTATACTCTTCCTCATCTCTATAAAAAGATTTACTTTAAAAAACACGTGTAACATTTTCTTTCTTTGCTGCAAGGTATCTTTAACATTTCTGTCATCAACCTTCCACTTTTCTGCTCAGAAATGTACAAGGACCTCTCACAAGAAATGCTACCATTATCTATTCTGTATATGTAAACTATCCAAACTTTAAGATGCAAATAAAATTCTCTCTACTCACTTTGTTCGGCCTCATTACTATCATTCCCCTCTTAAATATTGTGGCCTTTAGTCTCTGTACAAGGCTCGTATTCTTATTTGCATTGTCTTCTCATTCTTTTTATACTTGTCTTTCCCATCCAATTAGATTATGTGCTAACTAAAGACAGAAGACTCAATAAATACGCGCTGTCCTTCACATATTCATTCAGTAAGGGTTTTCAGTGTGTACCATCTATATGTCCATCTGGCAAATAGAATAAATTAGTTATAATCCCAGCCCTCCAAGATCGCACTATCTAGAGTGAGAAAGTCAGGCCAGAATAAGGGGAAACAGTTCTAAGTCACACTGTAAGGAATACAAATTAGAGTCCACAACAGATGAACACAAGAATTTCCAAGCAGTAATGAGAATCCGGTTGAGGCTGTGCTTGGCACATAATCACAGTAATAAGGAATATTTATGGAGCATTTACCATGTGTACAAAATGTATTATTTCATTTAGTCCTCACTACAACTTTAGGCGCTGCTTCTATCTTCATTTCACCAATGATGCAAAGGCAGCTGAAGAGGCAAATGTTTGCACAAGGTTGCACAGCCTCCACAAGGCAGCCAGGGCTCCGTGGAACAAACTGGCTGAGGTGGCTTCAATCACTGCGCTATTTCTTCTTGCTTAGTTTTGATGCTCTTTAAGCGTTTGTTGAATGAATGAGATTACAGATTATGTGATAGCCATGAAAAAAGTATTCTTCCACAGACCCCAAAGTCTAAGGCCCCCAAACATTTTGGACTAACATAGATTTTGTGTGTAGGTGTGTGTAAACATACAAATACATTGGAAAATAATCCACTGTCCATCTTGTACTTTATTTGCCTCTTCCCTTCCAATAGTTAGATGGAATGGGTGGGGATGCTTTATGCCACTTCAAGTCAACTGTCTCATCCTCTCTCCCACTTCTATTTCTCTCTATATGTATATATTCTTAATCTGATTGTACCTTCTCAGAACAATATGAATAGAATGAGGAGACTAAATAGAAACTGCTAAGACAAGAATTGAGAAGAGAAAAGACAATTTTGACAAGTGGGATTTTTGAAGTGGCATTCTGGTTTATCTTTTGGAGGGTGTTGTTTACGGACCTGCTTGAGTCTGGTGTCTACCAAAGCCAAAAAAGCAGCTTTCCCCTGATTTTTTCTCCTATATGATCTCCATGTGGACTCCAAATGCTTAACCCTCCCTGCCAAATGTTGTAAAAATCTGTCTTTTGATCTCACAGATGGAAAACACTTATTAGTTTATGAAGCTCATCCACTTTGGGAGAAAAGCAACTCACCAAACACCATTCTCACCAGTCTTAGAGTTTCAAGTCCTCATAGATATTCTGACCAAACCCGCTCACCCTTCTTTACTCATGTGACTTCCTAAGCCAGTAGTAACCAAAAAAGGCCCTTTGCTTCTGTTTGGCTCCTGATGGTCTTGGGTTAAGATTCTCCTGCAAACAAAACCTGCTTATCCAGCAGTGCTCTCAGGCAGTGTTTTAGTACAAGAGGAACTGGTCCTTTGCATCCCTTGGTTATAACTAGGCTTGCTGCTGCTGTTTAGTTGCTCAGTCCTGTTCAACTATTTGGGACCCCATGGATGGCAGCCCACCAGGCTCCTCTGTCCATGGGGTTCTCCAGGTAAGAATACTGGAGTGGGTAGCCATTTCCTTCTCCAGGGGCTCTTCCCAACCCAGGGATTGAACCCATAGCTCCTGCAGCATCTCCTGCATTGGCAGGCTGGTTCTTTACTGCTGAGCCACTGGGGAAGCCCAGAACTAGGTTTTCCATTCCCAAAACTATAAAACTAAAGAAATATACACAAGCATTCTCTTCTTTCATATGACAGCATCATCTGGACCAGTTTAAACCTTCTACATGATAGACAATTACGCAGGTGTTAAAGACTTGGAATAAGAAGCATCCTTTTTGATTCCACCTCCACTATCTCCAACTTATTTGGTTTTCCGGATTTGACCTTCCCAGATGACACAATTTAAGTTCATTCTAATAGTCTCAAGAGAGAGAATGTAGAGTACTTTGTCAACATATGCAAATGATTAAATTTCCTATGAGATGAAATTATATGTTATCTGACAGATTATGATTAGGCAGTTATTTATAAGTGGACAGATCTTGTTTTTTCAAGGTTTTAACATGCTACTCTTCAGCTAATTAAAAAAAAAATGCATTGCTCTTCATTAGCAACAGGACAGAGACGGCAAGCCTCCCTCCACTCTGACGTGACATGCCCACTCGACCGCATCCTGACATTCCTACAGGACCCTTTTACTCTTGCCATGCTGTTCTCTGTCCTATGCCCTCCCTTCAGTCCCTGACCTGATATTTCTCCATCCCTCCCTGATCCCCTGCATTCAGGTAAGGATGCAGAAACTCCACAATCCTATTCTCTGATTTAACAAGTAATTTTTAAGACCTCTGCTAGACACTGACGATAGAACAAAGGCAAAACAAAACAAAACACAAAGCTAGAGGATCTCTCTAGATTTCTTTCTTCCCTGACAACAGTCAATAGGACTTGAAGGTCTGGCTGAAATTCACTCCCTCCCTAAAGCTTTCCCTGCTGTCTGGCCTATGTACATCCCCCCACTTCTGAATTCCTATTGCTCTTATTTTCTAAAACATGCCTGTGATACTTGGGGTACCTTCCATCTATTCTGAGCCCATTTTGTAACTATTGGCTTCTCAGAACTCTGCAGGATGTCAACTGCACATGTATGTGTGATGCATGTATATATAGTGTCAGCAAAATGCTCATGCTGGTTTTTCCAATAACATCTTACAGAAAAACTCAAACAAACATATTGGCCAAACCCATATATCAACAAATGCTTGTTCTACATTGTATATTCCCAGGTTAATGTCTGGAGGCAGAGACTATTCACACACTCATTCTCTCTCACAAAAGCCAGCATAGTATGTACTCCACAAAATGAATGAATAAATGAATAATAGTGCTTTGCATTCCCATAAATATTATTTTATATATTAGTGCATATATAATTTACATAAAATTCACATATAATGTGAATGTAATAACACCAAGTATATCAATATACTGTGAAAATTATGAAGATAGCTGATGCTGGACTTCAGCAAAGTTCAAAGCTATTAAATTTGGAAACCGTTCCTAAATATTCCAGAAATAATTTACAAAAATGTTATTAAATCTCACAGATTCCATTAACCTTTCCCATCACTCCCTTGCCACTCTATAACTAGAAGTATTGCAAATGCATTAAATATGGTTTTCCAAGTAAAAGACAATGATACAATACACAGAATAACAGAAAGGGATAGCTTCCTAGAAACAGAGTATGCAATGAATTTTCTTACTTCTTAAAAATGAAAAAGGAGACAATTATATTAACTGGAGGTCTTTGTATAAAATCAGAATACCAAGAAGGTTCACATTAAATCAATTAGAGTTAGAATTATTTTTAACTCCACAGATTAATCGATTTTCCCATTCACAGAACTCATTTCTTTGTTCTTTGAACTTTAGCAATCAGAACCCAGAGATTACAGTAGAAGGTACTCTTTCCATGGCTTACATGGAATTTAATCACTGTATTTTCACCTCACTTGTTTGACAAAGTACACTGTGGATTGGTTGAAACAAGCTGTTTTGTAATGTGACTACTGGAAGCTGTGATGAAGATATCATTTGTTCCAACATGTCTAGAGCACACTGCAGAGGTTCTGTGGATGTTCTGATGAAGCTTGGATAATGATGTGAATTGAATCCTCAGATCCATAGCATATTAAGCTAAAGCCTCACTAGAGGCATGTGGCTATAAGCCAGAGGAACATGTCTCATCTGCTCTTTACATCTGTTTGAATCACCAGATTTTAAAAATTTGAACATGAAATAAGCTACTGTGTATAAAACATAAAGGTCTAACTGTAATTCACTAAGTAACATCATAAATCATTATAAATATTGATTCCAGGGCCAATATTTTATCACTTATAGTTACTGTACATTTTGCATTAATTCAAGAGGATCTCATGACATAGTTTGTCACACTGTGAAATGCCCAATTATGTAATAACATAAAGCAAAATAGACAAAATTTGTAGGAGTTTATTAGTTTTGTCACTGTGAATGACTTTCAAATTCTCTATTCCTACTTTTATGAATGATTATTAGTAGTTATCCAATAGTATGAAAAATAAATCTTAGAATGAATGCTAATTGATTAGAAATAATCAAATCTATTCAGTGTGAGTGCTATTGATTAGAAATAAATGCTATTGATTAGAAATAACCAAATCTATTCAATATGAAGAATATAGACATGTTTTAAATAATTTTCCTTAGGTAGTTTATCATCAGATTATTTAATACCAAAAATTGCTTCTGATTTCTCTGAGCTCAGGATTTTGGGGAAAGCAGAGCTTATTGTGTGACCCTGTGTATGTGTGTCTGTGTGTCTGCAGAGTGTGTACAAGCATGCACAAGTGTATGCATTAAATTACTCTAAGGACTTCAAAATTGAAAAATGGCATGAAAACAGTACATTCAGAGATGTAGTTAATGTAAAAAATTTAACCTGAAGATTGAAGTTATCTTTATTTATTCATCTTTATCTCTGTAACTATCTGTGTATATCTTTGCCTCCTTTTATTTCTTATACATATTAGGGAAATTGGAAGACTGAGAAACTGAAAAACAATGGAAGGAGTTATACAGAAATATGGGCTGAAATATTTGTTTCTGAGATAAGAATAAAAGAATAACAAAATAGAGAATTGAAAGGCTTCAGATGGGACACATATAAATCAGAAAGCTGTAGGCTAGCCATGAGTAAGGTTGATTTATTCATTCAGCAGGAATCTGTTCAGTGACTATTCCATTGCAGTGATGTCCTGGGCACTAGGGATCCCACGGTAAGCAATATGGGCAACACTGCCTGTCCTCAATAAGCTCACTGCCTGTCCTCAATAAGGTCACACTCTAAGGTAGGGAAATAAGCAAGAAAGAGAATAAATAAGCTTTGTAGTAAAACAGATGGCCTTCTATTCTGTGGGACAAAATAAAGCAGTAAAGAGAGAGGGAGATTTGAAAGTTGTGGAAGTGAATCTAAGTTTTAACAGAGTCATTGGAGCAGACCTCATTGAGAAAATGCACTTTAACAGGGAAGGAGACAGAGGAAGACAGTGGAGGGGAAGGGTGGGAAAAACAGGTGGAAGAGGAAGGCTGGGGAGCACCGATGAGAAGGTTGGCCTCCACATCTCTTTAGATAAATTGAATTCCTTCTATTTCTCCTAGGTGACCTCCCCAAATATACCTTTTTAGCTTCATGTCCATTTTCATTCACTTTAGAGTTAATGATTTTTATTTCCCTCCTCTTTTAGGAGAAAGATGGAAATAAACATTATAACTTTTCATTAGTAAGATATGTGTGCACCTTTCTCAGAAAGCTATATTTGGCACTTTTATAATGAAATCAATCTATGATGTGTAAGCAGTTTCATTTCATACTCTTAATACAAAAAAGAAATGTGACAGCTT
The DNA here is from genome assembly GCF_014754425.2 of Oryx dammah. Classification (NCBI taxonomy): domain Eukaryota; kingdom Metazoa; phylum Chordata; class Mammalia; order Artiodactyla; family Bovidae; genus Oryx; species Oryx dammah. Next base: position 32,181,857 of record NW_024070209.1, read on the forward strand.
GCTTTTTACTGTTACCTGTAGAATTCACAGAGGGATCTGCCCATTGAGCTCACCTTAAAAAAGGAAAGATATTATGATTGAATTTCAACTCTGCCTCTAGTAATGTTACAGCAAGAGCCAGAACCATTCCTCCTTACAAGCAGAAGCCCAGCTGTGGGCTGTTTCCTCTGCATTTGCCTGCCTCCCCACCTCCAAAAAGAAGTACTTACATAAATAAATAAAGGCCAAGTGCTCCAAATCTCTTTGGACATTTGAAACAAAAGAGATTTAAGAAACTGAATGGTGAACTAGATGTGAAAATATCTGAATAGTGTAAAATATTCTATTGAATAGAGGATATAAAAGGCAGTTTAGAAAACCCTTTTGACTTGTCCCTGTGTTTATTGCTGAACTAAAACTTCTGCTTCTCTGTTAATATTAATAGATGGCAAAATTACCCTGGTCTGGGGCTTCCCCGGTGGCTCAGAGGTTAAAGCATCTGCCTGGAATGCGGGAAACCCGGATTCGATCCCTGGGTCGGGAAGATCCCCTGGAGAAGGAAATGGCAACCCACTTTAGTACTCTTGCCTGGAGAATCCCATGGAGGGAGGAGCCTGGTAGGCTACAATCCATGGGGTCGCAAAGAGTTGGACATGACTGAGCGACTTCACTTTTACTTTCACCCTGGTCTACTTTCTAGAGAAAGTAGCCACCCATGATTATTTTTTAGTCTTTATATTGAATTCCTTATAATGTTGCCTCTGTTTAATATTTTGTTTTTTTGGCCATGAGGCATGTGGGATCTTAGGTCTGCAACCAGGGATTGAACCTGCATTCCCTGCATTGGAAGGTGAAGTCTTAACCACTGGACTGCCACTGATTTTTGGCAATGTCTAAAACCCTTGTATTCTGCTTGGTCCTAAGGACTACCATTCTGCTTTAAGAACTGGCATTCTGCTTGGTAGTCGAATAATACTTAGTTCAGAAGACAAACTCCATGCTTACACAGAGGCTGATGACTCAAAACTCAATCTATAATCTATAATCTATATAAGTGTAAAAATACTTTGGAAAGATATGGGAGGGGCAGGTAATTTGCATAGCAGGGTGTAGACAGGCAAGGCTTTCTTGAGACCACAGCATCTGAATGGAGGCCTGGAAAGTGAGTAGAGATTAAAGAAATGAAGAAGCATATTGAGGAAATGACATGTGCAAAGTCCAAAGAGTGCTTAACTAAGAAACTATGAGAAGCTCAGAGGTGTAAAGAGGAGTGTGACGTATGAAAAGGGAATGAGGCACAGGTGGGGCTGCTGAGGTAAAAAGGCTGGATGATGGCCTTGTGGGTCAAGTAGAGGATGACCATCCTGAAGACCAGGTGGGGGCTGCATACTGGGCAGTAGTGAGCAGGAAAATGAAGTGACATTTTCCAAAGATTACTGGTTCCAGGAGTCTACTTGAGAGGTCACCTTGATGATGACCTGAAGCACCATAAAGTCTGGAGAAGGGGAAAAATGGATTTTTTCTCTTGTATTCTAGTTATTTATGGGATGAAACCAGTAGCTGCTGGAATGTGAAGGAAGGAGAGGGTCTCTGTTTTGGACCACTGAAAGCAAACCTCTTCTTATAGCAAGCAATAATCACCACTGAGCCTTGAATGGATGATTTTAAACTATACCTGCCCATGAAGAATCACCCAGAATGAATTTGGCTCACACTCATTCCTCAACACATTGTCTCCCCTGCTGCTGCCTTTTTAAATATGCTGATGTTTTTATTTTATGTGTAATGTTATCTCCTGAAGGAGGAAATGGTAACCCACCCAAGTATTCTTGCTTGGAAAATGCCATGGACAGAGAAGCCTGGTGGGATACAGTCCACGGGGTTTCAAAGAGTCAGACACAACAGAGTGACTGGGCATACACTCACACAATGGTATCACATTTTGACCCATCATTGACCCTCCAATCAAAGACAGTCATTGATTGACATGAATAAGATGTCCGAGAAAGGGAGTGTTCTTTGCATTTGGAGATGGTTGGCAAACAGCTGATGCTTTGATTAGGGCCTTCCTAGAAACTCCAGTGCATTTTGATTAGGTTGATTATCATTTCTTTCTTTTCTCTTTGACTTTATAACTGTTACTAAAAAGTGAATTTTAAGGAAGTTATGTCTTTGTATGGGCAAACTCCCTTTATAATTCACCCTATAGAACAAACTCATTCAATTGGTTAAGGACAGTCAATAATATTTTTACTCCATTATCAACTTTTACAATGTGACAGAGAAATTATTCTCAAAATCAAAGACATATATATATTATATATTATTACATATTATATACTATACATATTAATATCTAGGATATTATAATCACAAAGGAGTTACAATATATGCAGCAAATCCATTAATCTACTGTGAATACATCTATGAACATGTGTAAAGACATGAATAGTTTATCATATTTACATCATAATCAAATGACAAATATTTTAGTATTTTAATTTTTGTAATTATAATCAGATTTTTATCATTTTTGTTGCAAAGCCTTCTGATTCTACTTTGAAAATTTCCAAGTCAAGTATAAATATAAGTAAAGATAAAATATACAGTTAACAAGGGATCATGATTTGCAAGGCTGTCATCAAATTAATGAAACCAATGATCTCTGAGTCAGGCCTAGATATTTGGTGTCCGACTTGATCAAGAAATTACTTCCAATCTTGATATCAGAAGTGTAAAATCATCCTACTATCAAGAATAAAGCTAACAGTAGAACTTCACTGCTATCCAAGTAACTTTTATTGACTTGTAATATCCTGCTGGTATTCTGGGTATTCAATTACATTTTTGTCCAATTTTCTTTATTTTTCCATGTGCTTTCAGTGAAAATAAGGAAAGAAAGAGAGGAGAAAGGATAAGAGGGAGGGAGGGAGGAAGGATACATTAAAAAGAACTTTGCATGGATGCAATAGTTCACATAAGTTGGGAAATACTTAAATTTTATTCCTTTAAAATACTAAAGTTAAGAAAATAATGCTCAGTCACAAAACTGACAGAAAACATCTATGTGTATCTCTTCTTAATATATGCTCTTATGAGAATGCTTTGTAAATTTCATAGTTAAGATAATGCACTTTTTGAAGCCTCAAGTTTATTTGGGACAAATAACATAGAAATAGCTCTTCCTTATATCCCTGATAACACTCTTACATCGCACCAAATAAATCTGAACACACTAGTAAAACAGAAGTGACCAGGCCAGACTTACATGTGTAATGGGAATTTATATTAAAGAAAGCAAGAGAGCAGAGATAAAGGGGATTTGGGGAAGGAATAAAAATGATCAGACAACACAGAGAATTCTCATCCTTCTACAAAAATAACAGAACTAGAAGAGGGGACAGAAACAGATAAAGAAAACACTGAAAGGAATAGAAGTATAGAAGGTATCCATGAAAAGTAAAACAAAGACAAAAACAAAAATCATGAGTAGTTTCTGTTGCAAGCAAAAGTTATTTTTGATTTTGTAGGCTCTTGCTGGATGGGAAAACCGATGTAGAGGAGCCACTCATCCCCATGATACCTCACTTCATTTGTTTTCAGTATTAAGCTGACCATTTAAAGTATCTCACTAAAGAACACCCTAAGGATCTGGTGATTTAACATCCTGGAATAAAGAAAACCCTGTGCAACTAACATACCTTTCTGGCCACCCATAATTCCCTTGTGCATGCTGTAGTCAATCACAGCAAGGCAGTACTAAGGAAGCTCAGCCATGAAACGCTGGTCCCTATTTCGCTATGGTGAATCACCAGTGTTATCATACTTTATCATCTAAAAAGGAACTCTTACGATGGTAAAAGGTGGTAGAATTCATAGTTAGCACTAATACAACAGGAATACATTTGGATTACTCCAAGCAAACAGCTGTGACTGGTCACCCTAGCCAGAACAGATGAGGTGGGTTTTTTTTCAGCAGTGTTCTAGCCCTTTAGCCTAATACATTCTTATTCAAATATCTTACAGCTGACCTGTTGTTGCTAGATGGGGAAAGAGACTGTCTGATTTATGTCAAATGCAGAAAAGTTTGCCCCCCTACCTCTGTCATTCAGGTTTCATAATGTCAAAGGGCTTTTACAGTGAGGTTGTAAGATGTCACACTTCTACAAAGTTCATAAGAAAAGCAATTAATTGTGGTTTTCCACTTTGCACACTAAAATAGTAATTTTCAATTTCAAACCTGTTGCACATTTTGATAAGATATAATTTTCATCCATTTCCCCCTCCCCCTTCACTTTCCAAGTGGAGCTACATTATAATATAAATTCATACAATATTAGATCAGTGAGAAAGTGAAGCCTTTCTTTTGCCTGTTAAGCAAAGAATACATCTTAGGAACACCATAAATCATTCTTGTCAGAGATTCAAAAGAATCATTCTGAATAGTCACCTTGTCTATTATTTAGAAAGTACATGAAACAATATAATTCAGTTGGGCTGCATGTATCTAATTTGCATATGGCTGTCTCTTTTTAATCTGAGTTTTCACAAAATGAATATAATTAGCAAGTTTCAATTTATCTTCAAAACCGCTGAACTATGTTGATTATTTCCAGGATGAAATCCTATGGGCATTAGCATATTTGAACCTCTAAACAGAATGATTTGGTGGATTTTTGTGGCTCAATAAATGAGTATTGCAAGTTAAAAAGTGACAAACTAGTCAGCCATGCAAAATGCACAATTCTCATGAAGATTTTTTCCCAAATTTTTCCTTTAATGAAATGGGCAATTCAAGAAAACTACAAATGATTTGTGTGTCCAGCTTAATAGTTTGTGATCATCAATTTTCAAAGTAAGTAATCAAATTCTTTAGAGTCACTATATGGCTACATTCTTTGTGCTTCTCCAATTTGAGCACCTCTTCCCTCTTTCTCTCATATACACTCTTAAGTTGCAAATTTCTTACATAATGAATTATTTCTGACCTACATTTTCAAGGAGTGTATTTAGACTGAGATGTTTGACTTTAAATGAATGATAACGAGAGATACCACATTTAACTTGTCAGCTATAAAATAAAATGTATAATTTATAAGATAATATATTATTTAGTGATATCCAACTTTAAAAATTTGTACAATTCAAGTGTGTGGTTCTGAAATGTTACAAATGTTAATTGTTCAAAGTGTAACATGATAATTGACATAATTTCCTCCCAAAATACCAGTTTGTGAACTCATGAATTCTAACTATAGCCTAGAGTTAAAACAACAATAAATCATTTAATACAGAACATGTATTACCACTGAGCTGAATATTTTTCCAGAGAAAGACAAACCATGAAAATTAAAAAAAAAAAATTGTTCTTTTCTAGAACTGGCATTATCAGAAACATTTTAGTACATATGGAAGGAAGTACCTAGACTTTGAGACACCAAGCTCAAGCAAGAAATTTCATGATGACCCACTTTTCAATTGAAGCTGTCATTTTAGTCTGGCTAATCCAATTTTGTTTGTAGCATTGGCTATATGTTGCTCTAGTCTAGATTTTGTATTCAAAACACACAAGCACTGCAGGAAATTTCACAACCTCTAATCAATCTAACTAAATTACTTATCTAAGTGCATATGAAGGTTTGAAACATGATGTGCTTGTTTCTCAGAGAATTGCTGGTTTGACCACAGTGAACCAGAACCATAAATATAATAAGTAACACAGAGCAAAAGCTGAGAGGCAGATCAGCTAATAGAAGACATACACCAGGCAGTCACACAGAACTATCTTTAGACATAAAATATGTGCAAAAATTTCCCCAGACTTCCTGACCACTCTCAGTTCTATATGTAAGTTGCCTTAGCCTGAGCGCTGATGTTATACTGATTGTCCTTAAAAGTCACTTTACACCTAGCATATTTCTACAGAAAACAAGTACCTCAAACTACAAAAACCAAAGCCTTGAATTCAAATCTCACCACAGTCTGGCATAAACTAATATTTCCATTCCATTATCCCAGTTTTCTGCTTTGAGTGAGTCCCCGACAACTCTGCAGTATTTCTCCATTCCTTGGTGAAACATATTCCTCTCCTGCCCTTCTATATTTGCTCAAGCTCTCTCTTTTTCCTGGAATTCTGTCTTCACTTTCATATCACTGAATCTGTGGTTTTTCATCTGACTTATCTTACTCCTATATCCAGAAGTAAGCCCTTGAAAGCAGAGATATGGTTGCATTTCTCAGTTTGAAAACTGTATTTGTGAACATATTGTGCTGTGCTGTGCTTAGTTGCTCAGCCGTGTCTGACTCTTTGCGACCCCATGGACTGTAGCCTACCAGGCTCCTCTGTCCATGGGGATTCTCCAGGCAAGAATGCTGGAGTGGGTTGCCATTTCCTTCTCCAGTGAACATATTGAGAGTTCTCAAATGATTGAGGCTGATCAAATCCTCTCCTATCAACTCTCTTTTCCTTTGGTTGTCCATGCCCTGCCTCAGTGACTTGCCCTCAGCAAAAAGTGCTGGTGTTTCCCTGTCAGATTACCTGTCAGGGCCATCTCCCTCTGTGCCCTCGATGGACTATCTACCTCTAGCAACTGCAAGACAAGTCTCCTTAACAAGGTAAACTACTAGAAAGGAAACGGAAGAGAACAGGGCACCTACTCCATTGTTCTGGAAAGGAAATCAGAAATGGAATATGGAAAATGTTCTCATCATTAATTTATTAGTCAAAAATCTTTTTTGAGCACCTATTATGTCTATGAGGAGCAGCAGCTGTAGTAATGAATAAGCCAGAATCCCTGCCCTTGAGGGTTTGCATTTCTGTCTTGGAGGTGGTTAGTGGTAATAGGGTGACAAACACTAATGCATCAAATAGTGAAGGTAGTCAATGTTATTAAGGAAAAGAAAGCATAATAATAATCATAGCAAGAAAGATAGCCAAGAGTCAGAAAAGAGCTCTCTGAGGAGATGACATCTAAGCAGGGATCAGAAGATGAGAGCAAACCAGTCATTCAGGCAGCTGGGTGATCACTGTGGAGTCTGGCATAGGGAAAGGCAGGTGCAAAGGCCTGAGGTGAGGTCCAGTTTGCCCCATTCCAGTGGAGGAGTCAGGCTGGCTCATTGCGAGGTTTAGAGAAAGAGTACAAGTGAGGGTGAGGGTGTGTCCAAAAACAGCCCCACAACAATTGATGACAAAGCCCCAGGAAATGTCAGTGGTCCTCATCTGTGGTACTAAAGAATGGTCTCTTTATACGTGATAGCATAAGTCCTACTTGATTTAATTAATCAGATGACTTCTACTAGAACTTTATATAATGCTTAATTCTAGGCTAAGCTTTGTGGGAAATTCAAGAATATTGGAGAAGGAAATGGCAACCCACTCTAGTATTCTTGCCTGGAGAATCCCAGGGATGGAGGAGCCTGGTGGGCTGCCGTCTATGGGGTCACACAGAGTCAGACACAACTGAAGTGATTTAGCAGCAGCAGCAGCAGCATACCCATCTCTAATGAATTTAAGACCTGGATTCACATCTGCACTAAAAATTTGCTTGATTGGCTTGCATCAGAGACGGCTTCTTTGCTCTGATTCTAATTTTCTGCTGTTGTATTAACTGGTTGCTGACAGATTAATATCAGTAAAGACAAGTTATTTCTTATTATGTAATGTAATATTGTTTAAAAATGAGGTATCTCAAATTCATTCACTAATGCTCTTCAGTCTTTTTAGTAACAAATGGGGAATCTTCTCACTTTGATATAAAGTTTCTTAACTATTTAGAAACAAGATACTGGGTCTCAGTAAAAAAAAAAAAAAAAAGAAAAAAGAAAGTCTTGCTGAGAAACAGGCTGTAATTTGTAGTACCACTTCAGGCCATAGCATGCATTTTGCTAGAAAAATAAAAATGCCAGACTTCAATGAGCATGCCACTGCCTCCTGTGCTCTTTTGTGATAGAAATAATTAGCTTTAAACTACCTTGTCAAGATCTTAAGATATAAAACTGAAACAGGATGCTTCTATCATATGCTAGTAGTTGCTATTAACAACTGGGGAGCTAAGGCTTTATACTGGAACAAACTCTTTGTTACATTCTGATCAATGTCTTGCCTGAGAGTACAAGCCTTCATTTAACCTACATATCTGGATACCTGAGAAGTTCCCCTTATGGCTTGTTTAAATTATTAACATCCATTCCACTAGGCAAACTTCCTATCTCATAGCTTCTGTCTAGCTGCTGGCTTTATAATCTGCAAGTTGCTGTTTATCTTAATGCTTATCCCAGTGGCAATCCACTCCAGTACTCTTGCCTGGAAAATCTCATGGGCGGAGGAGCCTGGTGGGCTGCAGTCCCTGGGGTCGCGAAGAATCGGACACGACAGAGTGACTTCACTTTCACTTTTCACTTTCATGCACTGGAGAAGGAAATGGCAACCCACTCCAGTGTTCTTGCCTGGAGAATCCCACGGACGGGGGAGCCTGGTGGGCTGCTGTCTATGGGGTCGCACAGAATCGGACACGACTGAAGCGACTTAGCAGCAGCAGCAGCAGAGACAGAGATGGGAGAAAATATGTATATTATAATAAAGGCAGAATGAGGCCATGGTTTGGTACTGCTTAATCTCTGTAAATTAAGGGCATAATGTTGAATCCTAAACACTTTCTGTTCAAGGTTTTGTTTTTCTTTGCAAAATTCTTTTGCTGGCTCCCTGTGATACATTCAACACCTCTTTTTCTTGTGAGTTTGATCTGAAGATTTCCAAAGATGCATGATGCCTCTGAGATGAAGAGTTGTGCTTGACACAGGTCACCCCTAACAGGGGACTGCTGACAGACCGCTCACCTTTCCAAGAAGCACCATTCTTTCCTGGAGTCCCTTGAACATCACTTTAGTTCTATTCTTCAAAAGCAGAAAATGTAGGCTACAATAAAGGAGGCCCACTGGGCAGGCCAAACTGTGGACATCCTTATCTCATCCCACCCTCCGCATCTTTCAATGATCCTGGTTGCAGAGACATTTTAAAATCTTTTCAGTAGGTAACTGTTTGTACTCAGAGCTTTTGTGGTGCCTGAAATAAAATGATATTATTGGAAGGATATGAGTCATGCGCATCCTGGTAAACCCATCCTGTCTCTTTTGATTTTCTAAACTACTTTGTGGAAATTCCAAGTTTTACTTTTCTCAGTAGAGAAGCTTATGAGGCTAAGTTTCTCAGATAGAACTCCAAGTGCTCAAGCTTAAAGGGCTGTGACATGCCACCAATTGTGTTTTTCAGCTACTGCAACTACAAGAGACTATTTAGGTGAATGATCTAATTCTACTATTAAAGCCATCCAGCACAGATGACTTTTATCAATTAAAAAAATTATCATCCTACTATCCATTTTCGGTGGAAGACAAACATTGTTTAACTCACTTAATGTAACAAAAATCCTTCTAATAGTTCATCTAACTTTTGATTTATCTCAAATTTCAAAAAGCACACATACTTCGCACAATTCTACAGCAACACAGTGGGTTGCATCTTGTTTTTCACATTCACACATCCCAGTACACAATGATATTTATTTGAGAATGGAGAGAAATTTCAGAAGCAAAACGGAGTTCCACCATGACAATTTCCACATCTAATGTACCAATTCTTTAGAGGTCAGTCTTGGAAAATCTTCTCTCTCATTTTCCCTGAGGGAAGCAGTTATTTTTGTTGCATTCAGCTCTGAAAAATTCCACTGCAAATTCAGTCTCTGACCCATGCCGAAGAACAGAATGCATGCACCCAAACCTCAAGATGTTATTATGAAATAATAACATTTCAGATGGACTCTATTTCACATACCACCCCATAATTGACAAAATATACATTCTCTTTGCCTCATGCAGTCTTTCTCTAAATTCACAGCCCCTCCTTCAAATTTGGAAGTTTAAAATTGCATTGGACAGTGACAGCATTTAATGTACATGTAAGAAAAGAGACATTTGAACATTTGTCTTCACATACCAAAACAATATATTTCATGCCAAACTTGCTATGTCTTGGTTTTCCACTTTTTACTATTAGAGAGATAATCATTTTACAGAGAAATCTCCCAAATTAAGAGGATGAATCCAGATTATATGCTGCCGTGCCTAATAAACTAAATTAATCACATCATCTAAATCCATTTTTATAGTAATGGTAAAATAACTTTAATAATAAAATAGTGCTCCCAGAAAATTATAGGTCAAATTAGAAGCTATTTGTTTGTAAATATATGAAGCTATAGAATAATAACTAAAATGAAGTTAGTTAATGTTTCTTTAGGACAAATTATCAATATACAATTAGGTAACAGTCTAATTTGGGGAGAAAAGCCATGCATTACTTATTCTAGGGAAAAAAATTGATAACTGATTAATACTTCTTACCTCTCTTGTCATATCTGGAAATAGCAGAGATGATGAGATTTTGTTATTTTATCATATAGTCAGAGTATGTATGAACCATTAGGCTAATTTTCATTGTAGATTTCTATAACTGCAGGTTATCTTTTAGGGAGACGTCAACAGAGGTTTGACATTAGTGGTTTAATTGCTACCTTCCTTTTTCCTTAACAAATTGTGCTGATGCAATGAAAGCCAATTGGTAGGTCATAAAGTTCAATAGCAAGTTCAGAATGATAAATCTCCAATCCAAATCAATCTGGCAGAAGCCCAGCTGTTCTCGGACCTTGCTTCACTCACTAACTGTATTTTCTTTTGTTCTGTTGACACAATCCCAGGGGTGAGGAGTAGCATCTGCAAAATGAAAAGCCTCATGCCCTATCATTCCCATTTTCTTGATATTTTTTTGCCATGATAAAAAAATACCTGTCTTCAGAGAGAGGTCTGAGGTGTAGAATTTGAAATTTAGAACATTAAATTTGAAAAATGGATAGAAGGACAAGTAATCTCTTTGCAGGAGGACAGAAGACTCTGAAATGGGTACCCTAAGGTCTGATTCACTGTTTCACTTTTCTCTCCCTTATGGGCAAAGTTTTGCTGCTTCCTCTACCTAGAAGAACTCAATCCCCAAATTCTTTAGATCCTTGTGTTTCAAGACAAGCTCTAGTAAGATGAACAAGGGTTTTAGGAATTTTTGTAAACACATTTAAACAGGTCTATTTTGTGAGTGGCTTTCCTACACAGATAGATATACATTTAATTTTATTTTTCCTAGAGAGGGCTCATGTAAGGCAGCTGCATATAAACCCCAGATCCCTGAGTTGAGTAGTGTCTTGGCACAAGATTAGAAGGGCAGTTTTCTAACCATGGAAACAGGAAAGAAGATTGGCTTTGCTGACAGTCTGATATGGATTTGAAACTCTGAACATTGATTAGCTCTGAGGCTTTAAAAAACAATAAGAAAATAATAGTAAACTTTCTTTAGCACATTTATCGGAGAAGGTAATGGCAACCCACTCTAGTACTCTTGCCTGGAAAATCCCATGGATGGAGGAGTCTGGTAGGCTGCAGTCCATGGGGTCGCTAGGAGTCGGACACAACTGAGTGACTTCACTTTCATTTTTCACTTTCATGCATTGGAGAAGGAAATGGCAACCCCCTCCAGTATTCTTGACTGGAGAATCCCAGGGACTGGGGAGCCTGGTGGGCTGCCATCTCTGGGGTCGCACAGAATCGGACACGCCTGAAGTGACTTAGCAGCAGCAGCAGCAGTAGCAGCACATTTACCCCTAAGTTAAAAGGCTGATAGTCATGGCCTCATTTAATATAAAGGGAAATTCAGTGACAAAGATACTGTTATTAAATCCATTATAACAGAAGAGAAAAAAAAAGGTTCAGGGAAATTTAACAATTTGTCCAACTTCTTAGAGCTTTTAAGTACCTTATTTATATATTTATCTTCATAAACAGAGTATATTGGTTATCTGAACAATATGCAACCCTGTGTAAATAAAGAAATGTGTAGGTATTAAATGAAATTTATTTCTACATTTTAAGATCTTTGTCCTTACTTATTTTATGTAATTTTTCATGGAGGAACAATATTTATGCCATACACCTTTTTTCAGAAATAACTTTAAAGTTCCCTATTTAATATTTCATTTAGAATTAAAAGTAATAATAGGAACTTTTCCACAATTCTTTTGACTATTAGTCACCTGAGAGCTTGCCGGAGTATACAAGCACATCTTGGAGATATTGGGGATTTGGTACTAGATCAACAAAATGAAACATATATCACAACAAAGCAAGCTATACAATATTTTTGTTTCTCAGTGTATATAAATTTACTATACTGAAGTCTATTAAGTATGCAGTAGCATTATGTCTAAAGAATGTACACAACTTAATTAAAAAATACTTTATTGGTAAAGGGGCTTCCCTGGTAGCTCAGCTGGTAAAGAATCTGTCTACAATGCAGGAAACCCCAGTTCGATTCCTGGGTTGGGAAGATCCCCTGAAGAAGGGATAGGCTATGCACTCTAGTATTCTTGGGCTTCCTGGTAGCTCAGCTGGTAAAGAATCTGCCTGCAATGCAGCAGACCTGGGTTCAATCCCTTGGTTGGGAAGATCCCCTATGAAACAGCTACTACTCCAGTATTCTGGCCTGGAGAATCCCACAGACGACTGTATAGTCCATGGGCTTGCAAAGAGTCAGACACAACTGAATGACTTTCACGTTCACTTCACCAATCATCAGCTCAGCCTTCACTGAGTCCTAATCTTTTTGCTGGTGGAGGGTCTTGCTCAACCTTTGTGGTTGCCAACTGATCAGGGTGATGGCTGCTAAAGGTTTGGGTGGCTGTGACAATTTCTTAAAATAAAACCACAATAAAGTCTGCATTGACTGGCTCTCTTTCATGAATGATTTCTCTGTAGCAGGCAATGTTGTTTGATAGCTTTTTACCCACAGTAAGACTTTCTTCAAAACTGGAGTCAATCCTCTCAAACCTTGCCTCTGCTTTTATCATCTAAGTCTATGTTATAGTCTAAACCCTTTGTCACCATTTCAACATCTTCCAGGGTAGACTCCCTCTCAAGAAACTACTCCCTTTGCTCATCCGTAAGAAGAAACTTCTCATCCATTAGAGTTTTACAATGGGATTGAAGCATCAGTCACATTTTCAGGCTCCGCTTCCAGCTCTCTTGCTATTTCAACCACATCTGCAGTTACTTCTTCCACTGAAGTCCTGAACCCCTCTCAAAGTCATCTATGAGGACTGGAATCAACTTTCCATATTCCTGTTATTGTTGCTACTTGGCCTCTTCTGATGAATCACAAATATTCTTAAGGGCATCTGCAATGGTGAATCCTTTCTATAAGGTGTTCTTTTTTGTGGGGCGGTGGAGTGGGCACAAGGCGCAGCATGTGTGACCTTAGTTCCCCGACCAGTGATTGAACCCATGCCCTCTGCACTGGAAGCATAGAGTCTTAACTGCTGTATCGCCAAGGAAGTCTCCTGAAGGTTTTCAATTAACTTTGCCCAGATCCATCAGAGGAATCACTATCTATGGCAGCTATAGCTTTATGAAATGTATTTCTTAAGCAATGAGACTTGAAAGTCAAAATTATTCCTTAATCCATGGGCTATAGAATGAATGTTGTGTTAGGAGGCATGAAATCAATCTGAATTTTATTGTATATCTCCATCAGAGTGCTTGGATGACCAGATGGCTGATTTGATCTTCTATCCAAACCAGGTGTTTCCCTTCTATCCAGACCAAAATGTTTCCCCTTCCTTGAAACATTTTGAGGTCACTATAGGATTATTAACTGGCCCAATTTCAATATTGTTGTGTCTCAAGGAATAGAGTGGCCCAAGGAAAGGGAGAAAGATGGAAGAGCAACTGGTGGAGTTAAAACACAACATTCATGGATTAAGTTTGCCCTTTTATATGGGTGTGGTTTGTGGTTTCCCCAACCAATTACAATAGTGACATCAGAGATCACTGACCACAGGTCACTACACAAATACAATAGTAACAAAAAAGTTTGAAGTATTGTGAGAATTACCAAACTGTGTCACAGAGACACAAAATAAGCAAATGCTTTTGGAAAAATGGTACCGATAGACTTGCTCAACACAGGGTTGCCACAAACAGATTTGTAAAAAACGCAATATCTGTGAGGTGTAATGCAAGGAAGTGCAACAAAATGAGGTGTGCCTGCTCATAGTTTCTGCAGACTACAGAAATCAGTTTTATTCAGGAAAAGTGAAAATACTCCATTTTTTTAAGAAAATAAAAATAGATCCACAAGAAATAGATCAAGAGTAACTCATTATACCTTTCTAAAAATAGTCATAATTTTTAAAATGTTTTTCTACTGAAGAGTAGTTAGTGCAGTATCTGAAATTTTGTATGTAAGCACCACTTAATGAATAACTGAGGCAACTAACAACCATCTCTCTCCTTAACCAACCACCCCCGTGTTTGAGATGATGGGCTCATACATGCCACATCCATGTAACTTCTCTCGTGCTTATAATGGACTTTGACAAAAAGGGCACAGTGATCAGGTAAAGGGCTATAAAACTAACAGCTGATCCATATACCTCTTGCATTTTCTGTCTCTTAAGCACTTCCATTAATACACCTATTATGAAAAAATGCATTGATTAACATGTGAATGTTCTACATTTCAGCATGTGTCCTTCATGTTCACACACAACAGAATACACTCTTGTCACACACATTTAACCTATGTGACTCAGCCATTAAGTGAAAATTTGAGAGTGGGAGAAAAAAAAAAGCAGAATGAATACAGACATCCACATTGTTCTCTTCACTGCCGTGGATTTTAAATTTTTAACTGTCACTCAGTTGAACTCTATTTTTGTCTGTGCACCTATCAGTCAAGATGGAGAACTTAACCTAGGGTGAACCATGGTTTGTCTTTGAACCATTTGTTCTAATGTTCTCAAGTTCTTGGGCTGGGGACATATGTGCAAATTTTGATTATCTGCTTCTAGTTTCAGTTTAATCTCAGTGATTTCTGGACAGGTTAAAAAAAACAACAACAATAAGAGGCAGGAAGCCATTCCCAATACCAGCACTGTTCAATTGAATTTTCTCCTGAAAATGATGGAAATGTTCTTTATCTGAGCAGTCTAATACAATAGTCAGTAGCCACAGATGACTATTAGGCACTTGGAATGTAGCTAATGCAACTACTGCTTTTTAAAAATTTTAATTTTAATAAATTTAAATAAATAGCTACAGGTGGTTAGTAGTTACAGTATTAAATAGCACAGCTGTATATACTATGATCAGCTTCCCTGGTGGCTCAAATGGTAAAGTATCTGCCTGCATTGCAGGAGACCCAGGTTTGATCCCTGGTTGGGAAGATCCATTGGAAAAGGGAATATTCTTACCTGGAGGATCCCATGAACAGAGGAGCCTGGCAGGCTACCAGGCCATGGGACTGCAGAGTCAGACACAACTGAGCAACTAAGCATGCAAGAACGTATACCACGCTCAGATCATTTCTATTAATAGGTGACTGTGAAAGGGAAAAGGCTGGAGAAGAAGGAACCTATTTCTCCATATCAGGTATGTGAATATTTACTTTCACTTTCTCTGTTTCTGGGTTCGTTTTAACATTGTTAAAAACTCAAAATCTCTGGGATATCAACTACTACAAGTCAGGATGTCTAAATTCTCATAGGACCCTCACTGTCATTCAGACACCCTTTGATTATTTTCATTTTAAACCTTTTGCATTGACCACAGCCTCTATTTTAAATTATCTCCATATTCTAGGCTCTCACTCCTACTCGTCCCCTTTCATGCTTAGAAAATAGGGTCTATGCCTCATTCACAAAGGAACTCAAGCACATGTGATATTAATTCTGCCAATACACATATCACTATCACCACATATCAATTTTTATTTTTCTATCCTCCATTTCTCCTGGCAACAAAGATGCCTGCATTCTTTCAAGGACCATACCCATTAACATAAATAATATTCATTTTCATCTCCTCTGGCCTCTTTTTAATTATTCCCTTCATCTTTTTGTATCTTCGATCTTTGTCTACCCATATAATAAACAAGTGATCCTTTCAGATCCCTTCTATTAATCACACTTAAAGCTATTATAATTACTGTGCTTTGCTTCCTCATTGCCCCTGAAATCCTAGGTTCTACCTCAGTCACTTCTCTGATCAGTGACTTGATAATCACTCAATTCAACCTTCTTCTGTGCACTCACTTGTTTCTTTTTGTAACTCTTTAATTGATCATTCTTATTGAATATTCTCCACCATTCCATTCCCTGAAACTCAGCAGTAGTTAAGATGAGGGATCATCAGCTTACAACCTGCCGGCCATGTTTAGCCTGCTGACTTTTCATGTGACATAAAAGCTGAGAGTGTTTATCACATGTTAGAATATTTTATATTAAAATCAAAATAAGGTTAATATTTCATAGGAGGTGGAAATATTATGAAATTCAAATTTCATGGTCCGTAATAAAGTGTTATTGAAACATAGCTATACTCATTTACATATTATGTATGACTGCTTTCATGCTACAAAGTTGAATACTTGCAACAGAGGTCATACAACCTGCAAAGCTAAAAATATTTACTATCTAGTCCTTGAGGAAAGTTCATTGACCTCTGCATAAGACAGTTCTTAACTTTCTTTTAAAGCTTTTCCTTCAATCATTACAGCTGCTTCCCATCACTTCTATGAAGCGAGGCAAGAATTAGCAATTGTTGAATTCCTATTACATGCCAGGCAATATGACAGCAACTCATAGGCATCATTGTATGTAATCCTTGACATTAAATGAGGCAGGTAATGCCACTGTAAAATGTGAAATCTGATGCTCAGCTTAAACAACCCGTCAAGACTATTCACTGACTAATGTAATTTGTGGAACAGATTTTCTAGCCCAGTGCAGGGAGTCAGTACATACTTGTGGCACCCATGCTCACTTCCCGAGTCCCCTTGACGATACCTGACTCCATATATTCCAGCCTTGACTCTTTTCCGCATAAAACTCTCTATTCCTTCCCATTTCCTTTGCCATTTGTGTAGCTTGAGAAATAACAACCTCTTGCCTGAAGTAGTGTGTATTTTCTGTTGTACGAGTCTTATGTTCTTCTCTCTTCCATCTCTCCTGCATGCTCACATCACTTAAGCTCTCTAAAGGAGTATTTTCTCACCCATCTCACTCACATCCTCATATCTCTGTAAGAATCTAGTAAAGTGCTCACCAAGTGCTACTCTTGTCACTTTTTGCGGCAAAAGCCCTTTGCAGCTGCTCATTGTTCCTCTTCTTCCTTCCTCCTGGAATTCCTTGTCCATCATTTCAGTTAGTTTAGTTGTAAGGACGGTTTTTATTCTCCCTTCCCTGAGTTACTCTTTCATTGCCCCACTCCAGTACTCTTGCCTGGAGAATCCCATGGAGGGAGGAGCATGGTGGGCTGCCATCTATGGGGTCGCACAGAGTTGGACACGACTGAAGCGACTTAGCAGCAGCAGCAGCATGCTATTTTTAATTCAAACTGTCTTCCGTGATCATTATCAGTAAGCATGTCTAATCTCCACAATTCCACTATACCTCCTTGAAGGCATGGCCTCATCTTACTTTTTGTATGGAGTTTCTTACAGCTTACAGGACTCAAGTGTTTGAAGTGTTTTTGTTTTGGTTATGGTTGTCTAGCCAACAGCTATACTCTCCCTTTGTTTTTGGCCAGCAGAACCTCCATTTTAACTGTGTGAGATACACTCAGCTCTACCAACCTCCATTTTAACTGGGTGAGATACACCCAGCTCTACCAACAGCTTAGTCATGATTGGTCTAAATCAGTCAAGATAAGCGGCTTGGTCTGCTCGGGCTCACGCTCAGTCACTTCAGTCGTGTCTGATTTGCTGTGACGCTATGGACTGTGGCCTGCCACTCTTCCCTGTCCATGAGGATTCTCCAGGCAGGAATACCAGAGAGTATGCTCCCTTCCAGGGGCTCTTCCCGACCCAGGGATCTAATCCCCATCTCCTGCATCTCCTGTACTGCACATGGATTTTTGCTGCTGAGCCACCTGGGAAGCCCCTGCTCAGGCCGCTATAACAAAATACACTGAGTGGCTTAAAAAACGCACACTGATTTCTCACAGTCCTGAAGGTTTGGAAGTCCAAGATCAGGTTAACACCATGGCTCAGTTCTTGGTGAGGGCCTTCTTCCTGGCTTGCCATTGGCTGTCCTCTTGCTATATCCTCACATGACAAAGAAAGAGAGGGTTCTAGTCTCTTCCTCTTTTTATAAAGACACTAATAATATCCACATACCTCATTTAACCCTAATAACCTCCAAAGGGCCTCAATCTTCAAATACCATCACATGGGGAGGTAAGGGCTTCAACATATGAATTTGTGGGGGGCAAATAATCAGTCAAAAACACTGGTCAAGTGAAAGATGAAGGGGGCCTTCAGAGAAAGATTTTTCTTTGTAATAAAAAATTGATACATGGGAGGGAACAATCCTCTTTGCTTAAAATAGCTTTAACCATCTCACAACAATGAAAGCAGACACAGTTATCACACACAAGCTATTAGAGAGAAGATCGGAAAGCCTTTTGGTCTCTGATGACTTATTTTAACACTTGAATTAACCAATCCTACTGTAGTCTTATTTTTAGATTTTTATTAAATGATAAAAGAATTATTGCAGCTTAGGCTACTTTTATTAGTATTTGCATCTTCTATTACTTGCAGAGTCTGAGTCAGTCTTCAACAAATATTTATTGAAATTTAAATGCATAAGTATGCATTTAATATACATACATATTTATATTATACATATATTCTGCTTTCAGCTCTGTCATGTGTTTTATTAATTTGTAATATTACTTAGCATTTCATTAACATTATTACTTAACAAAGACATAACATGTCCTTGAAGCATTGGTGGAAGAAATATTTATTCTATATATTTTCTCAGCATTAAACCCATTACAGACACCTAGCATCTGCTTGTTGACTGAATACACTAATACATGTTGGAAGAGCAGTAAAGATAGGTATCTAGCAGAAGGGGAAGATGAACTCTGTTCTGATTTCTTTCAATGGTGTCATGTTGAGCAAAAATATATCTAAAGCCATCACTCAAATCACCCAGAAATCAGTAGGAAAAAGAAGGAAGAAAGGGAGGGAGGAAGGAAAGGAAAGAGAGAAATAAAGAGACAGAAAGGAGGGAGGGAGGTTGGTACATGTAAAGAACATTTTGTATACAAAT
The DNA here is from genome assembly GCF_014754425.2 of Oryx dammah. Lineage (NCBI taxonomy): Eukaryota > Metazoa > Chordata > Mammalia > Artiodactyla > Bovidae > Oryx > Oryx dammah. Next base: position 32,201,053 of record NW_024070209.1, read on the forward strand.
GATGAACAGGTTGCAGAGGTCAATCATCCAATACTGAGGCAGCTTCAGAAATAAAGCAGATGGTAAAGCTTTTGCTTTTTCCTCTTGGCCAGAAAATCCCTGCTAATTGAAGTAGCAACCGAACAAGCTGCTCTTTCATTTCGCCAGCAATATTTATGTTTCACTTTGGTTCTGCATTTCATATGAAACATCACTACACCTCCTGCTTACTCCTTGTTTCTGGCATCTAAGCCATTCCCTGGCTTCCCTCAGTCCCTCTTCAATCTTCACAAGACTTCATGAAGAGTAACAAATGAATAAACGACCACCATGTCTCAGACCATCCCCCAATATTGAATAAGGTTTCCAGTGAGAATGACAGTGAAGTAATTGAGTAAAAATGACCCATCTCAGATCAGAAATGGCATTCTCCTACAAGCTGGATGGATGCCAACCTTGAGAGGAACAAAATGAAATGGGCAGGTCATCTTTAAGAATCTATTCTTAACTATAAGATGAGATATCTTCAGAGTCAATCAGAGAAGTTTTTAGTTTCTTCATTCAGTTCTTGAATCTCAATACTGTGCAATAGAACTAACGTTAGCAATAGTAGTTGGTACAATCTTAGACTGTGCTGCTGCTGCTGCTGCTAAGTCACTTCAGGCGTGTCCGACTCTGTGCAACCCCATAGACAGCAGCCCACCAGGCTCCCCCATACCTGGGATTCTCCAGGCAAGAACACTGGAGTGGGTTGCCATTAGACTGTGCTAAGTAGTTGTAAATAGAACTTTCTCATAGCCATTTTCATAAGACTATATTTTTTCCTTCCTGCAGTTCAGACTTGCTTTTCCAGAAACGGAAACAGCATTGAAAGTGCTGAGGAATTTGCTAACCCAGCTTGCCCACATATTTATATCACTGTCAGGATACAGTATTATATTTACCGAGATTAAATTATCTGCTGTCAAAACTCAGTGAAAAGCATGGCATGCCAAACCACACTTTAGAGATGGAAGCATCTATTTCATAATGCAAATCACATAGTCAGATGCTTTTGTTTACAGGTTTATGCTGTACAAAGTGGAAATAGTCTAAAATACCGGGCACGTCACAGACAGAAAAGACCAAAGTTGAGAGAGAACTTCACATATTAGATATAGAAGTGGGTTCATGTCCCACATCAGTCACTCACCAGCTGTGCATTCTTAATATCACCCACTTAACAAGTCGCCTATAAAATAATGGTAGCTCCTGCTCTGTCTGCCTCATTTATGATGAACAAATGAAAGCATGTATGTATGTTAAAACATTACCTAAACTCTAAGAAGATATATAAATAAATGGAAGAAACTTTGAAAACTGGCATTTTCAATTCACCAAGGACTTTTAACTTCTCTAAGAAGCAGTCTTCATAGCTAGCATCACAGTATTCTAGAAATATAAGGAAACTTAAAACTTGTAAGGGTCAAGCTCCCTCATTTTACAAATACATAACTTAAATCCAATAAATACTAATGATTTATCCAAGGTTAAAAACAAAAGAAATAAATATTTGAGAAAGAAGTCTAGGCTAGAACCTATATTTTCCTAACTCTTAGTTCATTGTTGTTGCCTACTGAAAAAACTCCACTCTGTTAAATGTAGAAGTGTTAATCAGAATTTACTGATTTAAAAATAATTTTACAGTGATGTGAAATTCTTCAGATCTAAGACATATTTTCAAAATAAAATCTCATTTTATATGTATTATATCCTAGTTGGGTTTCAAGACAGATAATTGTTTCATCTGAAAGTGAAAATTTTTAGAACAGAGACAGATAGCAGAGACAAGCATGGAATCAATGTTTTCAACTAAGCCCAGTGTTCTTTCCATTTTTCAGCTCTCTCCATCATATTTTTATTACAAGAGATTCTGCTTCTTTTAATAGTGCTGCATACTATATATTTTTAAAAGTAGGACAAAGTAAAATTAATTTTTCTGGGGGAGTCTTGTGATATCCTTTGCGATGTCTGGAAACACCCAAGAGTATCTCAAAACTAGGATGAAGAATACCTACACTAGACTATTCTATCTCCCAAAGTAATTTGTCTCTTAATAACAATCATAATTACTTTCTACAGTATCCAGTCTCTGCCCTTTCTAACAGACAAACTATTCACTGAAGTTAGGATCTCCATGGTAAAAAAAAAAAAAAAAAAGTCTCAATACTGTATGGCTGGAAACAGACTTTCATTCTCCCTATTCATTTTGTGCAGACCACAAAGGGTGCCAGTTCCCAAGTTCATCTATGAATATCTAAGCCTTGTTTCACTTTCAGAAAACTAGTTATTTTATTACAGAAAAGCCTAGTTAAGTGAACTATTGTTTGTTAAAGACATGGAAAAAACATATAAAACCTAGTGTGCTGTGCATGCTAAGTTGCTTCACTTGTGTCTGACACTTTGCAACCCCATGGACTTAGGCCTGCAGACTCTATCCATGGAGATTCTCTAGGCAAGAATACTGGAGTGGGTTGCCTGCCCTCCTCCAAGGGATCTTCCTGACTCAGGGATCAAACCTGAATCTCTTACATCTCTTGCATAGTCAGGCAGGTTCTTTACCATCAGTGCCACCACTGCTGCTGCTGCTGCTAAGTCGCTTCAGTCGCGTTCAACTCTGTGCGACCTCATAGACGGCAGCCCACCGGGCTCCCCCATCCCTGGGATTCTCCAGGCAAGAACACTGGAGCGGGTTGCCATTTCCTTCTCCAATGCATGACAGTGAAAAGTCAAAGTGAAGTCACTCAGTCATGTCCGACTCTTAGCGACCCCATGGACTGCAGTCTACCAGGATCCTCTGTCCATGGGATTTTCCAGGCAAGAGTACTGGAGTGGGGAGTGCCACCACTAGACCTGCTTAAATCAGCATTTTGAAGTATTCATTGTATCTAAAAGGTCCCAACCATCCTTTTGTGCACAATGATCCTCTTTGCACCAAGCCTGTCTACCCTCTACCTGCCTCTACCACCAGCAGCCTAGAACTTTCTTCCATGAGGATGTTTCTAATGCAAGTCACAGAGTTATTCTTATTTGAGTCTTGTCTCTTACTTTTAATAAAGTGGCCTTGCTCTCTGTGAAAATGGTTTCTATGTCAGTAAACATACAGCAGCAGTAACATGTGGTTCTGTGTGCAATGTGTCTATGGATCTAGACTAAGGGTTTAGTGGGGTGGAACTGAGAAGAAGAAAAAAGAAAAAGGGAAGACAAAATCTTGTCTTTGATCTTGAAAATATGCTAGGTAGAGGAAGCCTAGATGCATATTTTCATTCTGGAAAAATGAAAAGTTTTTTTTTTTTTTTCTAATTCACTGATATCCTGGCTACTAATAAAACTGGTCACCAAAAAGCCGTGGATAAACTGTAAGTGAAATGCTTTGCAATCTCTGGAATGGAAGTTGTCAAAAGCCATCAAAATTCCCTTGGGGATGCTTGCTCCATAGCAAACATTAATTTAAAAACTACTACAATTAAAGAGAAGAATAGTCTTTCTGGGCATCAACAGTGCAAGCAAGTAGGAGGATCCCAGATGCCAGTCATCAGAGTGAATCAGATGAACAGCAGCATCTTCTAAGATCTAAACCGGAAACACCAAAAATAACTTTCTTGCCCTTCCACCTGGGCCTTTAACTTCCAACAATACAAGAATACGGATTCTCTTTCCTTCTTCCCAGGGCACAGCTAGAAGTTAACTGAGGGGAGAAGAGACCTGACATTTTGCATCTCACGTTGCCAGATTTGCTTGTGGATATAGTCCTGAATGAAGAAAACCAGGAGTCAGATTTATTTTATGTAATTCGCTAGGAACAGCTACAGCAAAATGTCAAAAAATGAATCTCTGTTTCCAGCTTATCCGGGAATAGGTCCCAGGAAGACCTTCTGACTCTATTGGAATTGGGGAGCGTGGACTTCTTCCGAGTTAACTAAAAAATGCTGATAGCAAATAGCTGGTTACTGCTTAAGCACAGAGGTCACTTCATTGTGTCCACTTGGAAATGATCAGCACAATCTGGCAGGTGCAATTTTTCTCACATTGTGAGTGTGTTTGGGCAGGTGCTATTCTTCACTGAGGTCATATATTGTTTTAATATGCAGTTTTTTTTTTACTCATACCACAGGAGGAAAAAGATTCTCAAATGCATATTCAAAATAAAAAGACTGGTGCTAAGATTTAGTAAGGGATGGAAAGGGTTACTAAACACTTCATCAATTATTAGAACATGGGTAAATCCTACCATTGGGGTCACTGTTGCTACACATGTTCCCAGTTCTGTCCAGTCGCTAGGTCATATCCGACTCTTTGCGACCCCATGGACTGCAGCATGCCAGGCTTCCTTGTCCATCACCAACTCCTGCTTGCTCAAACTCACGTCCATCGAGTTGGTGATGCCATCCAACCATCTCATCCTCTATCGTCCCCTTCTCCGCCTGCCTTCAATCCGACACATGCTCTAAACCTCTACTAAATGCAGAAGAAGGAAAAACAGCTTTAGGACAAACAGAAAATACCTTCTAAAACACTTACCCCAGTGGCCTCTTCTATGGCTATGATGCATTTGCTGTTATCTGCATATTACCCCATTTGGTTACAGACCTTGGCTTCCCTTGTCATCATGGAAAATTGCCAAAGGAACTCAAAGAAGGGTACTGAAATGTAAAATAGTACCTTACAGTCTGCAGGGGTCACTCTGGGTTCTGATAGCTAGCTTTAAAAAAACATAATTATGTTGGTAAGATCAGTGGCTCTCTTGCCCTACGTTGAAGAAAATAACTCCAGTGGCAGGAGTTGCAACTTTGAAATAAGCAACAGAGTATAGTTCTAGGTAGTCTGCTGCGCAGTATGATTGATAGATGTGTGTCTTTCAACCTTTCTGTCTGTCTCTGTATTAAATTACACAACCTAAATCTGCAAGGAATACAGAGCCATACATTCTTTAGAGGATGTTACAGTAAGCACGGGGTAGCCAGTAATGTGCTAAGTGCTAGAAAACAAAGAAGTATAAGACATGATCATTGCTTCAAGGTGCTCCAAGAACCACTTGAGAAAAACCATAGTCAACAAAATGGAAGAATATATGAACACAAGAGTGTATGATAACTATGGTTTATAAGTGCTATAGCAGCTCTTAAAGAGGCAGAGAGCCTGATATGTAAAGCAGCTGGAAAAGCCTGACTCAGTAAATCCTACATAACTATGCTTATAATAATCACCATCATCTTTATATTATTGTGCAGTACATATTTATGTATCATATAACAAAAATATACTAATATAAATATTGAAAGCTTATTATGTGCTAGGTCTTTCCCATAGTAGATTCACTATAATATTACAGATGAAAATAATTACCATAAATTTTAAGATTAAAACTCTAGATTAGGCACCTTATAAAAGATCTCATAGGGCTTCTCTGATAGCTCAGCTGTTAAATAATCTGCCTGTAATGCAGGAGATCTGGGTTCGATCCCTGGGTTGGGAAGATCCCCTGGAGGTGGGCATGGAAACCCGCTCCAGTATTCTTGCCTGGAGAATCCCCATGTTCAGAGAAGTCCATGGGGTGGCAATGAGTCAGACACCACTAAGCGACTAAGCACAGCACAGCACAAAAGATCTCATAACTAGTAAGTTAGCAGAGCTTAGATTTGAATCTGCATCCAAAGATTTCAAAGCTCACTTTGGATCATATAACTACAGAAGTTGAGGAAAGACTTATGGAGGAAGCAAAATTTCAATTTTATCTTCAAGAGGAATCAGAATTTTCTGGGTCGGAAGGGAAATAGAGAATTTCAGGCAAAGATGCTCATGTAATAAGCAATTGCAATGAGGCAGAGATGAGGACGCATATGATGAGCATGGGGCTTCCCAGGTGATGCTAGGGGTACAGAACTTGCCTACCAATGCAGGAGACATAAGAGACACGGGTTTGATCCCTGGGTTGGGAAGATCCTCTGGAGGAGGGCATGGCAACCCACTCCAGTATTTTCGCCTGGAGAATCCCATGGACAGAGGAGCCTGGAGGGCTACAGTCCATGGGGTCACACAGAGTTGGACAAGACTGAAGAGACCTAGCACGCATGCATGGTGAGCATGAGGATAAAGGTGACTAGAAAGGGGAAGGTGAGAGGGGTAAAAACCGAGTCAAGGCTCCAGATGACACAGGCCAGAGTATCCAAAAAGATTCTTAGAGTTGCACTTAAGATTAGAGATGGGATGCTGAGGGCTTATGTAACCACTGAAGGTTCCAAACCTGATGAACATCTGACTATAGTTTGCTTTTTCGTTTGTTTAGAAAATACAAGCACAAAACAAGACTGATTATATTACTGCCCCCAGGGGTTAAAGAGAGTCAATACATAAGACAAATATTAAAATAGGTAGTTTGATAGATGTTGAGTAAGTTTAAAGGGGAAAATAAGGCTAGAAACATGGTTAAGGAGTATCTGGTAAATGATGTGCCATTTGATTTACAATAGCCAGGAAGGAGGCTTTATTGAGAAAGTGACATTTGAACATAAAGACTGGTTCACTCTTCAGGTTTCCCATTGCATTAATGTCTCCTCCCTCCAATGTGTGGGATTATCACACACAAAAATCTCGTATTTCTTTTAAGAGTTGTTTTTCACTTTGGAATGGTGATTTGGTTTAAGAATGAACATGTACATAACTTTCAACCTATCATGGCATTTATATAAAAGCTTGTATAATGCTTTTATAACTATTCAAACACAATTTTCATTTGTTTTTAATTGAGGTAAGAAATTTAAAGTCCATCTATTACGGTGGTGGGAGGGAATGAATCTACAGCAGATATAAATAACATAATTCCATTTCAGCCCAACTCTTCATCAGAAGTATACTCTCGTTTATTGAGTTACTTTCAAAGGCATGTTCACTTAGTTTCTACACTATCCAAATAGAGATCATTTAATTTCTCGATCTACTCATTCTTGTTAGATTTGCATCTTTTCTTCTACATAATTGTTAAATTTGGTTTTTCATCAGAACGTCATGGAAGATTATATATCACTTAGAGAATTCAAGAACTTTAAACCCTGACAATCCTTATAATTCAGATAATGTAGATAGTTTCATAAAAATGTTGCTGTCTCAATGGTCTTTAATTTGTAAATTAGCTACTTATTATGTACTTTGTGGTAAATGGAATAATAGCCCTCTTTTCATTTCTGTTTCCATTTATTTCTTCCCTCTTTTCTTTTACTAACTTATTTCAAAAAGATTTAGAATAAATGGAGTTATATTTCTTATGTGTTTTTAAAATGAATAATTTATAAGCTTTCCAATTATATGAAACATTCAGTGTAATTTATTTTATTGTAACAGGAAATTCACCAATTTCAGTTTAAATGAGATAACAGGCATTTGTTCTTACTGGCAGCCAGTGGGAAAGATAGAAAAACATTATGTGTTTCCCGAGAGTCTAATGGGAAAAGAATGGGGTTGTGCATTTTGTCCAAGACTCCCACTCCATGGAAACAACAAACGGTCTGTACGACCTGTTCTGAGCTTTTGTATTTCAAAATCAATTACTGTAAATGTAGTCATAATATTAAAGAAATAGGAAAGACCTCGTATAATGCAAAATAGGTCCATATAATTTTGGTCTTAGAATGTCAAAATAACAGAAATTTTATCATGAATTTCTGAAAACTTACAGAGAAAAAAACATCCATCAGCATCTGATTTGGAGGTTCCCTGCCCTTAAGGCAGATACACCTAATACTCAAGTCTGTGTTGTCAAAAAAAAAAGGTGGAAAAAATACAATAAACATCAGCACTTTCTAACCATTGTTTTATATGTTTAAAAAATTAGATCAAAATCCACTGCTAATTTCTTTGAGTTGAGTCTCTCTTTTCAGTCTTCAACACACTGGCTTAAAGTTACATGTACCCATCGCTGTCACCATTTCAAGGTGGCCCAGCATAGATTTTATGAGCAAGGACAGACTGCATGAGTTCAAATCTCAGTTCTGTCATTTAATAGCTCTATGACCCTGGGCAAGTTACTTGACTTCTCTGAGCCTCAGTTTTATTGTCTGTAAAGAGAGACTAAGACTGGTACCTTATTAGTGAAAGTGAAGTGAAGTCGCTCAGTTGTGTCCGACTCTTTGTGACCCCATGGACTGTAGCCTACCACGTCCCTCTGTCCATGGGATTTTCCAGGCAAGAGTACTGGAGGGGGTTGTCATTTCCTTCTCCAGAGGATCTTCCCAACCCAGGGATCGAACCTGGGTCTCCCACATTGTAGACAGACACTTTACCATCTGAGCCTCGAGGGAAGTCCTTATTAGTACCAAATATCAAATATTAGTACTGCTATCAAATATTAGTACAGTGTCTAGCACAAAGTAGGACCTATGTGTTGCCTTTCATTTCTATTATTTCTAAGGTCTCTGAAGTGGAAATATTATGAGCCCTATGGATTAAACATTTGCAACAAAAGATAAATGTGATGCCACACATATACTTATTTTTTCATTGTTTGAAATTTTTTCTCAAATATACACCTAGGACTTAAGTTTCAAGATATATAGATTATCTCACCAGATAAATTGATGCCTTATTTACTAAAATGGGGAACATAGAGAGAGATATGAGAGAGAGGGAAGAGGTAGGAGGGAAGTGCCAACAGTTACATTTAAGACATGTGAAACTTGAGATATATATGAGATACTCAAGTATAATGTTAAATGCAATTTTGTATGCCAACATCTGAATCTAAGGAGTTCACACTAAAGGTAGAAAAGTGAGAGTCATAGGTATAAAGACAGTATATAAGGATATGTGAATAGATGAGATTACTTACATGGGGGGTATTAAATGAGAAGGACTCTGAAATAAAGAACTGAGTAACTTCAACTATTAGAAGGTAAGTAGAACAAAAGAACTGGCAGATACCTGGGTAGGATAAGTCACAGGGAAAGAAGGACAACCAGATGTGTGTAGTGTCATAGGTACACAATGCTTCTGGGATGAAGGAGTCATAAAATATCAAAGACAGATTGAACAAGATGATAACTGAAAAAAAAAGTGTCTAATGAATCTGATGATGGGAAGGCTAATGGTATTTCTAGAATAAACAGTTTTGGCTGAATTCTGCAGGCAAGCTGGTATGGAGTGGGTTGAATTGTTCATGTCATTTTGCATTTATCATAAAAAACTTTCACACAGCTTGGCCAGGAAGGAAAGTTAAGGAAAAGGGTAAAGGGATACATGTTATTAGGTGAAGAGGAAGGTTTTGGGGTTTATTTGTTTTGAGGATTAGTGTAATCCAATGTTGAAGACTCAAGGCAAGAAAGAGGAATAAAATGAAAGGCTGAGTCACTGGGTAGACAAGCAAGGTAAGACAGCAAAAAAATAATCACCAAGTATAATATGAGAAGAAGAAAGTGGAGATGGTGGGAATATGAGAGTTCTCTTCTACTGGTTTCTAGCTTTGTTTTCTTCAGTGGTATAGAAAGTGTGGGGCAAGGACTGTGTAATCTGTGGATTTGTTTGAGGAAAATGTGGAGTCATTGTTTCATAGCTTGTTTGTAACCTCAAGTGGTGGAACATTGTTTGGTGACTAAATGATGTAGCATCACAGAGTGGAAAGGGAACTGGTCTAAGAATTAGGATTCTGGGGGCCCTAATTTGAGATATGCCTCTAAATTAATATGTGATCTTGGGTTAAACACATTGAAAATCTCTGAACCTCAACTTTTCTTTTCCTGTAGAGGAAGACTGATCTAGATCATTTAGAAAGATCAACATTTAATTGATGCCATTCATTGTTTTATTATAGAATTTAAATATAATCTTCAAAACTGCAACTACTTAACTGTCAAAATAGCTACATTATAGGCTTATTTTGTGTTCACAGACTAAATTTGTAAAATCCTCTAGGTTTTCTTTCTAAAATTTGTCCTCAGTTATCTATAGGATGTTTCAAATTCTTAAGTTTGTCATGTAGAAATTTTAAAATAATTTTATTATTTGAGTGCTGAATTACAAAATCTGTCTGGTGTATAAAATGTAGAATTAAACACAAAAATCAATTGAATGTTTGGTATTATGGAGGGATTGCCTTTGAGGAGAAAACTACACCACCACCCACAACATGTTCATCAAGAATTTTCCATCTCCTCCTCCTCCACTGCTTTTGTGATTTTAAGTGTGTTTATAAATTTCTATTCAGTGACAACCCAATAGAAGATGGGCAATAAATCTTTCCTTTCTTCTCTGACCAAAATCTTTGGTCTTAGCCAACTTAAGAGCGTAGTAAACGGCATTTAATTTTTGCCTTGGGGTAGCCATTTTCTGTCACATGAAACATAAATATACATAAAAGTAATGAGCTCTCATAGAAAACAGTGTGGGACAGAGTTGCTTGACTTTAATTTTCCAAAATGCAAGGGGATGCAATTAACTCCTCAGTTGTTATTAGCCTGTTAGAAGCTGGGTCTCTTCAACAAATTATAGCACCCACAGCACCCATAATGATGCTGTATACTCAGTATTATTTATTTGTTTTTGATTTACAGCCCTGCAGAAGAAGTCCTGAGACTTACGAATTAATAATGAACAGAGTCAAGTTCAAGTTGCAGCTCTGTCTCTGCTCTAATTATGTGCCTGCCCATTGGCCTTTGTTTTAAAGTGGATGTGTGCCAGGACTGGAGTGAAGCACTTGCCTCAGGAGAGCAACATTTAAGGGGGAACCATAACCTCAATGACAAAGCAATATTTAAAAATCAAAACTAAACATCAAATTTTTTTATGATGAATAACATCAAAAATTTTTTAAAAGACAGGATTTGTAACACTGGTGTGTTCAGCAAACTGGGGCCTGAGACAAAAGCAAAATTCAGTAAACTGATACTTTCTTGATTCAAAATTCTGATACTGTTCATCACATATTTTTGCTTTTTTTTTTTTTGGTCAAATATTGTACTAATTACTGAGTGTTTAGTGCCCTCTTAAGCTTTACACCCCAGTGAATGGTTCACTTGCCTCACCCTAGACTCCATTAGATTTACCAACAAAATAGTTGGCATCGCAGGATACACTGCACCCGTAACTTGGTCCTTCTGCCACTAAGAGACACAGTTCTTTGTGGATATCAACTACTATTTATCCCACCATGTCCTCTTCCTTTTAGTTTCTGTAGAAGAATTTATTCATATATTGCACTAGGGAAAAAAAAATTCTTCTGGGTGACTCTCAATGCTTCAAATAACCAAAACAACCTACTATATCAGGGGAGATAAAGAGTATTTCCAAGGAAAATAAATCTCATATTTTCGGCTCAAAATCAGGCAATAGTTGCAAGGGGGCAGCTGCAAAGGTATAACATTTTTCAACTTGAGAAAGCCAATGAATGTCTCTGTGCATATACCTAAAAATGTACTAAGAGCTTCTGTCCTTTTCCCTCTTGAAGCACAGAAGGGATGAATGAGCACAGTGAAAGGAAAATGATTATAAGGAGGCTGTATCCACCCTCAAAAGGCAAGTAAGCAAAATTCTAAACTCTCAGATATCTGAGACCTACCTTTGTTATTATCTCACTGTAAAAACCATTCTCTTTTCCAGCATTTTTTCGAGCTCAGTTTTCACAGTCAGGGGGTGGGTTGATCAGTGTGTGATACTCTAACTAGAATTTAAGTTTCCTGAGGGGAAGAACCATGAGGCCTATTCACTTTATAAAGAATGGGAGAGAATCACTTCAATGTAGGTAGATGGGGATAACTCTCAGCTCTAAGCAATGACATATGAAAGGACTTTCAAACCAAAGAAGCCAAAGGTGTGGCAGGGAAAACGGGCTTAAACAGGGTGAGGATAACTGTGGCAATCCTTCTATCATGAGACTGGCAAGAGGAGATTTCTTCAAGACAAGGCCACACCAAAGTAGGAAAAGCCTTTATTCTTTGCCCACTTCTCCTCCTAACCGGTTCCCCAAAAGACAGACCCAGGAAGCCAGCAATGAAAACCTCAACTTCCTATTTCTTTTAAATTGATGTAAGGAAATCTTAGATAAATTTCAAGGTCTAGTTTAAGTTCTTCCTCATTTGTAAGACCTCTGGGATTTACATTGTATCAGATCATGTTGGTCTTGATTATATACCATCCTGCATTCCTTAATGCAGCATGTATGGTAACTTCACATGAATTGAAAAAAAAAAAGTGCAACTTTATCAATACATATAGCTGCTGAAATATCTATCAAAATGATGGTTCAAATATTAAGCGATCAATGACTATAAGGTGAATGGCGCCTCCCAGAATCTATAACATAGAAACTGTGCAGTACCACATAGTAGCTCCTGTCCCAATGCTATTGGGTCATTGTTATGTCACATTTTTGCCTTACAGCTACAGAGGAAAGTTAACTTTTCTTTCCTTTTGTTTTTATTTTTTGTTGGTTAGCACAATGTTAAGCCCATAGAAAACATTTAGTAAATACTTCCTGAGTGCTGAATTGAAAGCTTCCCTTAAAAGAGAAGCCTAATTGTAGAAATACAGGTGATATTGCTTTGTCTTTTATTTGTTCTGTTTTTAAAAACTTTTTATTATATGTTGGGGTATAGTTGATTAACAACATTGTGATAGTTTCAGGTGACCAGCAAAGGGATTCTGTATTTTCAATGGTTCTACAAGTATGTGCTGTCCTTATAAATAGACAAAAATGTTTTAAACTTACCCAAAAGCTGGAACCTAATTACTTATTTTATGGCCAAGCCTACATGACTGTACCTTGTCTAATTTGAGAAAAAATGCCCTGCACATTTATAAAAGTTAATACAATACTACATGATTCAGGGCATACAATGTCTTCATCCTCTCCTTAAAGAAAAAAGATCTCATTACTTTTAGGCTACATTTTAAATTTCCATGATAAGATCGGTAATTGTTCTGCAACAAGCAGCATAGACAATCTTTCAAATATCCATGCTAACAGGGTTGAATTCTCATATTCTGACTTCAGTTTATTTAAACCAAATGGACATTTTGGTATTTTTTCTGATCCTAGCACAAATGTAGAATGAAACTCTGTCTCGCGAAAGGTCAACCCGAACTCAAATATAAATCTAAATATCAAAAAAGAGTTGTATTGACATTCAGGATTTTCTTTGCTTTTGTTTTGTAAAATAATCAGGAACATTAGTTGGTCTCCATTAAAAATGCATTTACCTAATATTCACTTTTGTTGGTGCTGCGAGATTAGTAGTGAAACTCAGAAAAGAGACACAGTGAGCAGAGAATATTACAAAGTTCAGTTCAGTCGCTCAGTCATGTCTGACTCTTTGTGACCCTATGAATTGCAGCACACCAGGCCTCCCTGTCCATCACCAACTCCCAGAGTTCACCCAAACTCATGTCCATCAAGTTGGTGATGCCATCCAGCCATCTCATCCTCGGTCGTCCCCTTCTCCTCCTGCCCCCAATCCATCCCAGCACCAGGGTCTTTTCCAATGAGTCAACTCTTCGCATGAGGTGGCCAAAGTATTGGAGTTTCAGCTTCAGCATCAGTCCTTCCAAAGAACACCCAGGGCTGATCTCCTTTAGAATGGACTGGTTGGATCTCCTTGCAGTCCAAGAGACTCTCAAGAGTCTTCTCCAACACCACAGTTCAAAAGCATCAAAGTTATAGATACTTTAAAAAGTCTTAAAAAATCTATTCTCTATCATGTGTATGGCTTTGTACAACTGAAATAAACACCCCACCACAAACACAAATGAAAGAGAACTTCACTAATTTCCACTCACCAATGCTGGTAGAAGCCCCCCATGGGTCATTAAATCTGAGAGATGTGTGAACAAACATGATAATAAGCAAGTAAAGTGTATCGTAAAATATACTGCATTCATTTATTGTGACAACCAGGGTGTAATTATACTAGGAAATGTACTGCACTTTAGTCAGTGAAAGTAATAAAATCTGAACACCAGGAGACCTTTCTCAAGTCTGTGCTATTAAACTACTTTTGAGAAAAAGGTGAACTATCTAAAAATACTGGAGGAATGTTCACTTTTACAGATTAGCAAAGCAGCAGTTGGCCAGAGTCTTTTGTAGTCTAATAAATAAAACCTCATTGTTTTTTTCCTCTGGATATAGCACCAAAGAACATCCTCCTCCATTCTGTGCAATTATAAGGCCTAAATTTGTATGGATTACTTATGCAATTCATTCTCCTATTAAAGCAGTAGAAAAAAAAAAGCTGTATTGGAAGTGCCTCTACAAAACTGTAAATAGAAAAGCAGGAGAAATTTTACAGAAATATAAGGAGACAAAGGGACCCCAGAGATGATAATGTTGTAAGATGGCGAGTAGGTGCCATGATTAAAGCATTAATGGAGGTCACTAGGAAAAGTGAAAGGAACATGCAATTTCAGATTAGGAAACCCAGGGCTTCCCAGAGTGAACTGCAATTTGGAAAAGTGTAGTTAATTGAATTTCATGACATTTTTTATGAAAATTAAAATGCATATCTTTTACTACCCTAATAGTTTTATTACTACTGTGAGATTTATGAGCAGTGATATATCAAAGAGCATATGCAGCAATTCACTAAAGACCACAAGGGTGGATTACTACAGTTTTCTTTTGTGCTTTGGCAGCCGACAATCAAAATCATAATTACAGGTTTGGAGCCACCTGCCAACTAAATGAACAGAACCACGTTGTTCCACACAAAATAAAAGCAATTCTAACATTAAAAAACAAAATGAGTGTTAAACCAGAGGGGCCTTCAGGGACAGCCTAGGGAAAGCTGAGTATTTATTTTTTCCTAACTACCAAATGACTAACTCTTATATTATCCCATTTACTGGCCCAGAAAGAAGTAGTGTCTGCCAAGACCTTGTGATTAAACTAGACCATCCAATGAAACGTCTGCATTCTGAGTTTCTTGGGAGGGGGCTTGTGGATTCAGGCCTCTTACAGGCAGGTTCACAGTAAATCCTAGATTTTAGCGCTTATTCCTTCTAATGCATTGAAGCAGGAAGCAAGGATTAGCCAGCCTCACTTGGATCAAACTGTTGCCTTGGCATGCATTTCGCCTAGTAAACCACTGGTGATTACCAAAAGTCAATGTGATGTAAAAATAGTGGTGTCAAGAAGGTGAATCTATACCAAAATTTTTCAAATTAGGAATTCTGATTTACTAAACAAGTTACTCCACACACATGTAATATTTCTGTCTGAATTTCTCTAGATTTCATTTTCTATGGGAATTCTCAGTTCCTTAAGTGTACTTAGTCACTCCTTGCTCTGCCCCAGTTACATACCTCTATTAGAGCAGTGCACTTCACACTCTAATGTGCACATGGATCAGCCGGGATCTTGTGAAATGCAGATTCTGATTCGGGAGGTGTGTCGGGGGAGGGGAGGTCTGTGAGCCTGCATCTCTAATGAGCTTGTAGGTGCTTCTGGTCTTCAGACCACATTTTGAACAGGAGAATATTGAAGGGAGACAAGGTGGAAAAGTAGAACTTGAGCTCACCTCCTCTCACAGAAACATCAAAATCATAACTAAGTGCTGAACAACCACCGACAAGACCGAAATACATTAAAAAAAAAAAAAAATCTACATCCAGAGACAAAGAAGATGCCATAACAAGATGGCAGAAGGGGTGTTTTCATTATATAATCAAAACCCATACCAACTGGGGGGGGTACCCACAAACGAAAATAATTATATTGCAGAGGTTTTCCTGTGGGAATGAGAGTGCTGAGCACCATGTCAGGCTCCCCTGTGTGGGAGTCTGCTATTAGGAGGAGGACTTCCCAGAGCATTTGGTTTTGATGGCCAGCAGGGCCTGAGTGTAGGAGCTCCTAGGACCAGGGAAACAAAGATTCCATTGTTGGAAGGTGCACCCAAGGCAAAGCCGTAACTCCACAGAAGCCTGGGCCAGACCTACCTAAAGGTCTTAGAGAGGCTCCTGGGGAGGCAGGGGTTGTCTGTGGCCCATTGTTGGGGCAAGGACACTGGTGGTAGAGTCCCCAAGGAATATTCCTCAGTGTGAACCCTCCTAGAGGTCACCATTTTGGCCCTGAGACCTGGCCCCATCCAACAGCCTACAGGCCAAAGATCTGGGGCACCTTAGGCCACACAACCAATAGGGTGGGAACATAGCCCCACCCATCGACAGATAGGCTGCCTAAAGTTGTCTTGAGCCAAAAGCTACCTCTGGACATGCCCTTTGACATGGCCCTGCCCACCAGAGGGACAAGATCCAGTTCCAACCACCAGTGGGCAGGCAGGTACCGGCCCCTCCCACCAAAAATCCTACATAAGACCCTGAACCAACCCTACAACCCAGGGTTACACACCAGAAGCAAGAGGAACCACAATCCTGCAGCCTGCAGAATGGAGCCCACAAACACAGAAAGTTAGACAAAATGAGGCAGCAGAGAAATATATTCCAGATATATTCCTTCTTGTTCCAGAAGGAAAAAGATAAAACCTCAGAAGAACTAAGTGAAATGGAGACAGGCAATCTACCTGAAAAATAAATCAGAATAATAACACTAAAGATAATCCAAGATCTTGAAAAAGAATTGAGGCAAAGACTGAGAAGATATAAGACATGTTTAACAAAGAGTTAGAAGATTTAAAGAACAAACAAAGATAATACAATAACTGAAATGAAAATACACTAGAAAGAATCAATATCAGAATAAATGATTCAGAAGAATGAATAAGTATGCTGGAAGACAGGTTGGTAGAAATCACTGCCATGGAACAAAATGAATAAAAAAGAATCAGAAATAATGAAGACAGTTTAAGAGGAACTCTGGGACAACATGAAACACACCAACATTTGCACTACAGGGGTCCAGAAGGAACAAACTATTAAAGCACTGCTTAAGCTGTAATAATCTGTACACATACCGGTCATTTCCTCTTGTCTATGAGCTCCATGAAAACAAAGGTAAGGGGAGCATTGCAATCAATACCAACGTTGAACAGTTTGGAGTACAGTAAGTGTCTTACTATATACTACCTGCAGTTCTCAAAACAACCCTGCAATGTGTGTTATTATGGTCTCATTTTACAGATGAAGAAGCCAAGTCTCAGATACATTAATCAACCTGATGATGGCAGACAGAATGCAATTCTGGGTCGTCTCCAAAGTCTGTGATCTTTCCCACAGCCCCCTTTTGTTCATTTCTGTACACACATAGTCTAATAGTGTATTTGATGCTACAGAAAATGCTCCAAAGATGCGTTTGGCTCTATGAATATTTTATCTGTAGATTCTCCTTTGCTTACATCATGTCCCTTGTATGGAATGCCCTCCCTGCTTCTCTCTTAACTGATTGAGATCCACCTTACTTCTTCTTGGCCTACTGCAAGCATTACTGGGCTTGCTCTCTCCTCTGAGTTCACACATGCCAGTTGTTTACACCATACAGTAAGTACTTAAATTACTAGTTATCTTATCAACAATGTGTTTTATTCATTATGTAAATAGTTTTTGAGTAGGTATTAAGCCTCGAGCACTATTGTGAGCACTTGTGACAGGTCATGAAACAAAACATACAATATTCCCTACTGCCCTAGGTCTTGGGAATCATTCTTCCAAGATGAAAACTCATTTGAGGACAAGGATCCAATCATTTCACTTTCCGTATATCTCAGTGTTTTGTACATAGCAAGTGCATAATTAGTAATAGTCTAAGATTTAGATAACTTACCAGGCAAATATGTTCCTAATCTATAGGAGAGTCTTAAGCCCAAGGCCCTTTGTTTTTGTACAAGTGACCCTTGGAAGGTGGAAGGATGCTTTCACAATGTTTCTTATTTCCCACTGGCAGTGTTTCAGGCCAGAAGCAGAGGTATTAAAGTCTCCTACCCAATACATACATCAGCTGGAGAAACAGAATTCACTAAAATTAAATCATAGCAGTTTTCAGTAAAAAGAAATTATCTTTTCAGAAATATAGAAATTGCAGGCAGAAGAGGCAACTCCATGAAAGGTCATCTCCACTGTTGAAGATGATTCCTTTCCTCCTTACACACTAAAACTCAAGACCAGAAACCTACTATTAAAAATGAGGAAAAATCACGTGCTTATCATTTCATAAATGTTTTTAAAAAACATAACTTCCTGTATTATTCAGAATGTTCTGTATTCTACAATATTTCATAAGCATCATTTTTTAAAGTCTGTTCATTCACTGAAGGTATACAAAGCTTTTCTCTTTAAAGCTGTGACTTCATAAAATCTCATTAGGCATGCTGCTCACATGTTTTAATATATATTAGTATAGGATTTTTGCCTGAAGATGAGTGACTTAAATGAGAAAATAAGACTAAACTTGCTCTGTATCAATTCTTCCTCATATTTAAAACTACCTATATTGTGAAAATTTGTTTATATGAATTCATTTTGCATGTGTTCTAAAATATTTAAAACTAAAATAAAGAAAGCATGTGAATCTCAATTTAACTACTTTATTTAATATTAAGAGACTACATGATGCCATCTATGGATGCAGATCATGGAAATTTAAGTGAGACAAGATTATCGATCTTTTTAATATGTGAATGTTAATAAGGAGAATACAACTTTACGTTAGATAAAACTTTTGTAAAATAGCTGTCATAATTCTTAAGAGAGAATGGTAGGAGAATAAAAATTTTAATATAAAAACCCAGTACATAGTAAATGTTCAATAAGTTGCTGTATTCTGATCATATTAATTATATATCCCTAATCACTTGGGTTTTTTTTAACCACTAAAAGCAACTGAAGTATGATAAGTAATTACATTTAGTGTTTAGCTAAGCAAGTACACAGGCATGACTCTGAATCAGTAAAAATTTTCAATTTAAAACAAAGCTGATATAAATAGATATCTAAAAGAATTTATAAATAAATGGCTATACAAACATGAAAGAAACAAATAGCAGATGCCTTTGTCTTGTGTTTCAGGATTAATTCAAAGTTTCCTTTTTCAAAGAGGAAGACATCCCATTAATCAGATTTCTTTCCCCAAGTTCTTTTTTATAGGACTTGGCAGGAAAGGTCTTTGGCTAAAATATAGCTTAAGATTAGTGTTGTGTGACTGAGCTGTAGGCTGCGTCCTAGAAGAGCCTTAAACATGAGTAAAAATAGCTCTCAGGGTTGGGAAAAGAAGAGAAAGACTATAGTGATAATGAATCACAAACTCTTGGAGCTCTAGGGACCTTAAAGACCAGGCAAACCTAATCTCTTATTTTATAATGGGGAAATTGAGGCCCACAAACTCAAGTCAAGGTCAAGGTCATATGTTCAAGGTCATATATTGGAATCTTGATGGAATGGCCCACATATAAATCATTCTTTGTGAATAAAGATAAAAAAGAGAAATGTAGATCTTACTAGATAGGAGATCTTTGTTAATGAGAAGGGCAATCATATCTGGGGTACTGAATCGGGATCATATTTATGAGCAAGTGGAAAAGATAGGTAAAGATGTGGAACATTTCAGGCAATGAAAAAGGATGCCATGTGAAGAACATACTATCTCATATGAATG
The DNA here is from genome assembly GCF_014754425.2 of Oryx dammah. Classification (NCBI taxonomy): domain Eukaryota; kingdom Metazoa; phylum Chordata; class Mammalia; order Artiodactyla; family Bovidae; genus Oryx; species Oryx dammah. The sequence continues at coordinate 32,220,590 of NW_024070209.1, forward strand.
GCATATTTGACAATGGTTTTCTTGACTTAATTTTCTTTTAGGCTAAAACATGTATGCAGATAAGAATAATTTTATAGGTTCTAGCCCAAATAAATTATCGGAGTATTACTCTGAAAAACCACAAAGACTATTAATAGAAGGATATACACTTGGATTTAGTCATTTTTCTCATATTGAAAGGAAAATTTTGACTTGGACTTGATTTTTCATAGCATGATAGTGTGAATGGGAACTTTTCAAATGTTTTTTAAGATGGCCAGCCCAATGAAGATGTTAATAATAAAAATGAAAATTTGTTATTTTTTTCAAATTACCATGAAAGAAATATCTAAGATGGTATTGAAATCACCTCTTAAATCTAGTCATGACTCTTCACTTATGAAAATTCTTCAGGCAAACTTCCTTCATTCCGTTAAAGTTTTGTTATATGGAAAGCACAGAACCAACAAGATGAGTTTATAGATCATCTGGTCTAGCAGTTCTCAGATTTTGGGTGTATCAGAATTACCTGGAGGCTCTTATGATACAGATTTCATATAGCTCCATCCCACAGTTTCTAATTCAGGAGATCTGGAATGTAGGAATATTTATTTCTAACAAATTCACAGGTTGTGTTGACAATGTTGGGCCAAGAAACACATTTTGGGAACCACTAATTTAGTCCAGCCTGCTCATTTTACAACTTTCTTTTTTATTTAGGTAGACACATTCTAGTATTCTTGGAATTTATTTTTTTATACCCTTTCTCCACCTCTCCAACAACTAAGCAAGTTCTGTTTCTGAGGCTGTCACTATGGACTTGTGTGGTTTACAAAGACTGGGAGGTAGAAAATGTTGATCATCCTATTAAGCTGATATTAGGTAAATTCTCCTAAAATACTGAACCAGAGCAGGAAGGCCAAGTTACTCTTTTGTGCCTGGTATAGCTGTATCACACAAATGCTATCTTCATCATATTTAATATGAAAAGAAAAAAACAAGAACATTTTGAATCCCATCTATATAATATCACATGGGGACTGGACTCTTCCAGAATTGTTGCAAAAGCAACATTTAGAGAATTCTTCAAGGACACTGGTAGACTCACTAAATCAGGGCACATGAGTGACATGTTATTATAGGAAAAATAGTATCATTTTCCTCACAGAGAGATTATGTTATTGCTGGTAAAACACTCCAATATTGCAAAATCGTAAAGTTGAGCTAGAAAAGATCAAATATGCAATGTATCATTTCATAATGATGTGATTATTTCTGTAGGTATCAGCTAATTAGTGAGAAAAAAGAAAATTGAACAAAAAATTCTTAAAACAACTAAAGGTCTCAAAATTTGTTAGATTTAATGTGATAATACACCAATCAGGACATCAGCAAAATTTGAAGAAAATAGAAAGTGATGCTTTTAAATCCATCTTCCATGGTATGTGTACACACAGACACATATACACAAACACACACACACACAAACTTACCCACATCCCCCTAGACAGACAGACACATCTTTACTCAAAGCACTTTCTTTCTGGCTATGTAAGGCATCCGGTCCCATCACTTCATGGGAAATAGATGGGGAAACAGTGGAAACAGTGCCAGACTTTATTTTTGGGGGCTCCAAAATCACTGCAGATGGTGACTGCAGCCATGAAATTAAAAGACGCTGACTCCTTAGAAGAAAAGACCAACATAGATAGCATATTTAAAAGCAGAGATATTACTTTGCCGACTAAGGTCCGTCTAGTCAAGGCTATGGTTTTTCCAGCAGTCATGTATGGATGTGAGAGTTGGACTATGAAGAAGGCTGAGAGCCGAAGAACTGATGCTTTTGAACTGTGGTGTTGGAGAAGACTCTTGAGAGTACCTTGGACTGCAAGGAGATCCAACCAGTCCATTCTGAAGGAGATCAGCCCTAGGATTTCTTTGGAAGGAATGATGCTAAAGCTGAAACTCCAGTACTTTGGCCACCTCATGCGAAGAGTTGACTCGTTCGAAAAGACTCTGATGCTGGGAGGGATTAGGGGCAGGAGGAGAAGGGGACGACAGAGGATGAGATGGCTGGATGGCATCACTGACTCGATGGACGTGAGTCTAAGTGAACTCTGGGAGTTGGTGATGGACAGGGAGGCCTGGCGTGCTGCGATTCATGGGGTCGCAAAGAGTCGGACACGACTGAGCAACTGAACTGAACTGAAGGCTCTAATTCCACATGGTCTCTACTATTAGGAATAAAGATAATGAAAAAGGTATTTACCCCTGCCAGATATTATATGATATATGTACCTATGTATTTTTAAAGAACTTTAGGCACTGCTGAGTTTTCCCAATTTGCTAGCATATTGAGTGCAGCACAAAAAATTAAAAAAAAAAAAAAGAACTTTAGGGATGGGCACACACATCAGTTAACTTGTAAATTACAGACTTTGGGTGATTATGATGTGTCTATGTCCATTAATTGTAATCAGTGTACCCCTCTGGTGAGGGCTGTTGGTAAGGTGGGGGAGGTGATACCGGTGTGGGGACAGGGGCACACAGGAAATCTCTGTACTTCTCTCTTAATTTGCTGTGAACCTAAAATGTCTCTAAGAAAATAGTCTTTAAAAAAATCAGGCAACTAATGGAGGCCTCAAGAAACCAAGCTTCAAGTATTTCAGAACATTTACTGTGAGAAATAGTACCAGAAAGAGAAGAATGGAATCAGAACTAGAGCTGGGAAATAAAGGCATAGATACATAAAAAGATACCTGGTAGACAGTAACTGGAGACTCAAAAGCTGATAAATCCTGCTAAGTGAAGACTGTCCTACTCTGGATGAACTTGATCTGTGCTGGCTCACCTTGACGGGCTGAATTTTCTTAGGCAGAGTGGAAGTTGGGGAGGAGGTGGGCAATCTGAGGAGGACTTGTTCAGCAAAGGTGAAAACGTAGAGAACATTCAGTGACTACACCATGTGTCTATACATGTTGGTATCAAAGAGTTGGCTTCTGAGCATATGAGGCACCATGTACCATTGTGTTTGTTGAGCAAGACTATGCTGCTGCTAAGTCGCTTCAGTCGTGTTCCACTCTGTGCGACCCCATAGACGGCCTCCTACCAGGCTCCCCCGTCCCTGGGATTCTCCAGGCAAGAACACTGGAGTGGGCTGCCATTTCCTTCTCCAATGCATGAAAGTGAAAAGTGAAAGTGAAGTTGCTCAGTCGTGTCCGACTCTTAGCGACCCCATGGAGTGCAGCCTACCAGGCTCCTCCGTCCATGGGATTTTCCAGGCAAGAGTACTGGAGTGGGGTGCCATTGCCTTCTCCAGACTATGGAGAACCTTAAATGTTGAGTGAAAGACTACAAGAATGCTAGGGAAGTGAATGTCAACAAAACCTACTAACAACATTAGAAAAGGAGATGTTGGAGTTATGGAGACAGCATTTTCCCAGTGACCTTAAAACCATAAACAATACCTTGCACTGAAGTCCTGCTCCATTTGCTTTTACATCAATACAGCTTTCAGGGACTCAGTGTTAAAATATATATAATCATCATCATAATCACATACCTTGCAGGCATTGAATTCCAGAAGCGAGATTGCTTTCACAACTCAGACAGCAGCCTCTCATACTGTACTCCATAGATCAATTTTAGTTTCATGGGATTTAATTTTAAGAACCTTAGGTTTTAATCTTTCGTACTTCAACAACACTGAAAAAAGGCTTCCAAGTTCTGATTTACAGAATTATTGTCACCGTCAATAAAAGGAATGTGCCTGACACACCAAACTCCAGTTTAATTACTTCTGTGATATCTCCTGTGGCTGAGAGGAAATGATATTTCTCTGACACTGTTCTGTTTTTAATTTAGTAAGATGGAGCACTTGTCCTGAATAGGACCTTGGAGAACAGATTTGTGATGGATGCCATGGAAGATGGACCCCACCGTTTCAGAACACTGATTTACTCTGAGGGTGTGATGACTGCATGAATCCAGATCCTTCATTCTGGACTCCTTCATGGGCATTTGAGGCATCATCAAGGATTTGACATAGAAACACAGCTGGGATATTTATGCGTCAAGTCATGACCCGGATAAGTTTTGCAATCATATTCAAAGGCTTGCTTTTAGCCAGCACTATTCCCAGTGTCAGTGTTGTCCTGAGCTGCTGGAATCCAGATGAGACCTTGAAAGGTTCCCAACAGGAGATGCCAAATATTAAAATACACCCTGCACCATTTGAGTGAAGAAACCCAGCAAAATGCATTCTTTATTTTCCGCTACATACTCCATCTGTTTCTCTCCCTAAAGGGTCATATGTTATACATTTATAAGAAGCATTTACACCTACGTAAACAGTTTCCACTGTCTCTGTCAAACACAGCCTCCTCCCTGTTCATGACCCTTTTTTTTTTTTAACATCCTTCTACATCCATCCACCCATCCTTTAATGAAACTTGTTTCATTCTGAAATCATTTCAAGTTAAGAAACGCCTTTGTACCTTCCTATCTACCAAATCCTGGGGAGATTAAGCCTCAGGCTCTACAGGCCATTTTCTGAGAGACGTGAATCTAGATCATTAGGGTCATTAAAATCATATACTCCAAAATACCTAGAGCTAGAAACCACCTTTGTACTTTATGCTGCTGGAGAATGCTACCAGAGAAGTAACAATGTATAACAGAACCAAGCTACAGAGCAGACCATAATTCCTCCCCATAAAAGGTCCCTACACGCTTTAATTGCCACAGTAAATCTCATTAAAGAAACAGAATACTTTGTTCCAGCAAGGAAAAAGGATTGCTGGACTAGGTGCATTTTCTTCATGGTAATATTTTTTTCCCTACAACTAAAATTATTCGTTAAAGCAAGCACAACATTATTTTTATCATGACCTACTCTGCACACTTCCTTGGAATCTTTCTTTCTCTTTCCTACAAATACAAGCAGGCTTTGGTCTTGACTACTAATCCTGTAAGCACTTTCCATGGTTTGGGCTTCATGCATTCTCTCATGTCATCCCTGTGAATCATTCAAAGACCTTAAAAGACCACACTGCTAACCTCTGACTTCATTTTTTTCCCCTCCTTTCCACCTTAACACCACATAAAGAGAAACCTTAGATGTAATCAACATCATCAAACACTTGGTACCTATGCAGTGATCAGCACAATTCTGAATTTTTGCTCCTCCTTTCCCATAATATACATTGTGACTCTGATTCAAAGAAAATAAGCTTGGGAAGTATTTTGCCTGACTTCATTATCAAGTATTAAATTATTATTTTTGAGAAACCCAGGCTGTCACGGAAACATCACAGAAAATTCCCATCTCTATTTCATAATCAGTATCTTTTTATAACAGAACTGAAAGTTGATGACAGTAGGCTTTAAACAGCTATGATTTTTTAACTCGTCTTTAGAAGCAGAAGTGAAAAGTTAAGGAGAAGAGCATGTTTCATGCAACACAATGCTTAACATTATATGTAAGAATCAAGAGTCTGATGAGGTTGGAAAAAAAATTATAATGTTAAGTATCATTACCAACTTCTCTCGGGAATTTTGCATCTGGGGAATTTCAGAATCTATCCCTTTCTGGGGAGCATTGTAGGCACAAGTAAGAATATGAGCTTGAAGTTAGACAAACTTACATTCAAATTTTCTCTGTGAAAATTACTAGCCATTTTAGCATAAAGAAGATATTTAAACTGCCAAAGCCTCGATAGCCTCACTTATAAAGTGAAAATAATATCCTGTGAATACTGAAAAGACAAGGTTTATAATATATAAATAATATGCACATGCTACTTATTATGTGATTCACATTAAAATATGTTGATGTGATCCACATAAAAATATTTTGTAGTTCTTATGCACTTAGATATATTCATAAGAACAAACTGCATAAACAACTTATGCCTGATCCAATCACTTCCTTCCAAATTCAATGACAATTTTATTCATTTTTTAAATCAAATATCTACTTCACAATTTCAGTTCAGTTCAGTCACTCAGTTGTGTCTGACTCTTTGCAAACCTATGGACTATAGCATGCCAGGCCTCCCTGTCTATCACTAAATCCCAGAGTTTACTCAGACTCATGTCCATTGAGTCAGTGATCCATATTCAACCATATCCAACCATATCATGCAACCATATCATCCTCTGTCGTACCCTTCTCCTCCTGCCTTCAATCTTTCCCAGCATCAGGGTTTTTCCAATGACTCAACTTATTCTTTTTAATCTTGTTACTTACAATAATCAGATTCCATAAAGTTGGAAAATTATCTAACATTTTACTCTCTTCACAGACTTTCTTGGTTAGTAAATAAGTATTAAACTATTCATTGTGTATAATTATTCGGTATCTACAGGTTTATGAGAATTTGCCATGATAAATCTTTGGTTTGTTCACAAGGGTTTTTAGTGCATCAATTCTAAGGAAGCAAAATCCAAAGTAAAACCCAAAGAAATTAAGTTTGAAATGAGCACCTCAGATTCAAGCCGTCTCCCACCCGAGCCTAGATTCTGCACCCACTGTGTTGCTCTACTGAACAGCAAAGTCAGAAGCCTGAGCAAAATGCACTCACACAAAAAGAAAATTATTCAGACAAAGACTAGGGTCACAGAATTCTCTGGAATAGCACCGAGTGAGAACCCAAATCACATAAACCCTTAAGCATAGTTAACAAAGGCGACTGGTGAAAACTTCCGTCCATGGAGCGGAGATCCAGTGGGTTCTGGTGGGGCATGACAACTTTACCACATCAAAGGCCACCTTCACATTTATAGAAGGCCTGTAATGGAGAGCATCCATGCAGGAGCCAAATCAAGGTCCACAAAGTCAGATTTTTAAGCAAGCCAGAAAATTTAGAGAGTACTAGCAGAGGTAACAGGCCTCCCGGATAGTTCAGTTGGTAAATAATTCGCCTGCATTGAGGGAGACCTGGCTTTGATCCCTGCATTAGGAAGATCCCCTGGAGAAGGGAAAGGCTACTCACTCTAGTATTCTGGCCTGGAGAATTCCATGGACTCATGGCGTCGCAAAGAGTCAGACACAACTGAGCGACTTTTACTTTCATTTCACTTTCAGCCAAGGTAAAAAAACAAAGAAACAAACCAAACAACAACAACAATTAGACCTTCTTTTTTGACTTCTGGGGCCAAATTGGCACCAGTTACGCAGAGCAAAAAGGCTACTTAGAATCATGGATCATTCAGCTGCTGAAAAATATAGGGAATCAATCTGGGTAATTTAAATACAGAAATATTCTACACTCTACTGTTTGGGGCTTTTCTTCCCACTTAAATTTTCTTATATAGATACAACTTAAAACTGTCATTTGATCACCCAATTGCAATATGAAGAGAGACTAATGCTTCTTTTTATACATTTACTTTTATGATGTCTATTACCAACCAGAAGAACAAAGATAAATTTATATAAAATAGCAGAAGATAGCACTTCTACTATATAATACATTTCTCTATCATACATTATGCTTCCTGTTCTGTCTTTTATTGCATTTTCTGACTCAGTATGAACAATATTTTAATCCTTTATGGTTTAACCTAACACAGGTCTGGCCCTAGATAGTTTTTCTAAAGCATTATCAGTAAATATTACTTATGAATTGCTTTCAACAAGTTCAGGGCTGCCATTTATTATAGAAATGCTTGAATGATTCAAGGTTAATAAGATTCATCATACTCACAATGAGGATCTGGTTGTGGACACAGCTAATTGCTAAATTTTATTCAGCCATAAATGACATCAGTAGCAAATCAGCTCACAGCTGAATACTACTGGCAGCTTTACATGGGAGAGAAATAATGTCACTTTGATTCAAGTTATTTTTATGTATGTTATGATTCATTTACAGTAATTCTGATATTGATGCTCAGATGCTGGGTATTAGATTTTCTTTTCAAAGAACAAAAGAAGGTGAGAAACAAATCTGAAGATATTTTAAAATATCATGGTAACAAGTCACAGTCAAATGTTTTCCATTCTTATCTTTCAATGAACAATTCTAATTCTCATACAATAGATACGACAAATTCCTATCAGAAAGATTTCCTTTTGGCAAAGTTTAGAATTCTGAAAATAGGCTTTTAATGGCAGTGCTCACACCCTCCTAGCACCAAAATAATAGCACTATGATGTATTAATCCCTCACGGTAACAGGCACCATTGAAGCTGAACTGTAATTTGGCACACAACATTTCTACACTAATGTAATGTGACAGTGTTATTATGTTCGCTATTTTCCGTGTGATCATAGCCATATTCATCTTCCCCAATCTGACATTAAATTAGCTAGTGTGGTTACATCCTATTCTGAACCACAGGGAAGATACAGAAAAGGGTTATCGTAGCACAGTGGTCTGATGATGGTGTCGACGCGCACACAAGCATGAATAGGTGATACGCAGATTTAATGCAGTGAATGTAAACTCTTAACACACAGCTGGCATGCAGCATGCACTCAGAAAGCAGTTATATCCAAGAGAAAGTTCACAAACACAAGTGGTAAGTGCAAAAAACAGTTGCTCTAAGATTTCAGGACAGGGAAAGCAGACTCAGCTCAGAGGACCTAGAAGTTTTCATGAGATGAAACAGTTTAGGAAAAGATTAAAAAATGAAGTTACATTTCTTCAAGCAGATATAGTGAAAGGAATGCATTTTAGGTGGAATGGGTACATTCTCTAGGAGGGGAAATTAGCATAAGCAATGGTGAAGAAATGGGAAAAGCGTAATGTTGCTCAAAACTGTGGGTTAACTGGTAGTTAACATGCCATATGGACAAGGCTTTTTGCAATAGATAAGAATAAAAAATGAAACCTAGGGTCAGACCATGGAGGTTCATGAACTCCAAACTGATGAATTTGGAGAGAGTACTGTCAGCCACTGAGGACATACTAGAAAGCCTTATGAAAAAGTCATGCATCTAGTCAACATTGATTTAGTGAGTTACTACTATCACCAGTACATGTAACATGCAACATGCACATAGGTGCAAAACACTGGGCTGATCACACCTCCCGCCCAAAAAAAGAATTACTGTTCCTGGGAGATAAGGCCAAATATAAGTAACTATAAGGTAGAAAGTGATGGCTGATAAAATAGCATAAACAAAGTTCTATAGAGGTCAAAGGGGAGAAAACATTTTCTCTGTTAGGAGAGTCAGGAAGAGCTGGGAATATTTAAACTAGGGAGAACAGGAAGAAAGAACAAGACTGTAAGGAAGCATAGAATGGACTAGATGAGGAAGGGATTAGAAGGGGGAAACTCAACCAGGATATTGCTACAATGAGCCAGAAAAATTATATTGGGGACCTAAAATATGGTATAGATATGGAAGAATTAAGGAGTTACATGCAGCCCCCTACACACATGCACACATACACCCTCAGAGCAATTATTTTTGTCAATTGAGTAGGTTATTTAGATGGCAACTTTCCAGGAAAGATAGAGTTTCACAAGCACTTTTCTTTAAAAATAGCCTTTGGCACCACTTAGCCTAAGTACCACTTTTTTTGAAAGATTCCTTTAACTTCATTAATTAGTATGATTTATCCAAGATTACACTTACAAGGGAAAAAAGTATTCCCATCATCCCATTGTTAATTATGTCTCCAGGCTAATATAAATAAATTTTTCTAGTTATTCTAACTCTACGAAACTTATCAGAGAGATGACATTTAGAAGGTCTATGGGGGATTGGAGTAGGGGAATCTCATTTGCAATGTGCTATGTTCTTTCTCTTTCCTTAAAAAATAGTTTTGTTTCTATTTTCCATTCTTTTTTTTTGTTTGTTTGTTTCCATGCAGTTGACAGCTACAGTCACAGAAATTAAGGATAAATATCTAAACTGGAGAAGAAAATTTCATTAAGAAACAAAATGTCATATTTTGCTTTATTTAAAAGTTAAAAGTCATCCTCTATACAGAAAAGGAGCTTGTTAAAATGGAATCACACTTGGCTTATGTGTACAACTTAAAGAAAAGCCTTGAGATATAGAGATAAGGTTTATTTTGATCAGTTTAAAGAGTGAAGAAACTGCGACATACCACATTTATTGCTTGTTAATTGCATATCTTCAAGGTAACTCTCACTATTGTACAATAGTGACAACTTCTACAAATTGATATGAAAATAAGACTTGCTTTTAAATATTGATCTGTACCTACATAGCCTCACCACCAAAACACCAATGTATAAACCAGGAAAACTACTTCACATTCCCAGAAAACCCACAAAGAGGTAATGATTTAATCAAAATGCATGTATTCTGAGAGCCCTCCAAAGTAATTTTAATGCTGATTTGTGCAAAAGGCATATCAGGAGACCCATTTATTGAATGACAGTTACCTTATTTACAAGAAAATAACAAATGGCCTTATCATTGTCATCACCACTACTATCACCCAAGAGCAGCATTCAAATTAATTTTCTGTAAAAAATGATCTGAAGACAGCATGATACTTAAGGAAGGATCTTCATATTCCTTTAGGAAATGTCTAGCAAATACATTGGAGACAGAAATGACAACCCACTTCAGTATTCTTGCCTGGGAAATGCCATGGACAGAGAAGCCTGGCAGACTACAGTTCATGGTGCTGCAAAGAGTCAGACATGGCTGAGCAACTAACAACAGCAACAACTAGCAGATAAACAGAGAAAATTAAATTCTTTATGCTTAACTCATATAAGAGGATATACAATCTGACACAACCAAGAGACAACCATTGTGTAAAACATGGAAACTAAGCACAAAATTTAGCAGATAAATTCTTTGGCAAAATGCAAAATGGTTCCATGCAAAAAAAAAGGAAAAAAAGCACTCAGCTACACATGTCAGGATCATATTTAGTGTTTTAAAACTGTCATAATAAAATCATAGCAAATTATCAGTCTTCTGTTTGTCCTTGAAAGTAAGCTGGTTTTATTTTCTCTGGGGCAGGAGCAACTGCAAGAAGTTACTGTTCTATCTATATCCAAACATGTGTTTATTAAAAGGATATATAGATTCTTTGATTTGCTTTGCTCTAGGTACATATAAGTAATTATTGAGTCTTTACATAAGGCTATTTATATAACTCCAAATGTGGCTTAATGTTTGTAGGAGTGATTTGATTTTTAGAAATACAGTATCTGCAAATGTGTAATGGTTAGTATATATGCTTGTGGCTTCAAGTTTCTTGTTATTCTTGTAATTGAAGGGGTCACTGGTAGGATGAAGACTAAATAGTTCTCCTTCTGTTGTGGTGTGATCTTTACATGCCTCCTCCAAGTATTGTTTACTTTGTATTAGTTGCTTGTTCTTCCTATATTCACTGTCAGATAGGAGACGTAAAAATGGCTAGGAAATTGTGCTATACTGCTAGGTTACAACAACTCAGTTCAATAACATATTTTAGTTTGACTCCATCTTCAACACATACACATCTCAACTGACATGAACAGTCTCAAATATATAAAGGTCAAAATGAACAAACTCTAGTCTTTAAATCCATACTCAAGCTCAGCTTTAACTTGGAAGCCCAAACCTTCAGTCATCTCACTTGCTCTCCCATCATCCCATCCTAGAGCTTTTCTAAAATGTAGTAGCATTTACAACATAAGTATGGAACTCTATTTTACAACCGAAGGCTTTGTCAGATATATTTTCTCAATAGAGCAGAATGCCATGATTTGTAGGAAACCCTTTTATCATATTGATGAAGTACTGTAAAGCAGTACCTATTGGAAAGTTAAGCAGCAGAACTTAATCCCATATGCCAGTTAGTTTGGTCTCAAAATTCAGACTGCTATCACATAAATTAGGCTTTCACAGATATTCCATAATATATTGTGAATGCTGTGTTTCTTTACCATGCTTATATTGTGAGACTGAAGGGGAAAAAACACAAACACAAGTGGCTAAACTATAAGGGAGAATAGTTGAAGGACAAAGTTTAAACATACTGTCTATTAACTTAAAAGATAGTATGGGCTTGAAAAGATGTAGAGAGAGAGAAAAATAACAAGACCTGTTAATTCACTAAAATTCCAGCTCTCAAGATATAATCTTATGAAATTAAATGTTATTTAATAGAAAGCAACATGAAGGCTCTTTCAAGAATTAGGGAAGAAGTGTCATATAAAACAAAGGAAAAAATTATTTTCAACAAGGTATCCACTAGCAGTTCAAAAAATTCCAACAAAGAGTCAAAGACCAAACAATCATCTATTATCACAGATTTTGGTGAGTGGCATCTTTGATCAATACTTTAATATTTTAAAACTGTCCTTTCTGTAGGATCAAATGCTTCTCCTGGTTACAACCATTTAACTTATTCACAAATAATATAAAGACTCTTAGCTTTAGACTGGGGTATCAAATAGTATCTGGAAGGAAAGAAAAGCATCAGTACACACGCAGGTACTTACGGTCATTGCAGAGCGGTCCGCTGAAGGAAGTCATGCTACAGTCACAGCTGAAGCCATCCCACTGCTGCAAGCACACACCTTGGTTGGAACACGAGTCTTCCTGGCAGGTTGTGCTAGGCCCTGGAAAACAATCCAAAAGAAACTTGGGTTCTTTAAAAAAATCAAAAAATGTGTTACACATGAGCAAGGTCACACACAGTAGTTGCCAACACCTCAAATTACACGACCAAACTAGTCTGGAAAGTTCTAGTTCACACACCTGAATTAGGAACAGAGAAGCTGTCATATGAAGGTTTTCTGGAATTTCAAATATAGGACAAAATACGTTATAATAGTAAACTAAACCAACAAATAGTAAAAGCAAGCGCATAGCTTTCAGTATGATCATGGTAGCAGGTAATCTCATTCCATCTTCAATAACTCTCTCTCACTGTTTGGATTTTAGAAAAATGCATGGATCTCCTTAACTTCTGACCAATGGGGAGAGACACCATGAGAGATGGAGATTACAACTTTCATGAAACTGAGATAAAGATTGGCAAAATAAAAAACAAAAAAAAACTGAAGAGAGTTGTGCAAAAATGTCCTGCAAGTTACTAGAAGTTTTCCTGCAGAAACTATGAATAAAGTTATGACTGTTGGTGTTTTGGATAGGTATGTTGGCAAGTATCAGTTCACATGCTTTAACAATTTCATGCAATCAAACATAAAATTAAAAACTGTATAAATGACATGCCCCCATTTAACATACAAGAAAAAGAATGCTAGTCTATTTCTAAAGAATCATAACTAGAACACTGGAAAACAAAGAACTAAAAAGAATGATCAAAGCACTAAATGTAATCACTCTACAAACATATTCAAGACTGAAAGCCTTTATGCAAACTATGCTACAAAAGAAAATTTCTTACACAGCATTCAAGAAGGGAAAAAATTAAATCTATATCCAAATAACGGTTACTGCAAAAATATAAGATATGGTATTTTGAGGTTTCCACTGTGTATTATGGGGTTTCAGTCTTGTTTTATACACACAGGGCTATCTACCTTGCAAGTCAGCTTTCATCAATGCAACTTTGTCAGCAAAATAAAAAAAAAAAGCAAAATATATTAAATGTTAGTAAGCAATACTGAAATGGGCAAACACAGAAGATTCAAAAAAGCATGCTGCTGTAAAGGGGGAGAGAAATGCTATGTAGAGCAAACAAATTAATAATTAACAGCCATAAATCTTAAGAGAAGCCAAAAATGAGAAAGCGATAATTGATTAGAATTTCACTACATATGTATTCATAAAATGGTTAATTGAGCCAATGACATGTAATGAAGGAAAATTAAGAGGGCTTTTGCATGTTTTCCTCTCTTGGATAGATATGAATGCATTGCCAAAATGACTGCACTGCTTAGCTGAAGCATGCAGCCCCACTTATCATGTGTAGATACAATGTATACGATAGTCATTATCAGACCCTTTCTATTTTTCCCCCCCTCTGGGTCTTTTCTCTTGCTATTGCAGTTAAAGTTTAAAACTGTAATGACAGCCATTCTCTGCCAACCCTTGGACCTAACACCAAACTATCCAAATGTAGACAACATCATTTAGAGTAGATGAAAGAAAAAGTAAAGAATGGAAGACGCAAATTGCAATAGAATTCCCCATCAAGAAAATTCCTTTACAAGATTGCAAGGTGGAGTATTTGTCTTTGCTTTTACCAGACTAGGTACTTATTGCTTACAGGTCTCAGAGTTACATCTATATTTTCCCTACCTTTATAACTGTCTTCAACTCTCACAAACTGCCCTGTGAATATTTATTACAGAAGAACCTCACTAATAAGGGTTATCTTAGAGATGGGTGGAAAGGGAACAACATCTATCTCAATACCTTTAGAGTATAAACTGAAGATATTTTCTAACAAACACAATTTTAGGTTTTATGAAAACACAAAAATAGATACCAGACTAATTAGATGTTATTAACACTGACAGCCTTTGAGGTAACTGCTCTAGTGAATACATGAGAGTTATATGTAATTAGATTTTGTACAAACTGATGTTTTTATAAATGCCAATTTTAAACATCCTCCTTACAAATATATTTGTATTAGAAATTCTAGTCACGGTATTCTTCATAAAATGTATTGAATGTAGCCCAAACTATATGAATATTCACAAATTTAGAAATCATAATATTGTAACTACTAATTGTATCATCATAATCATAATCAGTATAGTAATAATAACAAAAATAACAGCTGCTTTTAATAATAATAATAATAGCTAGTTTTTCTCACTTATGATATCAAAGAACCAAGGATCACTTATGATCTCACTTATGATATCACAAGAACCAAATTGCTGTTTTTGTTGTTTTTTCCAGTCTGTGAGAGGTAAGATCTTTATTTCATGGTACTAAAGGCTGAAAATAATTAACGGTTGTTAAAAAAAAAAATCTTAAAGCAGTATTCCTTAGTGCAGTCCTTTCTGAGCACAAGCCCAGCTTGGGTCAGGGGCTGTGTTATCAATAATACTGTCCCCCTGACTTGCTCAGCAGGAGGAAAGTGCAGGAACAAGAACTGACGAAGAGCCATGCTTTTGCTTTTATCTTTTAGTTTTTGTAAAAATTATCAGAAATAGAATTGCAAAATAATGCTAAACTCTAAAAATGGTAAAGTTGCAATTTTGAAAAATAACCTGCCTCTCCATATTGTACAGCAGACACTCTGAGTGCCTGCCAAGTCTTTATGTGAGCATAAAGATATGCTTTATTATTATGTTTTTATTATCACAACAGTTTTTTATATTTTCAGGTATTACAAGAGAATTCAGGCCTAAGCCTGACAAGTCACATTTTTCAAAGAACTCACCTTCTAGAACAATATTTAAACACTGACAGGCATTTGCATGAGACAAAGCCTTGAATTTTTCTTTTTGGTTTTATAATGTTCTTTTTATTTTATCACTGAATAAAATTGGGAGCAAGCCACAAAAACT
This sequence comes from Oryx dammah, assembly GCF_014754425.2. Lineage (NCBI taxonomy): Eukaryota > Metazoa > Chordata > Mammalia > Artiodactyla > Bovidae > Oryx > Oryx dammah. The sequence continues at coordinate 32,235,993 of NW_024070209.1, forward strand.
TTTGTACTAAGTGTTTGAAAATAAGGATATTTTTGAAAAGGAAAGAAAAGTGAAGGTAAATGACAATGTCTGGAAACCAAAGAAACAATAGAAAAAGGTGCTTAGGTGTCTGGGATTTCAAATAAGACAAACTTGGGCTCAAAGCTTCCACATCTGCTTACTTGCTGTGTGACATTAGGAAGATCACATTACATCTGTAAGGCTCAAATTGTTTTTTAGTTCAGTCGCTAAGTCATGTCTGACTCTTTTGCAACTCCATAGCCTGCCAGGCTCCTCTGTCCATGGGTTTTCCCAGGCAAGAATACTGGAGTAGATTGCCATTTTCTTCTCCAGGGGCTCTTCCTGACCCAGGGATGGAAACTGCATCGCCTGTGTTGGCAAGCAGATTCTTTACCACTGAGTCTCCAGGAAAGCCTCAAGGCTCAATTCACTCCTCTAAAATAATCCAATAATACCTCGCTGTTAGTGTCTTGAGAATTAAATGAAATTGCATATATATAAACTTATTGTTATCGGTGCTTGATCAATGGTAGCTTTAATAATGAAGCATTTCTGGAGCTTATAGTTCAAGAGTTGAAGGTTATGAGTCAATGCACGTGTCTAAAAGCTGTTTCACTGACTTCATGTACGGAAGTTATCTTGACTCAGTATTGAGCTTAATTGAGTCTGATTATTGGTGCACTGCCAGTCTCTCTTTTCTCTTATCTAAGCAGCTCAATGCCTTTTCAGGCAGTAATTTTCAGAGTTTGTTGGAAGGCCAAAAGCATCAGAATAAGTTAGGGACTTGCTAGAAACATAAATTCTAGAGTCCCATCCTAGATCTGCCAAACCAGAAACTTTGAGGGTATTGTCAAGTGACATGGGTTTTAACAATTCTTCAGGTGAGTTTAATACTTGCTCAGGTTGAGAAACATTAATGTAAAGAGAAAAGGACAATGTAAGCTCCATCTGCAAGCTAACATGTGTCATGTAAATAAAATCAACTATTACTCATTGAAATAAGTTAGAGAGAAAGGCAGCAAGTGATTATTGTGAGAAAACCAATGGCTTCTCACATGAAACAAGCTTAGAGATGTTTCGGTCTTGTTGGGTGGAAAATCATGGGAAGATATTATTAAGTGTTGTCAAATTTGTACTATTTTTGTTAATATTAATATGGGGTTTAGTGATTCTGATGCGATTTGAACTCAAAACCCCTTAAGACCATCATTTTTAGAGAAATAATTCATGGAATATCTAGAAATTGATCATGAAAAATATGTGTATTTCATCAATTACACCTATGACAGGCACATCTGAGATTATTCCTAGGGACCATAGAGAACAGAAATAATCATAAATTAAAAACTGTTAATCTTGATGTTGGAGCGAAAAAAATAGGGAAGTATTAAGGCAGGAAGGCAGGGACATGTCAACATTCTAAAAATAAAGGAAAAGGGGTTAAGAGAGGGTGAGGATTATTAAAGCTCAGATATTAAAGCAAACTAGATAAAGGAAGGAAGGAAACAATGATATAATCTACTGAATGATTTCAGATGTTCAAACCATAGTTTACAATTACTCAAGAGGATTCCAATCAATCATATTAACCAATTTGCTCATTAGATTATGATGGGAAATAACACCAAATTTTATTGTAAATATACTTTCTCAATCCGTTTCTCATTAGTATTCCCTCCCACTCACCCACTCAATTATGTGCCAGTGGTGGGAGGTCGTGTGTGTCTGTTTTTCTATCTTGTGAATGTTTAGCTGTGAATGCGTCTCTGTCTGTCTGCTCCCACCATCTCTTTATAGGTGAGAAGTCATCAAGCAACTTGTAGAAAGGCCTATTTTTGAAAAATATTTTCAGAAGAGTTTGTAGTAACTTAAAAAAAATACATATATCCTCACTTATTAGATCACCTCCAAGGATCAAAGTTATGTCTCACATTTATTCACTTAACAATTTTACTTCCTTTGATAAATTAATGAAAGAATAAAACACATAGTTTCTTTTTGTTTTACAAAAGTGTGTTATTCCAAAATATGAAATAACAAAATATGGCAAAACATTAAAATATAATTCATCAAAGATTTCAATTAAATAACCTTATTCTCTGGCATGATTAAACAGTTTGAATTTCACCTGACTTTTCAGGATAATATATGCTGCAAAAAGGGCAAAAAATGTATTTTCAAATAAAAAATGTATATGTACTTAGGTAGTTGCTAAACCTAATAGCATTATTTTGGCTGAGAAGAAATGATTCGTTAGCTTCTGGGGAACAGGAATTCACATATCTTCCTTCATTTCTCCCATGTGAATTTTCATTATGAATCTGAAATTTTCAAAATGGCCCAAACTGTATCCAACATTAAAGGAGAAGCAGCAACACATTCAGAGCCACAAAATTCAGGGTAATGTGATTAAATTGCATTTATGGAGGGAGAAATGGCTCAAACAATCTGAGGTGTTGAAGTGAAAATTATCTAAAATGAAAGCAGCAATCAAAAAGTACTCCTACAGATCTTAGTCTGAGAAAGAACACAAAAGAACAGAAAGATACTTGAGCACATTTCTGAAGTGTAGAATATTAGCCTTGGGGAATAGAAGAAACCAATTTTTGCTAAAACAAACTCATAATATATGGGAGACACTTGTGCTGTCATGTAGACACAAATCATATAGTGATTTGAGAATGAATGTCTGAATGTTATTTTCTTGTTGGGTCTTATTGAATGTAGATTAAAAAAAAAAAAAACTAGCCTCAAGTTGATTAACATTTGCTGGAATAAATATGTTTTTCTAGTTCAAATGGAGTATCTATTAAATGCTATAAAGCAAGCATTGCAGAGCTGATTAGCACACTAATGAGATGAACTATGGAATGCAAAGAAGTAGAAAAATCAAGATCCATAGATATAGCTCCCATTTTAAATTTATTGAGCATTAGTGTAGGTTTGTAAACTGTCCAGAAAATTTAAGATGTATGGGATGAATAAGGATTTTTTAAGCCTTAAATAGAGATTTGGCCAATTGTCAGAAATGAAAATGTTGCTGGCCAGAGAAATCTGTTCTCATTTATAGGTGGAATCAGAATTATTTCGAGTGTAATAACGAAGATCTAATACCTTCACATCCTCTCTCAATCTGTCCATTGCAGAAAAGAGCATCTGAGATGAGGTCTGGAAGCCGCCCATTTAGATCAACCGATGCCAGGCACCCTTGAAAGCCCTCCTTGGCATGGACGAGCTTTGGCAATGATTTGTACGTTTCTTTGGCCACTCCTCCTATATACAAGTCACCTGTGGGAAGACAAAAATTTGGGTCACAAAAGTAACTTGTCATTGACTTTAACCAACAGTAGGACAGGGAAAATAAATAGTAAGGTTTATTTTTCATTAAGTTAATTTTCAAAATTAATAAAATTTATAACTATTTTCTTAAGAGTACAAAACAGCAGAAGTGTTTGACTAATACAACAGCACTAGAAGAAATTTCTAGAAGCTAGTTCCAGAGAAAACTAATTAATATAGTATGGCCAAAAGGAATGAACATGGACGATGAAGAGGCCCCTGAATTAAAATCTAAGTCATTATTTACCAACTCCATGGCTTCGAGCACTTAAAAAAAAAAATTCTCTGATAGTTAATAACCTCATTTCTTAAATGGGAACAATACAGTGTATCCTATAGGACTGCGTGAGGATTGAAAGATAAAATAATGGAGAGTATCAGAATGAAAATATGTAGTAGATATTAGAAGGTGCTATTATTATCAAATCTACCTTCTGCTTAGAATTCTCATTCTAGGCTTTTCTGTTAACTAGAAGCTCAACAAATTCTAAATGTCTAATGTCTAAAATGGCCTTTTCTATTATGCTTAAATCTATTATCCTTGCTTGTACCTATCTTGTTCACCAACTCAATCCCATAGTAGACTGTATATACCTGAATATTCCACCCCTTTTCAAGTATTTATTTATTTATTTTTAGGTAAAGGTATACCACTTTGAATTCGTTAAGCTGTTCTGTGATCATTTAACAAGGCATCAATTACGTTTTCCCAATTTTAATGCAATTTCTAGTGGGACATTTTGCTTTGCTTTCTCATTTTCATGTCTCTAGGTTTGCGACTTCCGAATTTAATGAACTACTACTTTAAAAAAAGAGATTGTAATCCAAGTTTGATTCTATTTCCTTTCTATCACCATATCTGGATAGCATTGAGTAGATGTAACTAATTGACTCTAGTAGACACTTAATCAGTGCAAAACATAAGGAGGGTCACCACAACTTTCCTTGATATACTACTCATGTTTTTAAGTCCTGGTAACATATTCTATTTAGCTACTTGCTTCTCTGAGTTTGCATTGTCATTTGAATTTTCTGTCTCACCTTAACCATTTTATTTAACTCTCATGACACCTGATACCTTCTCCCACTGTAACACAAAACTCCTACATTCTTAATGTTTCCCAGGCCCCTTTGTATTGTACTGCATTTGTATTTTCAGGAGACCTGGGAGTGAGGAGAACTATGTGCTGATGCTTACTCTGGTTGTTGAGTCACGAGTAATAAAAGCCTTTGTGTCTGACCCAGAAACTGTGTCTCCTGCCGCCATCCACAAAACAGTAATAAGCTATCTTGGTAAGTAGGGTAAAAAGCAACACATAGAATATTCCTGGGTTGTATTGATGAGTAAATTGAGCTTGTTTAAAGTCATTGAGCCATAAAAACTGAGAACTTAGGTCCCTGACCCACTAACTAAAGCTCAAAGTACTAAACTAGGATGCCAGAGATCCTCCATAATTTGTACTGAAGGTACTGGGTATGTTTACTTCTGATACTTCTTAAATAGAAGAAAACACCTATTGATTATTAACCAAGATTCCTAATATTAAAGGATACCATGCTTTTGGTCTAAAATAGGATACTACCTTTGAAATACATTATTTTTTCTTCCACATTTCCTTTCTCTTAGTCTTTTCTCCCACATTTCAAGTGATTGTGTTTTACTTGCTTCAGAGAAGGGATATGGATCAGAAACCAAAGACATAAAGTTGTCCTTATATAGTTGATCCTTAAAATTCAAGACTTTTAAAGGAGTGAAATAGAATACAATGGCAATTACGTGAGATGAGTAAAGCTTTCCTGTCCCTCATGTGAGTAAGTAGGAGAGAAAATTGGAGGAGAAGAAGTGTGAACATAGTCCTTCCCAAAAAGAGGACATAGTGTTCTGATGTGGAGAAGGCAATGGCACCCCACTCCAGTTCTCTTGCCTGGAAAATCCCATGGACGAGGAGCCTGGTAGGCTGCAGTCCATGGGGTCGCAAAGAGTAGGACATGACTGAGCGATTTCACTTTCCCTTTTCACTTTCATGCATTGGAGAAGGAAATGGCGACCCACTCCAGTGTTCTTGCCTGGAGAATCCCAGGGACAGGGGAGCCTGGTGGGCTGCCGTCTATGCGTCGCACAGAGTCGGACACGACTGAAGTGACTTAGCAGCAGCAGCAGCAGTGTTCTGATGTGAATTCTGCTGCTAAGTCACTTCAGTCGTGTCCGACTCTGTGCAACCCCATAGACGGCAGCCCACCAGGCTCCCCTGTCCCTGGGATTCTCCAGGCAAGAACACTGGAGTCTGGTGGATGTCAAAACCTCAAGTAGGCTGAGGAAAGTAATAATGATCAGTGGCAAGAGAACCCAGAAGCAGCAGTGTGATCTTCGAGAAGAAATAGCTGCAGGGTAGATTTAGACATGCCGAGAGCTTAGTGGGCCTCACAGAGCTCTCCATATCCCACATGGTGTGGAAGCAACAGAACAATTCCCAGAGTAGCACAGGGATGAGCAGGAAAGGGCTGGTCTGAGGAGGGCTTCCCCAGTGGTGCAGACAGTAAAGAATCCTCTTGCAATGCAGAAGACCCAGGTTTGATCCCTGGGTCAGGAAGATCCCCTGGAGGAGGGCATGGCAACTCACTCCAGTATTCTTACCTGGAGAATTCCATGGACAGAGGAGCCTGGCAGGCTTTAGTCCTTAGAGGTCACAAAGAGTCAGACTTGACTGAGAGATTAACACTGAGGAGGTTATGCACACAAAGAATAAAGATTGTGAGTAGCAAGTCAGTGGGCACCTACGCTGTGAGTATAGATTATTTGAGACTAGCTCCTGTGCAATCTCTCTCTATTCCCAGAATATTGGTACAGTGGAAGTCTTCCACTTCCAAATAATCTAGACATAATCCCAGGGAAATGAAGGAATGAAAAGTTCCTGAGGTTAGATTTTCACTAATTCAAAGAATCAGAGCTCCAAACAGAAACTAAGGTGAGTTCTAGAAAAACAGAGACAAGTGCCCTTTGTTGCTCATCTGAGAGAGTGAGCTGACTTATACTGTTAGATGTCAAATGCAAGGACCTACTTCCTACATTCACGTATTGAAATAAATTTGTTAGGAAATTTCAGTTTTCCTCTAGGCCTGCTGAATGTGGTATTAGAGAACAGTGGTAGCTGAATGAAGAATTCTTGGCACTGCTTCAGGCTGTAGAACTTAGCACTGAAAATTATGTATGGGATGCTACATATATGATAATCAATTTTCTTCTTTCTTTTCAATTTATTTTATTTTTTGACTGTACCACATGGCATGCGGGATCTTGGTTCCTCAACCAGGGGTCAAACCCACGTCCCCTATATTGGAAGCTTGGAGTCTTAACCACGGGACTGCCAGGGAAGTCCCTCCTTTTTCTGACTATAACCTCCTCGAGGATAGAGATTGTGTCTTTGTTTTCAATTCTCCCTTGGTGCCTAGTACTGGGCTACAAGCACAGTGAGCACTAAATACTATCAGTCAGCTGATAGACTGAAGTCATGTAGAAAAGAATCAGAAAAGAAAGAATGGCAAGGAAACACAAGGGGAGAGAGCTAATTCTAAAATGCACTTATTTCCATTCCCCACTTCCTACTATGTCCTACTTTTTTCCTGTTAGCACACTTTGCCAAATAACTTTTTAAAGCTTATTGAAGAGAAGTAGTAATCTTTCCCTTGTGCTGTTAAAGAGCAGAAAATATTGATTCAAGCCATGCAGGATACAAGCCTCGGACAAAGTAAGGTGGATGAGTTTGGCTTTATAAGCAGGGGATTCATTATCATTTTCATTACTGAAGCTGTGCTTAGCACTGCCACTTAATACAGTCTTTATAAACTCTTCAGAGCCAGATATATATCAAGAAGCCCTGATCTTTGGCACTAGTGTGGAACGCATGTGTGTAGGGTGTGTGTGTAACAGTCCCCCTTCAAGAATATTATCTGTAGAATGACCTGAAATGATACCACAAGTATCTGTTTCCCAGTAGCTGGACAGAAACGAGCAGGAAATAGTGCACAAGCTTTTTAGTTATATCTGGCTACAGACCCTGGTTCTGCCATTTACTGATTGCCTCAGTGTAGGTACATTAAGTTATACAACTTTCTCAAGTCATATTTTTCATCTGTGAAATGGGTTAATAATGTCCACCCTGTCAGGCTGTGAGAATCACAGAGAATGCATGCAAGCATTGGGCACAGAGTGTCCTCAGCACACGACTGCTACTGGTATGGCAGTGTTGGTGTGTGTGGTACGAATTATCCATCAACAGTGTACCTCATTCTATGCTGACCTGCACTGAGAAATATAGAAGAATAGGAAGTCTAAGTTCTCCCCTTGTTTCTAGTATAATTAGAGTGGTAAGATATCAACACACAAGTCTTATTTTCCTTGACTTAGTTTAGAGGCATTTGTGTACTTGAAGTGTGCCTTGCACTATCCAAGAAGCAGCTTGAGAGGATTCTTTGATATACTCCATTTGAATCCTAGCAACATTAAACCTGGCAACAAAAGCAGGACAGTTGTTTAATGCTTGTCTATTAATTTGATGTAAACAGACTGAGACAGAAGAATTCTGTGAATACCAAGGGCCAGGTTGTAAGGTTCAGGCTAAATGTGCCTTATAAAATCAGAGAAATAGAAGGATTTTATGGTCATTGATTGTAAGCTGGAGTATTATGAAAGAGTTTAGATCAAAAGAAAATATAGGATGCATTACTTTGGGATGATATAAATGCACACACCAAACATGGGGAATATCACAAATATACAGGAAAATTAAAACAGCATTCAAGAAAGAACACAAAAGGCCAGATAGACCAGAAAAGAAGAATTTTCAAAAGGACCATGGTAAATAATGTTGGATAAGAAAAGTCAAAGGAAAGCCTTTGACTTGAGTAACATGATAGAATTTGTGACTCTTTTTTTTCCAAAGGTGACGAGAAGTACAAAAATATAAGACATGTAGGCTAGGAGATGAGAGAATGTGAAATAGCAATAATCTGGAGAGAAGAGAAGAAATTGTATTTAACATTCAACATGTGTAATTTGAGTAGGAGTGTCCTTTAGGAACCAGATGATATGAACCAGGGGCTCAGGGATCCTGGGCCTGGAAGACCTGGCTTGGGAGCCATTAACCAGAAGCAGAAAAATGAAGTGGTGTAAGAAGTTTTCTCTTTTCTTAAAACAGGGAGCAGAAGGCAGTTAGAGCAAGGACTTGGAGAGTGTCTTCCAAAAGCAGAATGTAAGCATCAAGGTATAATTAGTTCTTTGACTCAGCTTTCCTGTTTATCCACATGCATTTTTTAGTGCCTCAAACATCTCAGTTTCATTTTAATTAAAAAGAGCATACATAAAAAGGACAACTGCTTTATAGATTTGAATAGCTAAAACTCCAGGGAAACTTAAGGAGGCTCCTGCAATCTCTTGTAAGTGGCATATGGGGGGGAAAAAGGTGAAACAATACACACTGGCTTACTTTCCAACTGGCCAGACTGGAGGAGTTTCTAGAGGCTTTGCTGAGAGGATTTGACCTTGTTTAGCAAAGTTGGAGACTGTGCTAAGTTTCCTCTCAATTCTTGCTGTGATTGGCTAATAGAAAAAGTACAACCAGGCTGGGCTAGTTTCTTAGAGTTATCTGTAGGAAAGATGTCCTTCCTTACCTTTGGGAACAATAAACTCCACCTTCTTCCACCCCCCACCTCCACTGATTTGTATCTTTCTCTTCAATTTTCATCTTTTGTTGCATATCCACAAATGAACATCTGCAGGTTCTATCTAGACCGTGTAAGTTATAACAGGCTTTCTTGGGGAGAAAAAAACACAAAACTATTTTTATAACAGGTGTACCCTGTTAGATAAAGAAAAAAATAATCTCTAGTCTCTGAAGAACGAATACTCACTTCATGCTTTTTCTGGGGAGAAAGCCGATGTTACTATTTCCTGTGATTGTTTAAATAAATGATGTTAAATTACAGAAAGCAAAAGCATGGGAAGTTGTTAATATTTCTCTAACACATTTGAGCTTAGGAGACAAATGGAAGCTTTAATAACAAAGCACACATTGGATTGAACAATAAACACTATTCAAAATCACATCTGAGTTGAAGGCACAACAAATTATCATTATTGAAGTCAAAACTGATAATCTAAGTGGGTTTTTTGCTCTGAGACACTAGATCTGTGTCTTTTATACATCTCTCTGGGAAATCAGGTTATTTTACTTTTAGAAATTCCTTGTTGAAGAGGTGCTCAGTGGTCACCAGTCTGCCTTCTTAGTTATCCTTTAACATTTACGCACCTTAGCCTTCCTTGTTGCATAAAAGGTTTAATCCTAGAATAATCTGTTTTCACTTCTGCAGGAAATAGCTGTAAATCCTAGTCTTTAGGCTCGTCCTGGCTTTCTAAGTTCAGCCTAAAAATAAACCATCATCTTTCCTATCTCCCCCTACTGGGAAATTACTTCTAGACTACCATGTTTTATAGCAGTCACATTTCTAGTCTCCCAATCCTGAAGGAAATCAACCCTGAATATTCACTGGAAAGACTGATGCTGAAATTGAAGTTGCAATACTTTGGTATCTGATGGGAAGAGCCATTTCGTTGGAAAAGACCTTGACACCAGGAAAGACTGAACATAAAAGAAGGGGGCAGCAGAGGATAAGATGGTTAGATAGCATCACCCACTCAATGAACATGAATCTGAGGAAACTCCAGGGGACAGTGAAGGACAGGGAAGACTGGTGTGCTGCAACCCATGGAATCGCAGAGTCAGACATGACTGAACAACTGAACAACTGTGATCTTAATCGAAGTTATTTTCAAAACCATTTCAATTCCATTCTGTTTCTCACACCTTCCATTCAAATGACTGCCAGGCACTTTGGTGTTGATAACTTGACTTTGCCAATACGTCTGGTGTCTGTGCCTCCATTTTCCTTTCCTTTTCCAATGCTAATCTCCCTTTCACCATGGACGCCCTCCGTGCAACAGCCCATCATCTGGTGTCCTGCCTCCATCCATCCTCCTCATTAGCACCATATCTGCCATCTCTACACTGTGTTCTGATTGCTGTTATACCTCCTGCTATCTTTTACATAAAGCATGAGGCTCAGCAGTGGTCATGATTCTGAGTTTTCCTCCCTCAGAAACTTTTTCTAAACTTTCAACAATCTCTCCCCAACAATGTTGGCCAGGTAGAGAATTAAACTAACATCAATCCTCTACCTATTTATTCATCTTTAGTCAAACTGTATTTTTCTCCATCTCTGCAATACTGCACGTTCATGCTATTTCATCATTCTTTGCAACACATGGCTTCCATATCATGAGTCTTTTCCCTTCCAATATTCCATTTCAAAACCTTACCCACTTTCTAGGTCTCAACTCAGATTACACCTTATTTATGTGTTTTCTCAGTCATAGGCAAGTATGATCTATGAATCCCCATAACATTTAAAATCTCTTTTCTGACAATTATCATTTCATTCCCCTTCTTTATGTAGATATTTCATCTTCCCATTATTTTATAAATTCTTTGAAGAACCATCATAAGCAAAACATCTTTTTTAGTCTTATTTTCACTTAGCATTCACTAGCTATTTGTTGACTCACTGAATGAATGGATGAATTTGCAGTTTCCATTCAATAAATAATCATTTAACCATAAAGACAAAGTGAAGGTTTTATGAATACAGCATTCATATTTGTCCCTGGTTCCCTGCACCTGAGAAGTAACAAGTAAAGTTAATTGTGGGGAATGTTATCTTCTACTGACCCCTTCCTTGAAGACATCTAGCTTATTAAGAAGGTTCAATGCAGTGACATTTTTTTCTATTCTGATAGTGTGATTCAGGAACAATTTTAACTGATGTGTTGAATTTTTTTCTTTCTTTCTTTCTGTTTTTTTTTTTTTTTTTTTTTTGTAGAGAGAGGCAGACAAAGATAGGTAGAGAACTAGTTTAGGGTATCATTGTGTGGTAGTGAGAACCTATCAACAAGTCTCTTCTGCAGTTAAAGTAAGTGCCAGAATCTTTGTGGGAAACTAAATTTCTGTCTATCCTGGCCCTCTACCTCATTCTAGCCTTGTTCAGTCTATCATTCTCTCTGTGGCCCCATATACAAGTATGTCCTAACTCATGCAGCCTCCATAGGCACCCTCCACACTATGGACACTTTATACTATTTTTCCAGATGCTTCTATGCTATCACACTGTTATCATTACAGAAAGGCATGCGTTATATGTCTGAAGCCATAGAAGAGAGCCAGGCTAACTGTGTAGATCCCTGATGCCTTGCCCGAGTACATCTGTTACTCCCTATATGCACTTCTTGTGGGTTTGTAGATGTCACTCTCCATCCAGCCTGTGGACCACTACTCCAGGACTCTAATGAGTCCCTCTGGTCTCCTCTTACTAATAGGAAGATCACTGCCAGCCACAGGTATTCCGGATTTCATAGTGGGCTCACACATCCAACAATTCATATATTGTTTTCACTACAGAGACACTGAATTTCACACAAAAAAAAACCCACTGAGACAATTGAATTTAAATGTACAGAGCCCTGACCAAATGGGAGAGAACCTCCTCACTGCTTTGAGTCCTTCATGATCAGTGCAAGCTTTGCTAAGGTGAAAACCAGAAAAGATGGCTCTGACTTAATAACTGACATTGGTGTAGTGCCCTAAACTTTACCAAACACTTGCACATAGATTGTATCATTTAGTTTTCACCTGATGAGCTACAAAAGAAATAAAGGTTATCATGGACACATGTCACAGACACAGACACTATGGTTCAGGGGTTCAAAGCCAGAAAAAATGGCAGGTCTGATTCCAAGCCCAGCTGTCCTGAATCTATGATAATTTTCACTTAATCTGCACTGGTTTACACACTGTACATGCCAGGTGTCGAGTAGCCAGTTGGTACAGCTCCACTGCCACAAAATACAGGAGTATTTTGGGGTAACTTGACTAGTGGAGAAACAGTAATAAATGTTTGCAGAGTCCAAATTAAATAACACATATTTCCAGGATGAAGCAGATCCCACCTGCATGCTCATTGACTGATCTCACAAACACAAAGTCAGTTTGCTTCTATAATCATAAATGTTAGGTATTTAAATTCCAACAAGTGGATAGAATTCTTATGACTTCCAAATTTGATTTTTAGATATGACAGCTACCTTTCACTTGCCTCTCACAAAGAGATAAGTAGAACGCCTGCATTCATCTATGACCCAGTGTAATACTTGTATATGAAGAGGTGGGGGGGCTCCAAGAAAATTGGAGTTCAGACCTTAGTGTTCCCCTATAGTAAGGCTTTAAGACATTGACATTATAGTTACTGCAAGACAGACAATGCTTTCAACACTCTGAAATTTCTGTTTCTAGCTGATATCTTTGAGACAAAATAGCCCCAAAAGGAAAGTTTTGGAAAAGTATGACAGTAAAACTTAATTTCTTTGTGTGTTTGGCCAACAGACTCTAAGGCAAAGCCAGTGGGCACGTTAAATGGGAAATAATACAGTGAAATTGCTATGTGTGTGCAGTAATCCATTTTCAAATCACACTATGTCAGTGGCAATGGGGCAAACGGGGTGCGAGTTCAGGCATATCAGTTCTTGTCAAGCTAACTTTGTCTCGTGTTCACTGAATTTACCTTTTGTTTAAAAACAGGGTTCAGGTATTTTCATTGTTTTTACATTTTCCCATCCGAGTGACAGAGAGTTTAGAAACTGTAGATATCCTTCAGCAGCAAACAATCCTGTCACTGCTTCATGTTTCATTTTCCACTCCCTGGGTGTTGCTCTTTGGGACTGCCGACTGCCTTGCAGAAATTCCTTGTCTTGCACACACTGTCACACCCGACATGTGCACAGACCTCCATGTGAACAGTGCTTTGCCATCTCTTGTTTCATTTGCTCCTCATACCAAGTCTTCACAATAAGCAGGACAACCCTTCTGAAAAGGTAAGTGACCTCCCCAAGGCAATTCAACCACTCTCAGGAGAGCAACACTGGCACCCCAGCTTCTAAGTCCCAGGTGACCTCTATTCCCACTGCAACACACTGCCTCCTAGTTGTACTAAAAACCTTCTCAGTGACAGGAAGAGAATGGGTAGAAGAGGAGTTTAGAAATGACTGAACTAGAGACTGACAGAGACTTATAACTAGGGGACCCATGAGAGGACATGCCCAAGTTTGTTATCTTTCCTGAGATTTTGAGGAGCTCTGGATAACAATTTGAGCTTTCTTTCTTTTTCAAAATAACTTTTATTATTTCAAAGAAATTTTCTTTTCCTATTTAAAACTGAATGCACACTTTTTTGGGCAGAGGGGAAGATCTAGCAGGGTACAAAGTATAAAAGGAAGGTTCTTCCCCATCATAATGGCCTGTTTAATGCAGGTAAACTGCATTAAAGTTAGATATAGGGGGAAGTCACCAGGGTTTTCTGGAGAGCTTGAAAGGAAAAAGTGATACAAAACACACAAAAAAGCTTTACAGACATTGTCAAAAAGCTTCCAAAATACTATGAGCTTCAGGGTCAAATAAAATTCTTATTTTTTACTTAGGTACCTGAACTTTTCTGTATTTTTTAAAAAATGAATGAATTACTTCTGTGCTTAAAGGATGGAATATTCTCAATCAGGTCATCAAATACCAGTATAAAATTCCTTAGGGCAGGTCCCCAAACACTTTGTTCTTCCAATATTTAAATTACCTTTAAGGAGAAATGCAGATAGTTAACAGCAATGATCAAAAAGTGGGGCTGGATGTGCAGGGAACTTTCCCTTAAAGCTAGGAGAATGGAGGGCTTTAATAGTTGAATGGACTAGCCAACAGCCTGCTGAAACAAGCTGATGATGGAAGAACAGGCTAACCTCCAATCATCCAATCAAATTCTATATTTGCCTGGGGCTGCTTTAGGCATCTATAAATGCAAATGTTCTATGGAATGCATATAAGGACACAGATCAATTAAAATTGTTGGCTGTTGTATTGGAGGAAGACTTCAGGGGCTAAGGAAACAGACCCAATATATAGGTTCTATACAAGGCATAGAGATGGGAAGAGCATGTGGAAAGTGAAAGGGAAAATGTCCAGTTATTTTGCAATTACCAGAAGTGACAGTTTCAGTGCTACAGCACTACACAGGTATTGTAGTAACGTCAAATGTTCTGAAGAACTACATTTTACACAAGGGAAGAAATATTTTCTTTTATTACATGACATTTTTCTCTAAGATTTTTCCATGAACCAGAGCAGAAGGATAGTTTGGGGATGATTCAAGTGCATTATATTTATTGTGTACTTTATTTCCATTATCATTACATTGTGATATAAATAAAATAGTTATACAACTCAAACCATAATGAAGAATCAGATCATCAGGCATTACCCTAGATTCTCATTAGGGTATGCAACCTAGACCTCTCTCATGCGCAGTTCACAGTAGAGTTTGTGCTCCTAGGAGAATTTAATGCTGCTGCTGATGTGATAGGAGGCACAGGCAGGAATGTGAGTGATGGCACGTGGCTGTAAAAACAGCTGAAACTTCATTCTGCTCACCTGCCATTCACCTCCTGTTGTGCGGCCCGGTTCCTAACAGGCCAAGAACTGGTACTAGTACATGGCCCCAGGGATTGGGGACCCTTGTTGTAGATAACTTGTTTTGTGTTTCCTGCAGTTGAGGAATACAGAATTGCTGTGTTATAGGTACAGTACATTAGTACAGGACTTTAAAGATCTAGAAGAAGTCTTTATACAGGCTCTGATCTCCACAGAGAAACCAGTGGTGGAATCTAAACAGTGAGTGTGTGGAAGGGGAATGGCGGGGTTCAGACAGAACCTAGAACAGCCTGGCTAGGACTGCTAATACCCAGCCTCTAAGAAACCTGGGAATGCTGGCTGGGCTGTCCTGCAGCAGGGCAGTTATGAGATAGTAGCCTGTGAGAATGTTGCCAGTGCCTGTCATATCCCGGTGGGCCTTACAAATCCCTTGCCTTATAAACATTTAGGCTTTAAAGAACACACTGGCTGAGCTTCTGCATGGTTGTGAGAATTAAATGAGCTCTTATGAGTAAAATACTTATAAGAGTTCATGGGATATGATCAGCCCTCAGAAATAGCTAAAATAATTATTACTGTTATTTAATTTTACTATCACTACTGTTTAGGTGAGATGTTTAACTTTCTTAAACCTTAGTTTCATCATCTACAATGTGGATAAGTACAGCAGCCTTACCAATTAGCCACAAAAAAATGAGGGAATAATATATGCAAATCTTGTAGCTAGTGCTTAGTGAAAAGCAGATGATGAAGAAGATGGTATGGGGGACGTTGCCTAAAGATACACAGAAATAA
This sequence comes from Oryx dammah, assembly GCF_014754425.2. Lineage (NCBI taxonomy): Eukaryota > Metazoa > Chordata > Mammalia > Artiodactyla > Bovidae > Oryx > Oryx dammah. The sequence goes on from NW_024070209.1 coordinate 32,251,703, forward strand.
ATGGTAGATGCTTAGTTACAAAGCTTTATTGCTTCTTGCATTACCCTTAAGAAAAACCACAATAATTAATTGCAAAGGCCAAGGAAGGGCCCCTTATAAGAGTGGACCCAGAAAACCACATTAATGTGGCATTAACAGGAAAGCCTGGTTGACCTAATTTGGTTCTGAAGTAGTTTCTGGAGGTCCCTCCATTTTATGAAAATGATGGGCCAGCAGCAGCACAGTGGCATTAACAATGTGCTTTCCTAGTGAGTAAAGACTGCAGAACCAGCTTTGCGGCATCTCTACAGTAGTAGCGGTGACTGTGTACTATGCCTACCCAATTTTCCATTCTATTCCCATTTTGACCTATGGCTTCGGACAAACTGTCCAGGGTCAAGGGTAGAAGCTAGTTGTCTTGTGAGTCACAGCAAAAGAGGGCTGGAGCTGCATTATCAAGAAACCCCAACTCAATGGAACAACTGCCTGCAAACTATAGTAGTATTCACTTCTGAGATGTACAACTAGCAACTGAAACATTACCCCGATGCCAGCTGGGGCCCCTCTTTCCTTAGTTCTGGAGGAGCCCTGTTTGCATCTTTGCAATCCACAGAGGATGAGAATCTAGCTTCCTTCCTCCTGTGTTCCTGTGAATTCCGGGAAACTGTGAGTCCTGCTTTGGCTTCTGTATCCCCTGTGCTGCCTCACTCCCGATGAACACAGTCTCTGTCTCCACCACAAAGTACTTTTGTCCAGCCCAAGCATTTATGATCTTAGTCATCTGAACAAGTTGGTGCCATACAATGCCTGACTTCCTACCATCTAGATGACTGTAGCCTCAATCCCCAGCCCCTGCTCCATAGCAAGGCAACCCCATCCCCTCGATTTTTGCACAGCAGCTTCAAGGTCACCTTTGGGAGCCCTTGATGGCCCTGCTTACACCCCAAGTAGACTGTCCACATGTTTCTTCAACAAATCCAGGGTGCCATATTTCTACAGTGTGACCCTGCCTCCTGATCACACACAGGATGTGAGTTCCAATCAAATTTACTCCCCCAAGAATGTGGCACCGGGACTCCCAAACTCAAGTGAGTTGCTCTTGGGTATCTGAGTTGGTCAGGGGTAGAAGGCCAGGTCTGGGGATGCCAAAATTTTGCCAATGCTGGTGAAAGCAGAGAAAACCAGTGTGCAGAGGAGGAGAGCATGTGGCCTCCCTGTGAAGCTGGGAGAAGGCAGCTCCCAGCCCTGGTGGAGACTGGGAGAGGAAGAGAGACTGGCTGGTTGCCGACAGCATTCCTGATATGTTCTCAAGAGCTCCAGCTATAAACTCTGTCTTTCTTGTCCTTGGGCTCCTGGAATGCTACACTCTGCCCCATTCCCTCCTTTAAGTTCACCTGAATGGGTTTATGCTTCTTGTACCCCCCAAAATCTTTGTCTTTCTCTCCCCTCAGGAAAAAAAAAAAAAGAAGATGGAGGTCTGAGAGCAATGAAAGCTAAGACTTAAGTCCTTCTTCAGTGAGAGAGATGACATCAAGCTTGCCTTCCCAAATGGTCCTAATGTCGGGAGCTTTTGGCAGAGAAGCTCAGCCTCTAAGAAGACAGCTCAGCCACACTCCTGATGCTCCCTGAAGAAGGACACACGTGGAAGTCCTAGCTGTGATGAGGCTGAGGCCCTGTGAGCAGTCACCTGGCCCTTAAGGACTCAGCTCTGAGCACATGCAGGCATTTTCTTCTTCACAGCATCCACGGCAGCTTTAAGAGCTCATCCTCTCTCGTCCCCTTCTCCTTCTGCCTTCAATCTTTCCCAGCATCAGGGTCTTTTCCAAAGTCAGGGGAAGGACAGAGGTCCTTAAAGTTGCACCAGAAAAAAAAGCTAATGGGTGGCCCACATGCTACCAGGCTTCATCTTGAGCCTGTGGCCAACCATACGAATTGCTTTCTCTTGTGAGTCCACAGAAGGCCTCACCTTTATTTTCTGCACGTGCTCCAGGTGGTCAACAGCAGTCAACTGAGGTGAATGCAAGAAATATTAATACAATTTGTTTTCCCTGGTCTATTGTGAAAAGTGTTAAACTGGGGATTTGAAGACCAGCCAGATCTAGAACACTATCTGACTGGTTGTGCAGTCTCTCCTGAGCATGTTTCTCTCATCTGTAAAAGGAAAGGCTCAGATCAAAGTGTCTCCCAGATCCCTTTGAGTAAAAAGTTCCCAGGATTCTAACAGTGGGAAAAGAAATTTTAGATAATAGAGTTGATGGGAGTTGAAAAAAAAAAAAAAAACAGAAAAAAAACTAAGCATAGTAAAACAATGCCCAAAGTAGAAAAGATTCCAAAACAAGTATCAATACATGAGTGAAGAAATTGGAAAAAAAAAAAAAAAAAAAAACCTGGAGGGGTGGGATGGGATGGGATGTGGGAGGGAGGTTTAAGAGGTAGGGAACATACGTATACGTATGGCTGATTCATGTTGATGTATGGCAGAAACCAACACAACATTATAAAGCAATTATCCTTCAATTAAAAATAAATAAAAAAGAAAACAGAGTCAGAGTTGCTGGTAGGGAATAAAGAACTTAAACTCTGTGGCAGTCATGGAAGCTGCTCCAAGGGTTTTAAGGAAGCAGGAGGAAGAGCTTCCAAGCAACACATTAGACAGCAGGTCCGAGAAACTGGGCATGAGGAGGAAAGGGTGTCTTGGAGGGGCTGGGTGTTGGTGGGGAGGGAGAGTGGGATTAAAACAAACTGACAAACTCATTATAGTACAAAGAAGAGAATGAGACTGATTTCTGCAAAGTCTGAGATTTCAATGGAGAAGTCAGGAGAGAAACAATAGTTTCATTTCTCCAATTGTCTTTCAGTTCTTATATGGGAAACGGCTTAACAAAAATGTCAAGTCTCACTTTTATGTACTCAGAGCCCAATTGTCTCTGTTCTGCACTCTGACAATTGCCTCCAGAGTGGTCTCTCTCCTTAGCCCATCCTCTGTACCAAAGTCAAAGGAATGATTCTTAAGCGTACCATAATACTCCACTCTCCCACCTAAAACCCCTTCATTCCCTCCTCTTCATCTTCTGCCATGATGTTTAGCACCTTCTGAATGAGCAAATCATCCTGCTCCCTTCTGAGAAGCTATGAGAGCCTTCCAACACACAGCCTCCTCCCCAGGGACCATCTTTTAAGCTCTGGTTTAATCTCATGCAAATCTACCTCTGTGTTCATAGCTACTGGGTCTGAGGAAGTAAGCCTGACCACAAGCAGCAGGACAAACGCCCATGAAGCTGTGCTCTAAAGAGGTCCACTCACCATATTAGAGCACGTCTTTGGGGAAATCTGCAAGTGAGAAGAGGAGGAGAGTAGACAGAAGTGGAAATACATACAGGAGAGAAAGTAACAGGTAGAAGCCATGAGGCAGAAGCAGAGGATCTATGTGGGAGCAGACACAGCAGAGAGAGGGTTGGAGGTGTAGGCTTGGATTAGGGAGCAGTGGGTACTCCCGATGGCTCAGAGATAAAGAATCCACCTGCAATGCAGTAGCCTCAGGAGATGCAGGTTCAGTCCCTGGGTGGGAAGATCCCCTGGAGAAGGGCATGGCAACAGACTCCAGTATTCTTGCCTGGAGAATCCCATGGGCAGAAGAGCCTGGAGGGCTACAGTCCAACAGGTCACAAATAGTCAGACGCGACTGAAGCAACTCATCATACATGCACACACGGGCACTCGTATCCAAGGAAACACTTCTGAGGGTTGCTCTTGAGACCCCAGTATGACAGTCAGAACAAAGTTCTTATTCTCTGCGTGGCTGCATTGTTCAGTAGCTGAAAGGATGTCTTGTCTCTCTTACTTCCTAATGGGTCCTTAAAATAATCTCCCATTAGCTGAAGTAATGTGGGTAAATCTCTTTCCCTTACAAACTGAAAAAAAAAAAGAAAAATAAATGCAATAAAGACAGCCTAACCAATAGGACAGACAATATGCTTGATGCCATCTCCTGCTTTAAAGCTAAGCTCAAAGTCAGATTGAAAGTTTTGTATTTGTGTAAATTATCTGGGCAAGGCAAGCAGGCTGTCAGATGTCACTTGGCTGAGTACACAAAGTCAGAGTGTATTTAAACATGATCAGAGCTTTGGAATAGAATCTGGATCACTGATGTTGTACAGTTATGATCTGTCAAAAACACAGAAGAAAGAAAGAGGGGGCCTATGTGGTCTATACGGGTAGGTAGCTGAGTAATAGGGACTGATATGAGATCAAGATGAAAAGGGCAAGAATGCTATTTATCTTCAAATCTCTGCTTAGAGATTGAACCTATTTGTAAGGAAAGCCCTGGTTGGGTTGTCTCTGCCTAGGGGAGCTCTTAGTGGCTTAGAACCTGGATCAACAACAGCAGGTGTTTGCTTTTCAAGGTGGGTGTAAGGAGGGCTACGCGGGACACTAACAGGCAGACGCTGCTCATGTGTTGACAAGGGAAGAGACAGGATGGGAGGTCAGAGGGAGCGCTCGCTCAGGGCCCCCAGGGGCGAGGAGTGTGGGGTATGAGAGAGCGAAAGGGCCAAGCTCTGCCTGAGCTGACCCACAGTTGCCCTGGAAGTGAATTATCCCCTTTTAAGTAATTTTGCTAAGTGGCCACCTGAGGGCACTGTATCCTCTGCACCTAGGAATCATTTATTTTCTCCTCATGAAGGAAATTTTCCTCAGTTTGCTGAAGGATAAACTTAAGTAATGCCTTAAGAAAAGGGGCCCATGGACCCAAGGAACATTGGGGCTTGGGGAGGAGGCAAAGATGACCCTTCCCTCCATCTTTGTTCTTGAACTAGATTAACGAATGAGCAAAACTGACCTCAATTCAAATCCCTGGGTAATCAATTGCAAGGAGTAAGTAAAATAACCTCATTTAAATCTATTTTTTAATGTAAAAATTAACTTTGAATAATAAGTAGTTCCCTAAACAGTATTTTATAGTGTCAGAGACTGTGTAAAATAGAAAAAAAAAAACATAAATAATAAAAAAATCCATTTAGTGTTTAGCAGGGAGTCAATAGACAGGAGCTCCTTCCCATGTACAAACACATGCAAGCAAACAGACGTGTCAAATACAGGAACAAGGGAAGGGACAGCAGGAGGAGTTAAGCCAACCCTTTCTCTTTCTAAAGGGGGCAGGACCCAGAAGTTCCACAATGCAAGCAGGTACAGCTGTGTTAGGCAATCACTGCACAGAGCAAGTTTCTGCTGCTCTTTCCATAGCAAGAGCTTGTACATAAAAGCCAGAGAGAATGGGACACAAACAGCTGGGAAATAAAGATGAAAGCAAAACTGTGTCAGCGGGGAGAGACATGCAACCCCCTGGGAACGCGGCAGCGTCATGAAAAACAATTTGAACAAGGTCACAGGCGGGGATTCTTCTGAGAGATCATTAGACTCTCGCCCATCTCTGACCACCTTCTTCCCAGTCAACCTGGGGAATGGGGTAATCAGCATCTAGCTTGCACATTTCCACACAAACCAATGTCTATATAGTGAAACAGAGCCACAAACAGAACCATGTGAAGACTAACCGCGGAATTCTGGTTGGGCAAAAAAAAACAAAGTCGGCTTCCCAGCGCCAGCGGAGACTAGAGAGACGCTTCCCCCGCCCCACCAGCCTCCCAGACGCAGGTTTTGCAGCCTTATGCTGCCCTCTAGTGTCTTTTTCTGGTATGGTTACATAAGAAAGAAAAATATTCCCAAGGCTCCTGAAGCAACCAAAGATTACTTTGGCTGAGAACTAGGAAAACAAAAGTAAAATCCTAATATGAAAGCAAAAGCAGGCTTCGCACTAAAATTCGAAAGTGAGTTAAATTTGGCCTCAGCATAGGCACGGCATTTTTTCAGGGCTTTGAACCTCAGCATCTGGATTAGTGAGTGTAGGAGATCTGCATTGGATCCTTCGGTCTGGAAGATCCCCTAGAGAATGCAATGGATTCTCACTCAGTATTCTTGCCTGAAGAAGCTCATGGACAGAGGAGCCTGGGCCCCAGTCCATGGGGTCACAAACAGTCAGACAGGTCTGAGCAACTAATACTTTCACTTTAAAAGTGCAGACACCTGGCCTTTCCTGTACATCATTCTCAAAAGATCATTGCTTCAGTCTGTCTGAGAAGGGTGCAGAAATACGAACCCCATGAACCCCACCACACACTTGATGCTTTTAATCAGGGAGACCTCACTATGAGAGGAACTGAAGTATGTGGCAATGACCGTACAGAGTGTGGACTAAATCTGATCGTTTTCTTTTAATTCTATAAGGGCAAAAAAAGTACAAAATAAAATTATTATCTAAAGTCAGTCATCTTTCATTGTTCTTGCATTTAGAGTAGCTGAATCCTACATGACTAGCTAGCGTGCCAAGGAAACAGTGCTATGAAAAAGGAATGAAATTGGGTTATTTGTACTGATGTGGATGTACCTAGAGTCTGTCATTCAGAGTAAAATGAGTCAGAAAAAGAAAAGCAAATATAGTATATTAATGCCTATATGTGGAATCTAGAAAAATAGTACAGATGAACCTGTTTGCAGGGTAGGAATAGAGATGTGGATATAGAAAACCGGTGTGTGGATGGAGGGGAGTGAATTGCGAGATTGGGATTGACGAATGTGCACGGCCATGTGAAAAATAGATGGGTGGTGGGAAGCCATGGTATAGCAGAGAGCTCAGCTTGGTGTTCTGTTTTGACCCAGAGGAATGGCATGTGGGTGGGCTGAGGGAGGTCAAAGAGGAAGGGGATATACGTATACATATAGCTGATTCACTTCATTGTACAGCACAAACACAACATTGTAGAGCAACTAGACCCACCCACCCACAAAAAAATCAGAGTGAAGAGTGCCTGTGGATGTCTCCTTTCTCATTGAGCCCTCCTAATTCCAGGGGGCATCCAGGTGGGAAGGAGAAACAATGTCTCGTTGCTCTTCCTTCAGGGTATCTCTGAGAACTTCCCTCCTCTAGTACTCTACGTTGTGATACCTGATTACTTTCGGAGTCCTGATGTGGGTCTAGGGAATCCTGTTCTCTGTCCTGTAAATGTTCACTTAGTGTCAGCCTTCTTGGAACAGAAAGCTCTTTGTGATAGGAACCCTACTGCCCTTTTTTCTGCCATGCTCTCCACATAGAGCACAAAACAAACACTTAGTTAATACCCCTCATCTGACCAGGGCCCCTGACTGCACACACCAAAACGCTGTGCTTGCAGAAGCTGGGAGATGTCCACCCCAGGACCACAGGTTCTCCCCAGGTTCCCTCTTGCTGGGGACACACAAGGCAAGGGGGCTTCTTGGGGTTATTGTTGCCATTGGATCACACATCCATCTGCAGGTCCACAGATTTGCTTTTTAATGTTTAACTTTTAATTTTAGAAACTTGGTTTTACTTTCTGGCACACTCTGGTAAGTCTAAACACAAAGGAATTTCACAAGGTCAAAGGGGGCATAATCATTAGTACAGAATCTTTGTCCACCTGAGAAATTTACCTCCAATGTAAATTGTGCTAATTTTTTAAACACAAAGGCATTCAGTCAGGAGTCAAAAGTTAGCATCTTCATATTATATAAAATATTATTTTCAACTCATAGTTTTCATTTTTACTACAGATAAAGCCTTTCTTATATTCAGAATCACGAAACACTCCATGCTTTAATAAAAATCAGCTCTGCGGGTTTCTTAGGTTTGTAAAAGTCCCGTCCACTACTAGAAAGAATCCCATACGATGTCATCCAATTACCCTCACTCTGATTTTTTAAGGAACAATAGGCAAATATTTATTTATCAGGACATAGCATCCTACTTGTCCTATAAAATACCCACTGCCTGGCACTGCTTCTCTCTTAGGTCTGAGCAGTTCTGCGCATGCCACAGGCTTCAACCGTGAACTGCTTCTTTTCCGGCCATTTTAGCCTCCCACCTGGTGTTCACAGTTTCTAGGGAGGCTCATTTACGCTTCCCAAGGTCTCTTCCTACACAAACAGAACCCCATTTTGCTTTCGCTTTTGTGTCTGACACGGCCAGCACACTGACTGTCACAGTCTCTCTCTTTTCCTTGACAATTAACCTGAGCCTGCTGTGCAAAACTGGGGCCCCTACGAGATAGGGATAGAAAATGCCCTCTCTTCACTTCAGTCAGAGAGAAGAAACAGGGTTAGCCTGTAAAATAGCATTTCCTTTGAGCTGCATTTTACTTTTTGAGCTCACCTATTAGGTTCGTGGGCATAAACAGGCTCTCTTTGAAGTTAACAAGAGTCTGACTCTGAGACAAGGGTTACAGCCATCACCACATACTTTATGTGTTAGACAAATAAAGTACCGGGATTGTAAATATATTCTGCAATTACAGAAAGTGAAATCCTTTCCTTTCCTTCTTTCACCCTGCTTAGAAAGAATATTTTTTCTCTAGAAAGAAAGATTTTCTCTTTTCAGTTCCCAATTCCCCTATGTATTTGTCTTTCAAATCAAAGGGAAAGATCTTATCAATAGAAATGAACAGCTCTTGCCAGGCAAACATGTGACCATGATGATTCCCACAGGGCTTTGGAACATATCAGGATAGAACAGAAGGAACCATGGAGGGGGCGTGTATCAGAACTGAGGTTATGTTTTGGTCTGCTGAAGCAGTTGTTTTAACCCTGGGCAAGTCATTCAAAGCTCACATTTCCTGCAATCATATTAAAGTGCTAATAACCACTTGTCCAATGTTCGCTGTCATGGCAAATGAGACAGAAGCTATGGATATGCTCTGAGTGAATCACAAAGTCCCACTCAAATAGACACTTCTGTTATTTTCTCCTATTACTGACAAGTTTTCTAAGCATTTTGTCTTGCTCATTTGAGTAATCAAGTACCAATAAGGAAGGGAAAAAGTCTGTTAAGACTTTCCTAGCAGCTGGTGAAAGAATATTTGCATTGGTCTATGTGGGTCTGGCAGATTCATCATCAGAGACTCAGGGTACAAGCCAGCCTCAGATCCCTGCTGGTCAGAGGCTCCGTATGTATCTAGGAAATCTCACCAAGAAAAGAAAACGAATAAGCTCTAGAAGAAACTCATTAGTTATCTGGTTAACTTGACTCCAGATTGATTAAAAGCTGTTGGGACGAAAAGGTGTTGCAAACACCTACTTTTCTTTATAATAACATGACTAAGAATACATTTTTCTCACTCTTTAAATTTTAATCATGCATGCATTCTTAGGTGTTGTATTTTTTTGAGCTGCTATTAAAAATACATGTTTCTGCCATATAAAAGGAGGAACAGACACTTGTGTGCTGTATTATTAACTACATGCTAGAGATGAAATTCTGGTCAGTCGCTGCAGAAGGCACACACACACACTCACACACACACACACACACACCCCAAAGCCAAGGACGTGTCACATGTACACAGCCACGTGTGTTCCTGCCTGCTGCTTTGACTTCGCACACTTACTCTTAAGATCCAAGTTCCTGGCTCCTGCCGTGATTTGCGTTGTGATTTTCGTGTCGATCTTTACAGTGTGGAGGTTGCTGGTGTCCCTTGATATCATCACGTTGTGCCACTGATTGTCATTAAGAGGTTTATTTGAGCTCCCTTTGATGAGGTTAGCACCATTTCCCAAATCAAACACATAATGTAAGTACCTGGGAAAAAAGGGAAGGTGAGAAAGTGCCATCACTGTTTGAATTTTTTGATGGAGTCAAACTACATGTTACAAATATGAGATCTCTTTTTCAGGTAGTTGTGTCTTTGCTAGAAATCATCAGAGTGAGTTGTACAGAAACATGTAGGAAACACTAGTCTGTTTCAGGAAGGAGGATTCTTTATTGTGTTCAATACAGGAAATAGTGAACATACTTCTAAAATTGCGGTCCACATTCCACTTCATCACTGTGGAAAGTAAACATCTATCACTACACACTCCCTGCTGTCACCACTTTCTCCATCCTCTGCCAACCACACTGAACTGGCAGTCCTCAGCTTCTTTCACCTGGATTCATAGATCTTCCTAATTTCCCTGAACCTGTGCATGACCTTCCCTGACTCTCCTGAACCTCTACACAAGACCATCTTAGGAAACTCTCTGGTGGTTTTCTGCTAAATTCCTGTGTTTACTTGTATCCCCGCTGGTCATGTGCATCCATGCACCTTGCAGTTGGTGGAATGTGAAGTATGTGAAGTGTGCGTAAGAGTATATATATGGACTTCCCTGGTGGCTCAGTGGTAAAGAACCTGTCTACCAATGATACTTGGATTTGATCCTTGGGTCCGGAAGATCCACTGAAGTGGAAGTTTCAAGAAAATGTCATAAAAATCTTTTAAAATTCTTCAAGAAACTCTGACATAGAATTAAGCTTTAGTTAAATGGGATACTGTGGCTTGAAATAATCTGATTGCATGCATTAGCTATTTAACTTAGCACAAATTAGCCCACAAGTGTGTAGAAATTCTTTTGTAGAATTACCATGTACATAGTAAAGAAATGCACATGTGAAGAGTAAGATTTATTTAATGCCTATGGTAAATCAAAACTTGACATTATTTGTACTTTATGTATGGAAATTTAGGTATAAAGAACCGCACTGAATCCCTCTTAACTTTATAAGATACCTAAGAAGGGATTTAAACAAATGCTTTATTTGCAAACCACCTTCCTTCTTCTGCTTAATGTATAGTTATGGAAAATGAGGTTCATTTTCCCAGAGCTCTAATTATTTGTCATTGAACAGACCTATACTTACCCTTTAACTAACTCAACCACAATGAAGTCATTTCCATCCCCACTGTTATACAGAATTAGTCCATCTAGGGATGTTGTCTTGAACTGGAAAAAAAGATGCATAGATGTGTAGGCTTGCAATGTAGCTAAGGCAACATAGCTTGATTTGGTCTTAAAGGTGACAGGGTCTGCTATGATGTTCCTGAAGCCAAACCTGGCGTTGAGCTCACAATAATCTATGTCGCCATTTTTGCACAAGTCAATGTATGCCATTCCATTAAATGTCAGGCTCTGCAGGTGTCCAATGAAGTTGGAGGGAACAGAAGACAGATACCGGCGTTCCGTGATGATGCCAGTCTCTATATTATGGAACTCCAGCCTTGTATGATCCCCTGCCATTTGACCTAAAAGGGAAGATAGTCTATTACTATTTTCTGCATCCACAGGGCACTTTCAACTTTAGACTTCCATAACAATATCACATTTTAAAATGCAAGGATCTACATACCTCCTTGATATTCAGTTATATTTAAAAAACAAACAAAGAAATGACCTTACAGGGTGAGACTGAATCAGATAATATTAATAAAACTTTCTTAGCTCAAGTTTTAAGCTCTGCCCCAAATTTTACATTCACTCAAGTTTTAGAATTTTTTTACAGGTAGAAGAAAGAAGTGAAGAAAGGAATGGAGAATTGGTAGGAAGGAAGAAGAGAAAGGAAAAGGAAGGAAGGAAGAGGGAGAGGGCAGGAGGGCGAGAGAGAGGGAGAAGGATTAGGGGCAATGATTGTCCTGCGTCATCCCAACAGAAAGTGATACATCCCAGCTCCACGGTGATGTGATGTTTGTCTTTATTGAGAATGTACTTCAAGAAAAACAAACAAAAAAAAGCAACAGTATATTTTCCAACAGCAACAGAAATATTGAAGACCTGCTGACTGTTCTTCCAATATGAACCATGAAAATGTGTTTGAAATTAAATATGTACTTTGCACCTTCTCTTTTTGGTGCTGAATAATTTCCAGTCTTTCCTAGAGCTGGTCTCCTAGTCAAGCAGAATTTCTGTTGATCTTTTCTGTTCCTCTGCTATTTTCCTTGCACTTAGGTTTTGGATATCAAAATTGAGCACAACATACTGATTCAAGGCATGTCCAGTTTTTAGAATACCAGTAAAATTAGTCCACATTATCCCAAGGTATAATCTTAAACACCATAATGTGAAGCTTGGTTGCCAAGTTATTTAGTGATTCACTCTTCAATTCAACTCCATCCCTGTTCATCCCACCATCTTTCTGTACCAACCCCATTAAAAGCTTACCTAGTCCTTTCTTTACCTCCAGAGTGATAACTATACCTACCATCAAGGTTGAAATAAAAATTAACAAAGATGTGAACTTGTTTTCTAAAGCACAGCATAAATTACTCTTATCATCACTAGTAATTTGTCCCCAGCATCTTGTTCTCGTCTAATTAAACTGTCATTCGGTTTCTTTAGAAACTCAAAAATGTCATTTAAATTGCAATCAAATTCTTCCAGGTGTTAGCTTTACTACTCAATTTGGCATAATTGAAAAATGTATTGAGCTTACCCTATCCCATCATCCCTGATATTAATGAAAATATGAATTAGAACTGATCCCAGTCTCAGATCTGAGAAAAGGCACTGAACCTTCTTCCTATGTGTAATAAAGATTGAACATCACCTGTCCTGGGCCTCCTTCAGCCAGTTTGACAGATTTACATTTCTTTCATCAAGACAATAAAATACTAGGTGAGATTTGAAAAGAAATCTCTGTTATTAAATTATAAAAGGCATACTTTTTGTTGTACAATAAAAATTGCTGGCAAACTCAATTGATTTTGGTACTAATAAACTCATTGGTATTAAAAACTCTCCTCCAAGTGGTACTTAGCTCTTCTTAATTCCTGAACCTCTTTGCTAGTCCTTGATCGTGACAACAGTTCCTGTCATCCCTTAATATGCTGTGAGTTTTTCTTTTTCAGTTATCAGTTTGTTCTGATTCCTTCTCTGCAAATGTGTTTTTTTTAAAAGACAAAAATTACCACTATAAATAGCTCTCTCTTCTCTCTCCTCCCCAGGATGCCTCTTTCTTGTCTATCCCATGCAAAAACGCAACAGGAAAGAGCAAAATCTGATTTCTTGTTGGATCTGTTTCTTTTACTTCAACCTTTGTATTTTGTTGCTTTTGTAACTACAATCACTAAAAGGATGCTGTCTATTTATAGCTGTAAGCATACATAATGTCCTGCTTGGAGGGGACCCTGCCTCTCCACCTGAAGATTAAAGTGCCTTTGCTTGGCTCACAGGGAGATAGTCTGACTCTGACCGCTGTGAATGGCTGCAGAAAAGAGGATAATTAACACACCCCCTCCCCAAAGCTGGCCAAGCCAGGAAATATTTTGCAAGAATTTTGGCCTTTTTACTTTACTTAGGTACCTCCTCACCCTCTCTGTTCTGTAAAAGAAACTAGGAAACTGGCATTCAGACCCGACAAGACTCTAGGACACTAGTCTGCCATCGTCTCTGATGCCTGGCTTTCTGAATAAAGTTGCTATTCCTTGCCTCAGCACCTTGTCTCCCGATTATTGGCCTATCATGTGGCGAGCAGATCAAGCTACAATTCGATAACAATAATATTAAATCCTTAGAAATTCTGGTTTCTCCTATGACCTCATTTTATAAATTAATTAATTAATTTTAAGTGGAGGCTAATTAGGTTACAATATTGTAGTGGTTTTTACCATACAGTGACATGAATCCGCCATGGGTGTACATGTGTTCCCCATCCTGAACACCCCCTCTCACCTCCCTCCCCATCCCATCCCTCAGGGTCATCCCAGTGCACCAGCCCTGAGCACCCTGTCTCATGCAGGGTTCACATATAGTAATATACATGTTTCAATGCTATTCTCTCAAATCATCCCACCCTCGCTTTCTCACACAGAGTCCAAAAGTCTGTTCTTTATCTCTGTGTCTTTTTTGCTGTCTCACATATAGGGATCATCATTACCATCTTTCTAAATTCCATATAAAATGCCTTAATATACTGTATTGGTGTTTTTCTTTCTGACTTACTTCACTCTGTATAATAGGCTCCAGTTTCAGCCACCTCCTTAGAACTGATTCAAATACATTCTTTTTAATGGCTGAGTAATACTCCATTGTGTATATGTACCATAGCTTTCTTATCCATTCATCTGCTGATGGACATCTAGGTTGCTTCCATGTCCTGGCTATTGGTAAACAGTTCTGCAATAAACATTGGGGTATACGTGTCTCTTTCAATTCTGGTTTCCTCAGTGTGTATACCCAGCAGTGGGATTGCTGGGTCATATGGCAGTTATAGTTCCAGTTTTTTAAGGAATCTCCACATTGTTCTCCATAGTGGCTCTACTAGTTTACATTCCCACCAACAGTGTAAAAGGGTTCCTTTTTCTCCACTCCCTCTCCAGCATTTATTGTTTGTAGACTTTTGAATAGCAGCCATTCTGACTGGCGTGAGATGATACCTCATTGTGGTTTTGATTTGCATTTCTCTGATAATGAGTGATGTTGAGCATCTTTTCATGTGTTTGTTAGCCATCTGTATGTCTTCTTTGGAGAAATGTCTGTTTAGTTCTTTGGCCTATTTTTTGATTGGGTTGTTTATTTTTCTGGAATTAAGCTGCAGGAGCTGCTTGTATATTTTTGAGATTAATTCTTTGTCAGTTGCTTCATTTGCTATTATTTTCTCCCATTCTGAAGGCTGTCTTTTTACCTTGCTTACAGTTTCCTTCATTGTGCAAAAGCTTTAAGTTTAATTCAGTCCTATTTGTTTATTTTTGCTTTTATTTCCATTACTCTGGGAGGTGGGTCATAGAGGATTTTGCTGTGATTTATGCTATGACACCATTTTTATCCCCTTCTTCAGTTCTTTTATTCAGTGACCTTGATACTACTCTGTGTGGCACTACCTCTTTGGTATCAAATCAAACCCGGGTCTCCCGCATTGCAGGCAGACGCTTTACCATCTGAGCCACCAGGGAAGCTTCAAAATTAACCTTTAATCACTTTCAAATACAAATCTCTAGTGGTGCCAGTAACATTGAATTAGTAAGCTATATAGAATGAAGAATCTGCAAAGGTAAAAAAAAATGACTTGGGCTTTTACATTTCCTTATATTGATTATTTTATCTTTTTCATTATATTAAAATCTAAGTCTTAACCTGGTGGACCCACCCAGATCCTGAAACTATCAAGTTTCTTTTTAAAAGCTACATGAATGAGCCAACTGATAGTAAGGGAATATCCAAAAAAAAATTTCTAATACTTGAAATTATATATTACTCTAAATTGTCCATTTATTGGCAGTGCTGAAAGACGAAAGCACATTGTTCAGCAGAACTGAGAAAGAACGTCAGTGATAAAAATAATATGTAATGTCTGTTTTCTTTTCTCAAAGGAATAGAATATGTATGCAGACCATAAATAATAAAAAAGTAGTAAAACAGCACTGGAGCAACCATGGCCCAATTACAAGAAAAATCATTATGGCCCATGTTCAAAAGCCTATTCTTCCTTTAATAAGCATATATAAATCGCCTTGACAGTAATGGCAGATATGCTTTCTTATGAAGGAGAATTAACACCTTAAAGCCATTATCCACTGACTAAGAAAACATTAATGGCTGCCTCTTAAAAATCCTTTATTTTTCAGAATTTATTCTAATGTTTAATCCTCAGTCAGCAATGTAGCCACCTCTACTGTTGTGTACACATATTGACTAACAAAACATAAAGGACACTGAAGGAGAAATATTGTTAAGACTTCACTCATTAAGGAACGCAGCATATTTCCTAGACATTTAGTGGAAAGGAGAATTTGGAATTAGCAAATGCTTCTGATGAAAGTGTCTGGTATCCAGGTTGATGATAATCTCCATTAAGAGTCAAACTTCTGGCTTGTGTCATTTGTATACAAAGCTCAATTTCTAAATCAAATCTTTTTACCAAAACAGATAGCAAGAGCTACTATTTTATGTTGGGTCCTACTCTGAGTTGGGTTACATTTCTGTTGCAGAACAAAATGATCCACCACCCCCGGCCAGAGCCTTAGATCGATTCATTGATTCACTAAAAGGCTTTGAAAATTACTGAGAGTGGGCTATATGCATGAGTCAGGTGCTATATTAGGCAAGTAAGAAATAATGTTGAGAGGACCAGACTTGGCTCCTATTTTCACAAAATTCATGGTCTATTGAGGGAAAATAGACAAAACCAGGTAAGAAAGTAATTAACTATATAATGATAAAACTGAGAAAAATGCCAGGTATTTGATACCCAGCAAATTGTGCTGGTAAATATGGGATGCGGGCAAGTGCTTGAGTGGATATTTAAGTTAAAATTGAAGGACTAAAAAATGAAAAGCCACATTAAAAACTGTAAGATAGGAATGGAAAGGTGGATTTCAGAAAGGAAAAACAGATCAACAGAGGCACGAGGGAGAGAAAGAGCCAGGGAGTGTGGCTGGAGAGGCATAAGCAGGTGAGGTTAGTGCTCAGATGAGATCGGAAGAGTAAGAGGTCAGAAACCACAGTGTCTCCTGATTATATTAGGAGCTACTGAAGGGTTTTAGGCAGACATGAGCCATGAAACTGTGTGTGTATGTGTATTTAATCTTTCTGATGTGGATATAATAGACGAGACAATTTGAAGTAGACTGTTTATGTTAGAAATGGAAAACCATGGACAAAATTAGACAATTTTGCCGATATAATTTCAGGATTTACTAATAATGTATAGAATGCTGGAGAAGAGGGATATGATAATGATGACTTCTTCCAGGCTTGGGTAACTGGATATGCGGTGAATAGCATTCAATGAAGGACATATACACACATACAAAACACATAATTCTAGATTATTTTTTTGACAGTTTAGGTGATAAATTGAAACCCCAAAACTCCCTACTTTGGGATACCAAATAGTGTATAGGACACTTTCTCATCAGAGTCCTGGGGAATGTCTCTCTTCTGGGGTTTCTTTGCTGGCAACTGCTTATCCTCATGAGCCTCAGTGCAGTTAGACATTCCCAAGAATGGCCTGAGTATGTACTGTATTGTTTTCAACTTAACAGTTTATAAAACTCTGATTTAAAGATGTAATCAAAATATAGGACTTTGCATGAAGAATCTCCAGTGATTTTATTTATTTATTTATTTTCTTGTTCAGTGATTTCTGAACTTGCTGTAAAATTTAGTAAGAAATCTTCATTGCTTTTCTGAGGCATGGCTAGTTTCATGTGGCCATTAGAATGTTTGAAAAAAAAAAATTCCATTCCAAACTGAAGCCTCAATGGCAAAGGTCCACTGTGTCTTTGGAAACCTTTCTATGCCATATAACTCAAGGCTGACTTTTTATTGTTATGAATTGTTGACTTTCATGATATCTTTGGCAAAACATAATTTCCCAAATATGAATCACCCAGGTAAAAACTCATCAAGGTAAATTACTGTGAAAAACAAAAAACCAAAACATTGTCTTGAGCTCTGAGCAGCAAGATGCTGGGAGCTGGGGGAAGGAAAGTGCTGGAGTGGGGTACTGAGGGAGTTGCATAATTTGGGTAAATTATCAGTGCTTATTTGGCTTATATGCCCATTCATCTTTTAACTCTGAGAAAGAACAGGTTGGTTTCCACAACTGAAAACATGTTCAACTCCTACAGAACAGAAAGAAGATAGAATATAATTTCTGCTCTAAGGCCTTGGCAGTTTTGAGAAAGAGTAAATAGCAGGCTAATTTACTGAAATGCTAGTCTGTACTTTGTTCTTCCTTCAGTTCTAAGAAACTAGCCTAGTCCCTTTTAGCACTTTGCCTCAAAGGCTTTTTCTTGGCAAAAAGTGGAAGACAACTTTCTGGAAAACAGTGCTTTTTCCAATCTTTTGTGAAGGTGTAGTTTGCAAGGTGTTCAACAAAGGAAAACGAAATGAACAGAATGCCTTGATGGTCTGAACTACATGAGGCAATTACCACTGACTGGGAGAGAGATGAACATCGGTGAGATTTAGCAGTACTAAGCACCAACATCCTGTCATCTAATAAGATTCAGGGGTTCAGAGAGAATTACTGAGGTCAATATAGGAGGACTGAACCATAGTTCATAGGCTGCAAGAATCAGCAAAGACTCTTTGCCCCACTTAGCACAGGAGCAATAGGGTTATAATTTAAAGGACAAACTAGGAGAACTATATTTTTGGTGAGAATCAGTGAAGACAGAAGCCAACAGGAGCTTTTGCGTGATTCAGGGTGGGTGGGAGTAGGGGCCACATGACTATGATTAAATATTCTGTAAACCCAGAAGAAAGGCCTGGGGTGTCATTTAAATTGATATTAAAGGCAATTAATAAATGTGCCATTTCTTGCACCCCTGAGTTGGTGGACTCAGACTTATAATTTTATTAATACCTGCGGGAGGAAAAAGAATCTGTGAAAAAAATGTGTCTGCTGTCCAAAGTTGGAAATCTTAAAAAAGAGTTTGTTTGTTTTTTTCTTTCAGATCATGAGCCAAACTTCGCCAATGGCCTATGAATTCGTAATGAAGTCATAGGTGCCAGAGTTTCCCAAAATTAATCAGCCAAGGAGACATAGGTTACTTTACCATGAAGAAACAGGCCATGCCCAGGAGCAGAAGAGTGGAAACATGTTACATTAGCTTAGAAATCATGTCCCAACAGTGTCAATTCTGAGTACTCCTTTGAATCCATCATTTATTTGTTCCTGTTTCTATAAACAAACTACACCCATATAAGTATCTATTCACTCCGCTTCCTAACATTATGTTCACTAGGGTATATAAACACATGGCAGTAAACAAAGAAATGATGTTTTGACTGGAAGTTGAAGACGTTAACTCACTAATGTAGAATATAATTATTCATTTAGGAGTTTGTAGGAATCTATGCAACTGAAAAGATATATCTTATATTTTAATGAAAATTAGCTGGCAATTCATTTAGGGAACATTTCTGGAGTTTTCTGTTATGACATCATTTTCATACTCTATTCATCACTTCCTAATTCAAAATAGTTGCACTGATTTAAAAAGCAGGCTAATGTTCTACACAAAAGTGTAATTAAGTACATAAGAATGGGAGGGAATAAACATAACTGAAATCAATAAGATTAAGAAAGGAAGGAAAAGGAAAGGAAGAAAAGAAACAAACTAATCAAAGTTATTTATAAATAGTATTTGACTATATACATTAAATCTTAGGCAGTAAGAAATAAAAAGAATCACAAATTAATCCTGAATTGCTTTTAGTCAGGTTATTACTTGTGGGATGGACAATGTAAAGCAATTCTGAAACTATCACAGATGTGTTACTGGATTGAGCAAATGGGAAAATGACATCACTGGGAGCCAAGGTTGCAAATTGGAAGAAGAGATATGAAAACATGAAATGGGGGAAGAAACAATGCTGTAGATATGGTTGTACTAGTGTGAACTCATGTTTTCTAAAATATGTGTATATGTATATTTGTGTGAACATGTAATTTATATGTATGTATTTGTGTGTATATATATATGTGGAGAAGCATATTAAAGCAAATTCACACACACACATACTTATGGGCTTCCTTGGTGGCTCAGCAGTAAAGAATTTGCCTGCCAATGCAAGAGATGAGGATTGGATCCCTGGGTCAGGAAGACACCCTGGAGAAGGAAATGGCAGCCTACTCCAGTATTCTTGCCTGGAAATTCCATGGACAGAGGAGCCTAGTGGGCTACAGTCCATGGGGTCACAAAAGAGTTGGAAATGACTTAGCAACTAAACTAAGCAACTATATATATTCAGGTATATGTATTTATACTTGAGTGTATTTACCATCTTAGCCTCCTGAAAAGGTTGCAAAGCAGTGCTGAGCATACCAATACCAACCACCTACACGAATTCTCCACTAAATAGAAAGTAAATGTCTCAGTCCAGGGATGGGGCATGGTAGTAAAAGTTGTGCCTGAAATATTTTGTTTTGCCAAAAAAAGTGAGGGAAAAAAAAAGTGAGGTGAAGGCCTGTTACAAGATCAGGGACCAACTTCATGGGACTCACACTGGCCCAAATAGGGACATTTTTAGCACCAAAATAATTAAGTATAACTATTTGAAAATACAGAAATGTGTGGGTCCATATCAATAAGGAAGGAAGGAAAGAAAGGAAGAAAGGAGGGAAGGAGAGAAGGAGAAAGATGGGGAAAGAAGGAAGAAAAGAAAAGGAAAGAAAACAGAAAGAAGCGATAGCTCTTATATACAGTAAAATGCTAAGCATTGCCTCTAAAAGTGAGAAGAGTAATGGGGTTTGGAAATAATCATTTATAACTACTGTGTTAAAGACTGGATCAGGAAAAACCTTCAGTAGATGATAATCTGGGGCAAATATTTGAGGAAGATATTATGATATTTTCATTGTCTTAATATGGCTCTCCGCAGACAGTTTACTAGTTGTAAGGGAGTAAAACATATTAATCATACAAAGGACAAAGTGGGCAACATACTGACCAACTGTTAAAATCATGAGTCAAGGATATGGATATCGTTTGTCCCCAGACAGGATACCATAAGAAGATCACACAATCAACAATGTGGTATTTCATCCAAGAATGTTAAAACCTGAACTCAATCATCATGAAACACCAGATATGCCCAAAGAATGACTTTACATGGATAAAAGATTGGAGGACTATACATCTTTTTATTTTTTTTTATTTTTTTTAAAAATTTATTTATTTATTTATTTTTAATTTTTACTTTACAATCTTTTTAATTTGTCAGTGTAATCAAAGACAAAGAAAGTCTATGGCAATGTCTTCAATGGGAGGCTAAAAAGACATGAACACTAAATGCAGTGTCTGACCCCAGACTATGTGCTCTGCTAGAGATGAAAATGCTATAAAAGACAGCATTGGGTTAATGGACGAAAGGGGAATATGGGTGAGAGGACAGATAAAATATATTGCATCAATGCCAAATCTACTGAAGTTAGTAGCTCTTTGTTCTGTAAAGGGATATTCATATCTTTAGAAAATGTCCACTGAAGTATAATATTTAGAGTGAAGGTCTATTAAGTATGTAACTTATTCTCACTTGGCTAAGAAAAAAAAGAGAGTGAAAGTGTCAAAGCAAATGGGATAACATGCTCACAATAGTAAAAGTATATCACTGTTGTTTTACTTTTGAAATTTTTTATAAGTTTGAAATATTTCTAAACAAAACTTTTTAAAAATGTGTTGCCCCAGTCTTTTGTTTCTATACCTTCTTCAGCCACTGTAGTTTAGGACTTTACTGCTTTACATTCTGAAGCATTTAGCACATTGCACAGAATTCATATTGCCCAAAACATATTCTCTTAACTTATTTTTCAGGTTAAATGCAGTGACATCCTGACTGCCTGAAAACCCGTGAAATATCAACTCCTTCATTTGGAGCACTGACCTATTGGCATCCAAGGCCATTCTAGCCATGCCAGCTGTCCTGTGCTTACATGAAACAAAACAAACCTTCTCTGCTGCCTGAACACTAGTCTGTCTAGCCTCGTCCAAGCCATTCTACCCTTCTCCACATAATCTTATCTGTATTATCCTTTCTTTATAGCCTTCAAATATTATTGATTGCCTCAGCTATTCCTGAAATCTTTAAGCTCTTCTGAACCTCAAGAACATGAATTGTTTACTCAACCTTTTAGTACGTCATATACTTCCCAGATGATAAGTTACCATGTGATTTTGATATGTGTTTATATATATATATAAAGTCTTCATAAAATCATGCTATATCTGAGAAAGTACTCATCATAGTCATATATATATAAGGATATTAATAAATATAAATAAATGAACCATGAGCTAAAAACAAATATTTTTTTTAAGTTAACAAATAAACACAATTAAAAAAAAAAAAAAAACCAAACCTAGACTCTCTCTCCGTTCTGGTAACAATGGCACTTCAAAGTAACATGTCATTTTACCTCTTTGAATCTCAGCTTCCTCATCTATAAAATGAGAATGCATCTACCCTATCAATGTCATAGGGCTGTATGAGATTTGAGACAAACTTAAGGGACTAAAGAATGTTCTAATGTGACCTTCACATGTCCTTGTCTCTGGCAGTTATTTCTTCCCAACCTCTTATACATGACCTTAGACCCTAATTTCTGTCCCTTTTGATAAAAGCCAGACTGTCCAAACAATGGATGCTAATCTACAAAAACAATTTACACCTCTTCCAAGAACTGCCTTTACCAAAACTAGCTGAACTTCAGCTGACACTCCTGCCAAAGCCCTATAAAAATTCTGTTTTCCTTCCCTAAGTTCACACAGTTTCTTTAGAGACTTCTTATGTTTGGCAATTTTGTATAAAGCCTTATACTAATGAGTCCCTGGTTGATTTTCTTCCTGGGAGAATAAAATGGCATAACATAGCAGCGGTTTTTAAATGCCAATCCATAGGCCAGCTGCATTAGAGTTCTTTGGAGAGATTTTAAGAAATAATAATAATGGTCTCCTCTCACACTTTCTGTGGTGTCTGGCCAGGAAATGATCCTTTTAAAGCTCTTCAGATGATTCTGAAACAAAGTAAGTTTGCTCTCACATGAAGACAAAAGTTTTGGAAAGCCATAAAGGGCTAACGAAATACGAGACAGTAAAAGATCTGTGGGTTGGTAGTTTGCTTCATTTAAATTGTGGAATGATTCTCTTAAAAGTTAAAATCTCATACACATTATTTCTTCATTGATATAACCACCTCATCTCTGAGAATGGAAACCCCCTTGAGACTGAATGTAGAACAGACACTTCTGTGATGCACAAGGACCATCCTGCATTGCACTAAAATAATTAACAGGAAGATGTTCTCTTGAAAAACAGGGAGCTAATATCCCAGCGGGTCATATGCTTGAAGTTATTTTCAGCAGAGAGAATAAAGGTGAGCCAATTCCTCTTTCATTTGGTTTCCCTCTGTCTCTGGCGTGGGCCTTTATATTCCTCACCTCAGTCAGAAATCCACAAATCAGGGGCTGAACTTGACATTCTTAGCATTAGAGCTTAACCAACAGAGCTAAATGGCCAAAAATGATCTATCATAGCTTAGAATAAAAAGCAGTTCACCTGACAGAATGCCAGCATATCTATCAATGTATCCAGAAGGTAAAAAGTATACCTTGCTGCTGTTCATCCCCTAAATATATAACAAGGAAACTGAACAGGAATTGGCCTCCAAACAGTAACTTCAATATTTTATGAAGCCCTGAGATATTTATCAAAGCATAAAATTAAAATATATTATAACTTCTTGAATTATTAAATGGAAAGAAACATGACAAATAATTGTTGCTCATTTGAGAGAAAAGAAAACAACATGCAGCTTATTAAATTTAATTGCTGCTGGAAGAATTTGAATAAGAAATGAACTGTGTCTATTAGCTTCAAGTTATTCATTTGGTTTTCAAGGTCACCTGCAAGAAATAGGAAAGTCTAAAGCTTCAACAAAGGCAAAGGTGATAGGGCTTTACCTGTCATGGCCTGCTGGTCATCCACCGTTAACTTTAAACTTTTTCCTCGACGAACCACACGCACTGTGTGCCATTCGTTATCATTGAGGTTATAGCCAGCAAAAAGGGTCTCGGGACCTTTGCCTGTAGAATATGCCAAACAGTCATTATGGACACTCAGAATCAGTCAAGCAAATGAACCTCACAGAGAGTGAGAGAAAGAGAGAAAGAAAGGGGGGAAGCAAGGGAGAGGGAGGAGAGAGAGGAGAGAAAGGAATGAAGGAAAGAGGAGAGAAAAAGACAGAGGGAGGAGAGACTGGCTGGATCAATTCTCAAGCCCATTAGAGTCACAGCAAGCAAGGAAAATCACCAGTTAATAGATATTCAGGTGTAACAGTTTAAGAAGAATCTTTAACATTATGCATCAATCAAACATAAACAAATGCACCTGTTGTCATAAATAGGCACACTCAACACAGCAATGCTCCCAAATTTGCACAAAATTTTCCCTCTCTCAGAAACTCAGAAATTTTCTTGTTTTGCACTATCTCTTTTTTCTTTTTCTTTTTTTTTTTTTGGCTAATGAAGTAGATAACAGTCATAAGACATCTTCTGACCTTGGGGAGAGATCTGACCCTAGGCCATTAGCTAATAATTTTCAATAAACGGCGCCTGGTTGATTAGGCCCTGGCAAGGAGGTTGCTCTGGGTATTAGATTGTGTGACGACTGCTCTTTGCACTTATATCATGTACCTTCATTATTCACCAGGTTTTTAAATTTCTGGAATGTTGTGTCTGAGAACTAGTGAAGGCCCAGAGAGTGGGTATAGGTAAAAGTACTGACTCTTAGGAAGTGAAGAAAGTCAAGAACACTGCCCATAAAGGGCCAAGTGTTGGGTGGGAGGGGAAAAAATGATTAAGCAGTGGTACCAGGAGGTGATTTCCAGCTAAGGACCAGAGGAAAAAGAGCCAGAAGTGTAAGCAACTGGAAAAGTAATTGCAAGTGAACCTATGTAAACCTGTGCAAGTTGAATTTAAGTTGGCTTAGGAGAGGGAAATGGCAACCCACTCCAGTACTCTTGCCTGGAGAATCCCATAGACAGAGGAGCCTGGTGGGCTGCCGTCTATGGGGTCGCACAGAGTTGGACACGACTGAAGCAACTTAGCTCGCATGCATGCATTGGAGAAGGAAATGGCAACCCACTCCAGTGTTCTTGCCTTGAGAATCCCATGAACAGAGGAGCCTGGTGGGCTACCGTCTATTGGGTCGCACAGAGTTGGACACGACTGAAGCGACTTAGCAGCAGCAGCAGCAGCAGCAGGACAGAGAGATTATACCAGAAAGTATCTGTTGACATTATTGAAATAATAAATTGGACAAATGTCTCTCTTAGACATAAAAACAAAGGAAGGGGAAAAAAAGAACTTTTAATACAACTGAAAATGTTTTATTAAAAATAAGCCTTGCTAATAATCTGATATTTTGATTCATTTAAAAAAATCATGAAGTTATTAATGAAATATTTTTTGGTGATGTATTTCCCCACCTCCTTTTTTTTTTTTAAATGTACTGACATTTCTTGGTAAACTAAAATGACTAAAGACATGACATTTAGTTACATGACTCAATTGATTCAGGATCAGGGTGGGGTTCACAATTTCTTCCACCAAATTCTATCAGACAATCTAGCCAGTGTCCAAGGATCATAGGATGGTGTATGAAAAAGCCAAGAAAAAAGAGAGAGAAAAGAAGAAAGAAAAATAGGGAATTAAGTACTAGAAGAAACCTCAGCAGTCTGTCCAACAAGAAATGACTGTTTTAATACTGCAGACTACTATCCTGATTTCTCTCTTAGGATGTTATTGATGAAACAAGTTCTCTCTTCCTTGTTTGAGGTTTGCTTAAAATGAGCCAGTGATATAAGTTAAATTTTGCAGGATGAATTGCCTCCTGTTGTGGGTTTCTCTGGTGGCTCAGATGGTAAAGAATTCACCTGTAATGCAGGAGACACGGGTTCAATTGCTGAGTTGGGAAGATCCCCTGGTAAAGGGAATGGCTACCCACACCAGCATTCTGGCCTGGAGAATTCTATGGACAGAGGAGCCTGATGGGCTACAGTCCATGGGGTTGCAAAGAGTTGGACACAACTGAGAGACTAACACTTTCAATTTTAAATAGAACCATCATTAAGATTAGTAAGCATTTCTTTTTGTTTCTTTAGAGAAACATGCCTCTGGACACATGAATAAAAACTAGTCTAGATAGAAGAGTTTGGAGAGATTGATCACTAAATAACTAGAGGAAGCCTGTTCAACAACTGCAGTTCAACAATTGCAAAAATGCTTTGAGACCAAATGTTGAAAGCAAGTTCCAGGATCAAAGGAACTCTTTCTAGTTTCAACAGTGAAGTGTTTAATAACTCTGCAGAATCTTAGCATCCTACTGGCAGCAAAGACCATTCTGAGTTTTGATCTTTGAAAAGAGAATATATCATTTTTAAAGATATTTTTATATGGTGGATCTTTTTTTTTTCTTAGAAATGTGTGCTTTTGAAGCAGTCTCACTCCCATTCTCTTAATTTAAGTGTTTTGTCAAGAAAAAGAAGCATAAGGGTGATATCATCATTATACCCCATTCTGGGCTTGATCTTGCAGTGAAATCATAAAGCTTTATCCATGAAACAATAATTTCCATAACAACAGGCACAAAATCCAATTAAAAATAACCCTTTGGTTCATGAAAATCTCTGTGGACCAACTTCAAGCTCCTTCCCTGCATTATTAAAAATGTGAAGAGATTGATTTTGGAAGAGGCTTTTTTTTTAATGTACTTAATATTCTCAGTTTAAAACAATGTTATCTATATGACATGAAGTATCATGGAAAGTGAACTGGACAGGGAATTAAGGATTGCGGTCACTGGTCCTTAATTTGCTACTGAGAAGGAAGTTGGGTCCTGGTAAATGTTTGTTATGTACCAGGCACTTTATTAACTTATTTCATCTTTACATTATTATCATTTTGCTGACGTGAAACTGAAGGCCTAGAAAGTTAAAACAACTTGGCCCAAGGTCACATAGCTAAAATGTGATACAGATGTCTTCTCTCCTAGGTCTGACCTAGGATAATTTATCCTCTGTTGAAAGTTTGAATTTCAGAGTCATTTGTCCCCATGGCAGAATTATAGTCATTCATACCATTAGTGATCTGAATTCCTTTTGAAATTTCTTTTTCCTTTTAGGATATCAAAACATGTCTCATTGATTCTAACCTTTCTCCCAGCATCAATGTGTATGCTAGGATGTGAATAGTCACAAAACTGTGTCAGTGGTTAACTATTATTTTAAAATGGTGGAATTATTTTTTTTCCACCTGTAATCTCACATAAAGAATATAAAAATCACATAAAGGAGAAGTTGCTATTCTGTTAAAGAAGCAAGCTAACTTGTCCCCTAAGGCATCACCCAGAAGCCCTGGACTCTGCAGAAACGTCCGAGGTTGGGGCAGGGGTGGTGGTGGTGGGGTGTGGGGGGTGGGGGTGGGGGGGGTGGCAGGAGCGAATACTCATTTCTTCCTTTAGGACAATGATGAGTTTCTTTATTAGAAAAATCCAGCAAAGGCTTTTAAAAATCATTTGCAAGTAACATTTTCTTTTCAAAGTTAGATTAAGAAAAAAGATTTTTCACTGAATTAAAAAAATTTTTTTTCTAGAACATCATTTATTACATTACCAAGGTCCAGAGTTATTCAAAGCTACTTTTTAGTCTACCTACATTATCAACTCTTTAACATGCATTTTCAATACTCTTTTTAATTGCAAAGTCCAAATTCATAAACTCTTTCCTGAAGATTTTATAGGCTATTTCCTCTTACATCTTGTGAGTTATATAACTGACTGCCTTTCCTTAACTCTTTCTATTCACCATGAAATCAAGATTTAGGATATATGCTTACTTTCAGCAACTTGATTCTTTTCTTAAAACAAAAAAAACACAATAATTGCATATTGACCTTTCTCCCTAATTAATTATTTAAGTTATTTTTGCTAATCACTTTATATTCTATTTGAAAGTATTTTGTCATAAATCAATAAATGAATTTATTTAATGAAGAAAATAATAGCTTCAAATGGATGTAGAAATAATTAATTCAACTCTCCCATTTTACAGATAGCTCCATGCAAGGTTAGTTGACATATATGTATACAACATCACTGATCATTTCAGATATTTTTGCAAATGTATTTTAAATTTATTTTTAATATTTGCTTTCATGAATATTTCAAATTTACTTCATATTCAAGATGTATTTAATAGCAATTTTGGATCCTTTTTGTAAGAAAGCTTTCTGTGCAAATGTTCTGTGAAGTATATTCATTGTTTTTTTTTTTAAATATAGGGGGGGAAAATAACATTAAAGGACAATAGTGAAGATTAAAACAAAGCTAAGAAGTCTAGGAAGCAATGTGATTAAGGATGTCTAGTAGACTGTAATGACAGCTGTCCCTAGAGTTGAAAGTTGGATGTAGCTTGAGAAAATCAAACCCAGACCTACTATATTTTGATTTTTAAAAGTTCCAGACTTGAGGGCTGCAAAGCTTAGACTCATTACATACCCTTTAGATAGCTATTTCCTTCCACTGGTATTTTTTAAAGATGCTAACTACATAAATGGATCATCGGTTTGAAGTACCCATTTCTCACTATAGTTCAAACGAGTAGGTTCTAGATTTCCTTTTTGTTGCCTTAAACATCAAATGTAAGTAATTTCTATATGTAACAACCTAGACATTTGAGGAGCTAATCTGTTTTCTCAATTAAGCTATTTAAATATGGGGATTTGAATAAGTATTTCTGCAAAGCTACAACCCAGAAAACTGCATAGATGATGGGCAGGTAGAAATTCATTTAGTTTGCCTTCTAGAAATGATCTATCTTCACTTTATTAAGAATAGGTTGTGCCTTTTCAACCACAGCTATGTGGGCATCACATGAAAGTGGAGTTTCTACAGTACTTCTATAAATAATAACAAAAAAATTCACATTGCCTTAGGGCTATAAATTGGTTCTATCTTTATACGTAACTGGTTTTTTTTTAGATCATTAAATTGCTTATAGCACCCAGCAATTGAATTAGAAGTTATTACAGCACCATACATCTTAGAATTATGAAATTTTGAAACCGAATGACCCATTTTATGGAGAAGGCAATGGCACCCCACTCCAGTACTCTTGCCTGGAAAATCCCATGGATGGAGGAGCCTGGTGGGCTGCAGTCCATGGGGTTGCTAAGAGTCGGACACGACTGAGTGACTTCACTTTCACTTTTCACTTTCATGCACTGGAGAAGGAAATAGCAACCCACTCCAGTATTCTTGCCTGGAGAATCCCAGGGACGGGGGAGCCTGGTGGGCTGCCGTCTATAGGGTCGCACAGAGTTGGACATGACTGAAGCAACTTAGCAGCAGCAGCAGCAAGCAGATCCATGTTATATCTGCTGTTTATCTAGTCTCATTTAACTAGTCTTATTCATTCTGGATTATGTGGTATCCATGTGCTTGTGCTTAGTCACTCAGTCTTGTTCAACTCTTTGCCTATCCCTTCTTCAGCGGATCTTCCTCACCCAGGAATCGAACCAGGGTCTCCTGCATTGCAGGTGGATTCTTTACCAGCTAAGCTAGCCTACTAATTTAGTTTAAAAATTATTTTGTGCCAAACACTGATCTCAGCATTGGGAAGGTCCCAAGTCAGATTTTCAAGAAGCTTTCTATAGCTTACATTCTAGTAGCTCTAATAGGGGTCAAAATACTTCTGGCAATGGACCAAATGAAGCTCTGGGAGTTGGTGATGGACAGGGAAGTCTGGTGTGCTGCAGTCCATGGGGTCACAAAGAGTTGGACATGACTGAGCGACTGAACTGAACTGAATGGACCAAATAGTAAATATATTCCACTTTGCCGAATTTGGTTGTCATTGCAATTACTTAACACTGCTATTGTAGTGCAAAAGCAGCCATAGACCATATGTAAACAAATGAATATGGCTTTGTTTCAATAATTATTTGTTTAAACAGTAGGCCAGCTTGGTTTTCAGGTCTTTGTATGAGACACACAAATAAACAGACAAATTCCCTTTTCTCCTGAATCTTCACGTTGAGTATTAAAGATATAAGCAATGGAAAAATAGTCATGAGTTTGAGTCCGGAGACCGGAGTTTTAGATTGACTGTGACCATAAACTCCAACATAACATTAACTATTGGAGAAAGAAATCACAACCCACTCTGGTGTTCATAACTGGAAAATCCCACGGACAGAGGAGCCTGGTAGGCTACAGGCCATGGGGTCGCCAAAGATTCAGACACAACTTGCCAACTAAACAACAACCTTAATTATTCTAACTTTGTCTAATGCTACCACAGCTCTTGGTTTGACTTTTCTTATCAGTAAAACAGTGACAATAACAAAAACTAAAAACAATTTTAAAAGGCTGTAAATGGCATAAACCAATTGCCAAGTCCTTCTACTTCTAAAATGTAATTACCTTTGCTGTTCTACAAATTTAGAATAGCAACTTTCATTAAATGCATGACATTTGTGTATGTGTATAAAATTAGGTGTCTATGTATATCAGAATTCCCAGGTATTAAGCTTTATGTGGCAGTTGACTTTGAGGACTATAGCCTCCAGTGGGAGGCAGGACCCAGTGGGAAGCTGGAAATAAGCCTTGTCACTGTGACAATGATAGGAAGAGAGAAAAGCCAGGAGAAACAGAAGCAAGAGCCACCACTGCTGGGTGCCTGAGTCATGGCTCCTGGCAACAGCACTTATACCTGTAAACGACAGGAGGATGTGTTTCTCAGGATGTAATTATGACACCTTCAGCCTGCTATTTGACTTTGCCATTAGTTTCTGGTTTTAAAATAATTACTTTAAAAAATAATCAGATTGCTCCTTGAAGGACAAACAGAAATGAAAGAAGAGTCATTCTTATTAAATGTTTCTGTTTTATCTTTCTCAATTTTTAGATACTGGGCTGGGAGCAGAATTTTTGTTTTTCTTTCCACATGAATCAGTTAGGAAAACTGATTAAAATTAGAAACATATAAATGGCACTTTCAGATTAAGATTTTTTTTTTTTTGCAATATACTAGCCTTACAAGGGGAAGGACCAATTAAATGATTTCTGAGCCCAGTGAAGATGTGCAACTCTTGTTCAAAATGTAGTATTTCAGAACAGTGATAGCTAAGTAGTTACCCAAAAACAAGCCCTTCTAAACACAGAGCCCTGGGTAACTGCACAAATTGCATGCTGTTTGAGCCACCCCTAAAGTGGAGTCGAAGTTTTGTGCTTATTTATTTTTAAAGTTTTGTTTTAGTTAGCTCTACATTCAGGAATATGCAGACAAGACTCCACTTATCAACATAAGAGGTAAGGTTACATCACTCTCCCCAGTTTGTCAGCCCTTAATGACAAGGCCTCTGGGGTATCAGAAAGGCTGACTGTCTCAGAGCTGTCTTGTTGGCCAGGTGTGGTGCCAATCATGGCCTGGATAGACCAATCACCCACACAGCCGTAAGGCCGATGTACCAGCCCAGTCACCTAACTCTTCCTCTTCTCTAATCCTCCTCAGGTTCTCCTCAATTTAGCTGATCCTTGAGAACTATTGAGAATGTTTTTATATTGTCCTTTACTGTTTAGGAAAAGAGACATTTATAGCCTCCTTAGGACAGATACATTTCTTTATACTAAAAATATTACAAATATTCCTAACTAAAAAGTGTGTTCTGTGTGTGTGCTGTGCTGTGCTGTCCTAAGACACTTTAGTCATGTCTGATTCTTTGTGGCCCTATGGACTGTAGCCTGACAGGCTCCTCTGTCCATGGGATTCTCCAAGCAAGAATACTGGAGTTAGTTGCCATGCCCTCCTTCACCAGGGGATCTTCCAGATCTGGGGATCAAACGGGTGGGCGTCTCTGATGTCTCCTGCATTGGCAGGTGAGTTCTTTACCACTAGTACCACCTGGGAAGCCCAACTAAAAAGTACTTTGAGCAAATAAAATAAAATTAGACATTAAACTTGGTTAAAAAATGAACAGTAACAACAGAAGAAAGGCATTTTGTAAACTTTAAAAAACCACTGGAGAAATGAAATAGTACCACACTAATCAATTTCACTGTGTTTACTTTGGTTAGATTGCTATTTAAGTCTTTCCTTTCTTTTAAACTTTCTACAGTGTGTATATCTTGGTCTGGTGCATGTGTTTTAGATTCACAGATCCTCTGAATTTTTATCCTAGTTCCATGAGTTACTAGCTATGTGATCCTGGTAAATTATACAAATTCTCTGTGTCTCAGTATTCTTATCTCTAAAATAAGTTAACAATAGAACCATTTTACAATATAAATGTAAGGCATTTTAATTACTTAAAACAATGCCTAGTGCATGGTACACCTTCATTTATAATGATAATAATATTATGAGTATTATATTGTCACTATTGTTATTCTCCCTTCATTGTTGTTTAGTCACTAAGTCATGTCTAACTCTTTGTGACCCCATGTGGACTGTAGCCCACCAGACTCCTCTGTCCATTGGATTTTCCAGGCAAGAATACTGGAGAGGGATGCCATTTAGATATCCAGGGCATCTTCCCAACCTAGAGATCAAACCCATGTCTCCTGCACTGGCAGGCAGATTCTTTACCTGGGCTTAGAACTTCAGGAAAAATACCCTAGGTCCTATTGTTCAGTGCCTTGAATATAAAAGCCATGCTTAATTATTTATTGAATGAGTAAATCTGTTTAGATTTTGTGAACTTTTTTTAATGGTAGATTGAATACCTCTTGATATTGAATTAAGCCAAATAGATAATGAAAAGTAACTCCATTAACTTTTAACACCAATCTTCACTAAGAAGTGTCAAAAATATACAGTTTTATCCCCTTGTTTTCATATTTGGCAGCATGGAATCCAATAAGTCCAAGAACTGGAAAACTTGGGCTACTCGGTTATCTGGCTAATTATTTAGACAGCTTTTTTGCTTAGTTCCCTTGAAAATAAATTTAATGATGTGTACAGTCTAGGAGAGCAAAATGACCTGAGGCCGGTAATCAGTACCTTCCAAATACAAAGAAAGTAGTTGGCTTAGGAATTGGGGATTCAAGGCTTAATGAGTATTTAATTATAAGAAAACATAGATCTTGTGTGCAAAGAGGTCTGACCTTGGAGAGCTACTGGAAATACCCCATGGAGACTCCTCTGTCATTTTCCTAACTCATACCAACCCTATCCTATCATCTACAAAATAAACTTTACTATATACAGCTGCCTCCCCTCCTGTTTCATATCTGGCTGGATATCATAGCTCTAAGCAAATAAATAGACAAGATTTATAAGAAACATTTAGCCTTTACACACAACTTTGACATTGATTGTACCCATTTATGACAGATCAGGATAAATATCTCTGATGTAAATCATTTTCAATGTAAAAACATACATTTTAAGAAATACAATTTATCTTTTAAGAATATAACTACAACACAGTAAAAAATGAACACAAATTATATATTACTAAAATAATGTTTTAAAAGAGCTCTTTTTAAATCTAATCTAGCTCAAGGGACTGGTTTAGGAAGAAGCATAATAAAATAAACCTACTATAATGAAAGGAAAATTCTGGACTGTGACTTTATTTTAAGAAAAAAAGGCCATTTCCAAGAAAAGCTTATCACATTATAGGATAATCTGCATGTATAAAATTAAGTACTAAACAGTTAATATGATTTTAAGTAAGCATTTTAAACTGAAAATATACTGAGCCTTGGTGTAACATGAGAAGAAAAGGATTATATTGATTTACATTAACAGAAATTTAAACAAGTCTTATGCAATTCCTATACAATGCCAAACTATCTGAATGAAAACAAAAATGAAAAAGCATACAAATATTGTGCAGTTTGAAATTTACAAATATTCAATTTGACATCTCATAAACAAAGCCATGAATTGCAATGACAAATGCAAAGATGCTAAAATTAAATAATTTCTAATCCAAATACAGCACTGGTACAGAATTTATTTTTATGAGAAGATCAAGAAGAATGTACATTTCTGTAACATTAAAGGAATAATTTAATACTATAATATTATTACTAACACTAATATTATAGACTATTAACACTATGAATATCATTAAATGTGAGACTGACCTAATAAAATTTTGCTGTCACTCAATATTTTGGGTGCATTCTTGTAAAAACTTTCTCCCAGAATAAGAAGCACATTAGGAAAAAATAAAAAGCTAAGTTTCTGTCTTTAAGTTTTTGTTCCTTTTCTTTTCACTAGGAAATCATAACAATGCTTGAAAATCTAGCTTTCACTATTTGTGGTAAACATTACAATATCTATTTTTTTAAAAAAAGCAAATGATTCTCAGGAATATGATAAAAGATAATATGTCTTTAGGATTTTTGAACTATAGTGTCTCATTTGTTTTGATCCATTTTTTCTTTTTTTCCTCAGTGAATGCCCCAAAGAAAGCTATGAACAAATGATACATGATGGTTCACTCATCTATCAAGTAAAAATTAGAATGATAATATAAACTGTTTTCAAAGTATTAATATAATGATTTCCTGAATTCTTTATTTTGAATTTTATTATTTCAATAACAAATAGAACTAAATTTAATTTTTCTTTTATTGTACTGATAATTAGCTTATTTATCCAGCTAACTTTTAGTCACTAATTTGAGTGCTATGATTCTATTTGACCATTTGTTTTAGTAATTGGTAAAATACTGGATTACTCCTTTGTTTGAAGTTGGGACAAAGTCTTCTGAAATGAACATCACGCCTTACTAAACAGGAGCTATTCTAAGATGGTGCTTGCCCACCCATAGCAATGGCTATTAGCAATTAAATCTTATACCAGATTAATTTGGTTAATCTCAGGAGAGAGTGTTTGGAGGTTCCCTGGAGCTGGTCAGCCAGCTGCTAGAAGAAATGTTATATTTGTGTGCTTGCTCCTCGTCAGTCTTGCTACACTAAGATTACTTTAGTTAGGTTTTCATTTGAGTGAGTTAGTGTCACTGATAATAACTTATACCAGTGCAAAGTATCTTTTCATTTACAGTATTCCAATCTAGTTTGTTTTTCAAGATCTTGCTAACAGATGCTTCTGATCAGTGTTCATATGATTGCTTTGAGGTTTCTGATGAATCATGATAGAATTTATTTTTGTACATATATGGTTTTTCCCTATTTTATTGTTCTTCAGCTGTCTCAGTGACCTCGATCTGCTTCATATTACTTCAGTATAAAATCTGAAATAAGCAATGGATCAGATTTTTTAGTACTGCTTGTTATATTCACAAACTGGACATATTAATATATTTTCAGTATATTGTTGAAGTAAAAAAGAAAAAACTGTTGTAAAACATTTGCACACCATGACCCTATATTTTTAAAGAAACACATATAACATATTTATTTCAATAGTACTGTTCATAAAATATTTCAAGTCTTATATTTAGACTGACCTCCTGGGAAGGGTGATGGGAGGGTGAAAAATACTCACAACTGTATGAATGATGCATTCAAAGAACAAATAACAAAGAACAATCCAATACTAAGTACAATAAAAGTAACAGTAATTGAAATATTCTTAGAATTTCTTACTTTATATTTGGGAAATGGTTTTCATAATGTACTTCTTACCCACCTTGCTCTTTGTTCCCATTGGTCACAAGTAAGAGAAATGGATAAGACCTGAATATTTCAATCTCCAACTTTTTTATGGTTCCATACATTTCCCCCTGATTTAAAGAGCCTTGCTCCCTTGACTTATGTACCATTTGTCAGTAATGTGTTGAAGAAATTATAATCCTCAAGGGTATTTCATGGTTAAAGTCAAAACATTGTTAATCAGACAGCCTGAAGAAGAGATGTTTGTGGGGAAAGCCCACTGCTCCTACATTACCCTGGAGGTGCATATACTGACTGACTCTGTGGCCCCCTTCTCTGAGGACACTTTATTGGATCACCAGTGGGCATCTTCCCCCAAAGTTAAAGTCTGGTCAGTGGCTTATGAGGTGACATGACTTGAAAGCTCTGCTCAACAGACCAAGGATATATAATGAATCCACTAGATTCTCATTCTAGGGAAGTTTGAATACATAGCATACATTTAGTCAACAGTTTAAGGAGCAGCAAAAAAAAAAAAAAAAGCATGCACAGGAGGAGGCAGTGGACAAATAACCATGAGGTAGGAGACACCATGGGAAGCAGAAGACCCGAAAAAGTAGAAGCTATGACCAAGCAGAAGCAAGTGAGTAAAGAAGAGAGGAAACTAAACAAAGCTCAGCTTGAAGGCTTATATTAATCATGTCTGATATATGGTTAAGTGGACAAAATGTCTTTTAAATTATGCATCCACTTTAGCAGTTGGCAGATACATAATTTCTATCTAGCGACTAAATGAGGAATTGAAATCCATGATTATATTATTTGTTTCCATATCTTTTGATAGGTAAGTAATTGAAGTATAAATTGTTAATGGCTTTCTTTTGAAAAAGATTAGGAAGGCAAAACTTGAAAAACTGCAATATATTTGTTAAATTGCAATGTATTAATATATAAAATATTAATATATTTTACAAATCTACACTTGTAAAATGAGTTATTTGCCATGGCACTTTGTATCATCACTGAACATTAAGGCTGTCCTAAGGATTAGAGGTTATTTTAAACAGAAGTTTTGAGTACTTTTTATTCTTTCTGAGCCTTTAGGATTAACAACCTATGGACCTGAATCATAGAGGCACATAAGTAAAAAAATATGCTCCAAATACAAACAAACAATTATTTTTTTCTTTAAAATAAATGAACTTCTAATCATATATCTCACAATGAGACTGGCTAGATTAAGAGAAAAAAAACCTTAATACTAGCTAGCAATGTCTAATTCATATTTTTACGTTCAATTTTGGGGATCAATAATAGCTTGCTAAAATGCTACCTCCCTATCAAAAAACAAACAAAAACAAGGTGAAATTCTAACCTATGAAGGAAATGGCAAATGTTTTAGAAAGCAGCTCTCTAACAGCACAACAGGAACCTGTGATCAACAAGTTGTGGTCTCACAATCTGTGACATTTTGTGGTAGAAAAGAAAATTTCCTTTTCCCAGAAGCCAAGGGAAACATCCAATGGACGGAGGAGCCTGGTGGGCTGCAGTCCATGGGGTCGCTAAGAGTCGGACACGACTGAGCGACTTCACTTTCACTTTTCACTTTCATGCATTGGAGAAGGAAATGGCACCCCACTCCAGTATTCTTGCCTGGAAAATCCAAGGGATGGGGGAGCCTGGTGGGCTGCCGTCTCTGGGGTTGCACAGAGTTGGACACAACTGAAGCGACTTAGCAAGGGAAATATCAAGTTCAGAATGTTTCTTCTGAAACATTATAGGCTTTTCTGACAATTTCTACTGTGGCCATAGTTACAACGCTAACTTTCAACAATGAAAGAGAATTTGATGAATTTGGTTAACACAAATCTGGAATTCTGCATTTCTTTGAGCACAGCCATTTGCCATAGTAATAAGGAGATGTTCAACTGAAGAAATTAATAACTGAGACTGATTTCATGATGAATTCTTAACCTGCACCAAAAGAGCAATTGTTTAAAACACTGAAGCATTTTATATTTGCATGTAAGCAATAAGCCAATTAACTGTTCACTAAAATAGACCCAAGTCTTCCACTTACCAAGCTCTCATACAATGATTTTGCACAATCTATGTAGTCATTAAATGTGCACTCTTTATGATTATCTTTAATATTAAGAGTGGATAATTCAAATGGGCTTTCCTTAAATTGTATTCCAATTTTGATATTTTTCTAAAGACACTGCCTACACAATGGGCCTTAAGAAAAAGACTCAGCTTTTGCTTCTTTGAGTTATTTGTTTTTCATTAGAAATCTATGGTCTCTTTATTTTATATGTAAATTCTCTTATATTTTTGTTGAAAATCATTCATAAACATTCTTTTCCTTTCAATCATATATACTTTAAGCTTTACAAATAACAGCAATGAAAAACAAACAAACAAAAAACCTGCCCTTTTCTGTATGTATATATTTATCTTCCTTTATTCCTTGAGCAGCTCCTATCCTAGGTGGATGGACAGCACTGATCAGTGAGAAGCAGTGATTGATGGAACTCTTCAAATCAAGGATGGTTGTGTGGAGGCAGAGACAGAGGCTCCTTTTGCAGTTCTCTGCTCTTCAGGCACCAGGCAGCTGCTCTGAACTGAATATTTGTTTCATGTTAACAAGAGTCAGCCTCCTGAAATTCCCTCATATCTTTTTAAGTAGTCTGCCAAGTGGCAGCCTGATCAAAGCAATCTAATATGGCTTAAGTGCCACTGGTTGACATTTTGCATTCTTTTATTGCTTTCCATTTTTATCTATATAAAAAAATTGGTGATAACTAATATCCAGTTGATCTTTTCATTCTGGTAATAAAATGATAATACAAAGATCTTATTATCCACTCTGGGCATCCATCATAGTACGTTTTCCAATAACACATTACTCAGGGCATTTCTTCACTATATCCAAGTCAAAAGTGAGGTTAAGTACTTGGCCTTAGATTTTCTTTCTTTGCAATCCTTAGACAATGAACTGCCAAAAAAAGAAGCTGAACTTCAACCCTTGACACTCTGCCCACATTAACACCATCTCCAATTTTATTATCTCTGTGTCTTAAATAAATCATTTTCTGTAAGAAGCCAAACATAGCTGGAAGTTCTGCCTGCTGGGATTTTTTTTTCACCCCACAGAGCTTTTATTTTTGTAAGAAAACAAGAAGATGGAAACAAGAGTAAACAACATTGGAAATGGAAAAGTAAGATGAGTAAATCTTGGTAGGAAGAAAAAGCAGGTGGGCAGAAGAGACCCATGTATAAGGATTAAATAAACAAAAATATATAAACAAGCAAAATAAACATCAAAGATCATGGTTTTATTAAAATGCATGTTTATATGAATTCAGAGGTGGCCACAAATCTTTCTGTGGGCAAGAAGGATATTCCATGCTTAAATCGTTGACTTGAAAAGACAAAAAAAAAAGGGGGGGAAAGACAACACCAACAAAAACAAAAATCACAAAATCCTCATTGCATCTGCTACATATTTAAAGTAGTTATTTATATGACAACTAGGACTCACTTATAGTTGATAGGAGCAAGTTTAGTTTTCAAATTTTCAATGTATTTAAACCTTCAAAGATTATAACACTAACAACTTGTAAGGTTACTAAAAGAAGAGAAAAAGAAAAAAAACTGAGACTATTAAAACATGCAATATACCACTACAGATCCCAAATTATCAGAAAAAAAAAGAAACACATAGCCTAATGAGTTTGGATGTGTTGATAATTGGGCAGCAAATTTGAAACTGAGACTCTCTTGGTCACTCTATCTCAAGCTTTGGCAGACAAAGAAAATGCAGGATAAAACCAATGTCATTTCTATTATAATAATACTACAAACTCTACTAATAATGCATTTGAGAAAATTTCACAGGGAGTAGAAATTCTGTTTTGTACTCTTTACACTTTTTAAAACACTTAGGTCAATTAACACTATGGGCTAGGGAAGAGACCCTCATACACTCACCTTTCATGCAAATAATATGATAGTCACAAAGCACTATTCTGTCTGACTTGGCCTCTTTTAGTAATAACTTGTTACTAGTGTATATCTCTATAATATATAATGATTTGTGTAAAATCATTTATAACCAGACCTTTTTTTCATTAATCAAATAATTGTTCTTTATGTTAAAAGAATGTGACTCTACAGTCCTTTCCCATCTACCTTTACTGAAGTAAGTTTCACTGTCCAGGGAAGACAATATCTCAATAAAAGATGGTGGTTCTCTTAGCAACTTCCATATAAAATTATTTTATGATGGTAGATTGTGGTTCTCCATATTGGAGTTGACTGAAGAGACAAGAATAATCTGACTATCCTGGCTAGATGAGAATGGAGGACTGTAGATATAATACACTTCTGTGTTCGCCTTCCCTTCCATAAATTTTCAAATACTGACCTAATCTAATACCCAGCTGTAGATAACAAACATATCTTAGCAATGAAATAAGCTAATGGACATCAAAG
Organism: Oryx dammah; assembly: GCF_014754425.2. Lineage (NCBI taxonomy): Eukaryota > Metazoa > Chordata > Mammalia > Artiodactyla > Bovidae > Oryx > Oryx dammah. Next base: position 32,291,128 of record NW_024070209.1, read on the forward strand.
AACTGAGTCTGGTCTGGGATTGTGTGCAGAGACATTCCATTTGTAATCAGAGAGATCAAAGCATACATTTTGACACTGACGTGAATGCTATTCACAGAGATGGTTCTTTAAAAAAAAAAAAAACCCTCTTCACACATGAAAATAAGCTTTTTATTTTTAAATAAAAATGGGCTATTTCCTTCCATTTAAAAATTCTTGACAGCTCTTCCTATTAGGAGAGGGAGGGATGGTGGCAACAAAGAGTTTGACAGAGATGGTTGCTGAAATTCAAATCAGCCTTTTCTCTAAAGAACCTTAACAAAAGACTTTGCTCGGCCTGTCTGTGGAAGAATGCATTGATGCATCTAAACTACTGACACAGGAAGGGCTGAAAAAGAAATATATCTGCCATCTTGTAGTCCTGCAGGTCTGAATACATGCACCACAGCTAGACCTTCCTCCCTCCTCACCTAATACCTATTCTTCAGTAGCAAAGACTGGAGAATCTGACGGTATATGTATTTCCTTTTCCATATGAAGTAACACCTGCCATAAACTGAGGGAAGAGAGGATTAAAAGGGATGGAGTGACTATAGGAAACAGCAGAGCAACTCTGTATTAGTGTAGAGAAATGAGAGATTCCCTTTCAAAATTAATGACATCATTTACTATTAATTCTCAAAGTATGATAATTTTTGTTACCGTATGTATATTTCCTGTGGAAATTGTCTTAAAAATATCAGCTGAGATATTGCATATTAAGCTCACAACACAGCTGATATCTTAGGTGTCGTGTAATTTTTAGATGGTGGTGGTATAAGTTTGTGAGTTAGTAAAGGTACATTTCAGTTTCAGACAAACTCATGGCTTGCAGAGGATAAATGCAATAAATCAGTCTTTCATTAAACTACAAGTTATACTGAGATACAAGTATTTTATTTATATTTTGTTATGAAATACAGTCCAGGTGGAAATCTCTGCTTATTAATCACTGTGAGCTAGATTTGCATTATTTAAAATGTAAATTCCTCCCTATCCTCAAAGTTGAGTAATAACAGGATTTCTTGATGAAACTTGGAGTTCTGGGTATATCTGCCCATTATTCCCCATATAAAACAAAGGCAAAGGAAATAAAAACATTACCTGATCACTGAATGTTCTTTCCAGTGACTGCTGTCAAGTTAAGATATTTGCAGTCCTGTCCACAGTATGCACGGAAAGCTCATAATCATTGGTTTAATTCAAGTAAAATTAAGGGTAAGATATTATCTTTAAAAGGGGAGAAAATCCACTAACCATCAAAGACCTTTGTCCTCAAAAGTATTATTTTGTGAAATATCAAATATTATACTTAGTATCAGTCTTATAATAAAGAGCCAAATAGAGAAAAATATCTAACAAGGGTAATTAGACCATAAACATGTATTTTAAAATGATAGAGCTAGAGAACACAGAAGCACATTTGATGGGGCGATTTCCATTAAATACTAGAGTTTATGTACCCACATTTTGTAAATCTAAAAACTCATGTATTACTGCATACCTAATACAAATAAAAATAAAGCAGAAGTCTAGAAAGAATAGTTTCCTCACATGGATTTTCTAAGATCCAGGAAGCATCCAGAACATCTACAGCTGCCTTGAGTCACAAATCTGGCCTCGGGAAAGGGTTTTGTGAGTTGTTACTTTGCCTGTATTTACCATCCAGAGGTGAAAGCAAGCTGGATCATGGTATCAGATTGGTAAAACTGTGCTTCTTTTCAGAGTGTGGTAGACACGGAGTTTGAAAGGAGATAATGAATATTTGAAAAAATGTCACTTGTGTGAGAGCTCTGAGAGATTAGTTCAGGAACTAGAGTCTATTTGAGATGATTTTTAATGCCTTGTTGCTGCTGCTAAGTCACTTCAGTCATGTAGAACTCTATGCGACCCCACAGACGGCAGCCCACCAGGCTCCCCGGTCCATGGGATTTTCCAGGCAAGCATACTGGAGTGGGTTGTCATTGCCTTCTCCATTTTAATGCCTTATATGACAGTTTTACAGCTTAATTTTTTTTTTTTTTTTTTTTTACCAATCATGATTCTGTCACCTTTTTATTGTTATGATTGGAAAGACAGTCTTTTATGCTCCTTTAAAATGAATATTAAAATATTTAAAGGCAAATCTGAGTTATCAGAAGCATGCTTTATAAGCTTATTGCTTTTGTAAGCTGAAGACCATCATTTTGTTCCTCAGAGGATGACTTACTGCCATTTGGATACATAGCCAAAGGTTTTGGGAGTACATTCCATCAACTCACATTCAGCATTTTCCAAGGATATAAAATATATATATATTTTACTGAATGGGACAATGAAAGATTAGAAGCTTGTTAGAACCATTTTAGTTAAGTAGCTAACAACTTTTTTATATTGGAAGAGATTCCTTAATGTGGTCAGCAAAACCTGGAAAAGAAAAATCTAAATATTTATGTAAATAAATTCACTCAAGATAATGCTATAACTCAAAATAAAATCACAGTCCTTACATCCTTTCAAGTTCTCTAGTCCCAATTAAAAAAAAAACTCAGTCCATGCATCTTTTCTATCTCATCACTTGGCATGCATATCACAGATTTGAAGGGTTTTGGTTATTTTTGCAGATATATGATTAGGATGTAAAAATTCATTATGTAAATACTCTCAGTAAACCAGAAAAACTCTTTAGATAAGTCATTTTATGAATATATATATATGTACATATATATATATAAAACTTGGAAAAATACACATTTTTCAATGTAAAACTTTAGTTGAATTTAGAAGAGTTCAATAGTAACTTTCAAATGAAAGGGATTTTTTTCTATGTTTGATTTAAGAGATGAAAACAAAAAGTGAAGGAAATTAAGACTCACAGCATTTTATCCTAATTTGGTTATGAAGAGAGAACTACTGGAGTCCAAGATTTACCAAAATACAAATGCTGTCAGCTTTATCCACAGGTCTACAGAGGTGTTGGTACCTTCTGCTACAGGATATTTCTCGCCTCTTTTTCCCACTTAGAGGTAGGAACTGCAGCAGGAACGTCTTCAGCTGGACAGATTTCAAAATGAATTTTTACAACCCAGATGATGGACTGGTGTATTTCAAAAGTGAACTCATGAGTTTTATAATCAACTTTCTCTTGCTTTTTCTTTTGTTTTTCTTCACTAGCTACATCATAATGGAGGAATAACATTTTAAAAATTTTGAATAGGCACTTACTGGAATTACAGTTAATCCTGATACAATCTAGATGGGGAAGAATAGATGAAAAATGAAAATTTATCCTTCAAGGTAATAGCTGCAGACATCCAATAAAATCACAGTCCACCCTTCCGGGGACAGACACATGCAAATATGGCCACTCCATATCATTTATTCTTTACATACTTCTAGAACCCAGATTCTTTGTTATAAAACTTCACCATTGGAATCAACGGGAGAAGAATTTTTTTTAAAATGGCCAACTCAAACAAAGCTACATGGTGACAAATCTAAGTGAAATAAAGAATTGTTAACTGTCAAAGATGCTTGGCTTAGACTGGCTGCAGCTTTCTCCCCATCTGTGAAAGAACAAATCACTGTTTTCAATTTAATTAAAAAGTGCTCCGTCACAATGGGGAACAGTGCAAGCTCAGCTAGGCTCAGACATCTTGGACCTCCAAAATCTATTATCCCGCAAAGGCCAACAGAATGGTTTAGAATTGTGGTGGTCAAATGCAGAGCTAGCTGAAATTATTATTTCACTCTAATGTATTTATTATTATTGTTGTGGCTGTTGCTACTATTACTTACTTGGACAAAAAAAGGTAAACAGCCAGGAGTTAGCTGGATTCCATGCCTTGTATTAATTGGAGAAGGAAATAAACACTTTGTTTCCTTTAGAAACTCTAGTGGCTAAGGAGTAATGTCATTCCCGGAGCGCATGGGTCTATTCCTCTGTTAGGAGCTAACTATGTTATCTCTATGTAATAAGTTTCATGGTTATTTAGTTCAGTTCAGTTCAGTCACTCAGTTGTGTCCGACTCTTTGTGACCCCATGAATCGCAGCACGCCATGCTGTTAATTTTTATATTCTTATACTTTCTTCTTATATAAAAGCAGATTCCCCAAGAATGGAATGTTTGATCTGAATAGCATAGATTATAAGGGTTATCTTTAAAGGACCATGTGGGGTGTTTTATGTTTGTTTTATATGTAGATAAATATTTTTTGGATTTGGCTGTTGTATTTAATGCCTTTGGGGAACATGAAAAATACAAACCTAGATTCTGTTTCCATATAGCTGAGTTTGTCATGTGTCGTCAACCGCATCAGAAAAGTGGTTGCAAACAGCCAAGGATCAGCATCTACACAACTCTTTCCACAGAATGCTTTGCTGTTAGAAAATTCCCATGAGTGTGTTCACCTCCTCCGGCTAATAGCCCCTTTACTGAAACTAGGCAATTTTGATGGGCTTGTAGTAACCTATCATTGTCACTAGAGGGAACTCTAACAGAAGAGTAAAAAAGTATGTGTTCAGTAAAAAGAAAAACAACCTTATTACTGGACTTTTAAACTTAATATTAATTGAATGTAATTGTATGCAACAAACTACTAATGAAATAATTTTATATTTTATGAGCTACTATTCTGCCCAGCACAGTTTGATATATGTGGGGTTTTCACAAATGCCATACCTCATCACATTTTGCTACACTTTTTGTAAATCTATGTAGTCTTGTATTTTATTTTTCTCTTTCTGCCTATTCATTATTGTGTGTGTTCATTATTTCCAGGAAATACAGTAAAACCTCATTAAATTGTACTCCTATTATTTGGAGTTAATTATAATATTGAAACTTATTGGGCAGAACATTTGTAATTCTTCATTTGCTATGAGCAGAGATTGTCTGAAAAAAATGAAACAAATTGTGAAAGGCCAGGTTCGGAAAGAAAACTGATTTCAAGTACACTGTTGGAGCAACTTCCGTGAAACAATGTGCTAATTATGGATAATTCTTAACCACCCATTGACATTAGCCTTGTAAGACCTTTCCTTAAGATTTTTTGAGCTACTAATTTGTGTTTTTTTAATGTATTTGAAAACAAATATGCTTACATTATTTTTTTTAGTCTACAATTCATACTTTTTCTTAATTTGGCCTGATTTTCCCCTAGGTTTTATCCAGTTTGGTGAGGTTTTACTGTAGTGACTCTTTCTGAATGCTACAATTAAGCAGGAAAGCATTATTTTTCTGTGGACGAGTCTGTGTTTTTAGTGTTCTCATGGCTGCTTGCTGAGGGCCGCAGACTTTGGGCATTGAAGGGTTGTGGATTGTTGTTTGATAGCAAAATATCACCACACAGGATTTCCAAACAGAAAAGATGGGATACCACGAAGGTAACTGTTCAAAGGAGAAGCCCAAGGATAGATAAAGAGCAACTGTTGATCTAGATCACAAACTAGATATTTGACATTTTATAGCATGTGCTATCCAAGTCAAACTTGGTGGATTTTTATTTTATTTGAAAGGATTTTATCTATAACCAATCAGGATGTCAGTCATTGTAAAAAGAGGAAATTCAGTTTGAGGCATCATCAAGCATAATAATTCATATTTTCAATAATCTCATTAATGCACATGGCTTCCCTTTTAAGAACCCTCAGTGGAAGGAACCACAAAACAGTAAATTATGTTAAACAATATAAAAACAATAAAAAGATGTCCCCAAAACCTAAATGAATTTAAATAATGGAGATGAGACTATTACGTGTTTTAACTTTCCATGGCAAACAGGCTACTCGATAAATGTTTGCAGGCAAAACTGAACAAAAAGTGAAAAGTGTTAGTTCAATGGGGGAAGGTGAGTTGTTACCTAGGTTGACCGTCAGTTTCACACGCCCTGCGTCCAGCTCCAGGCGGAGGGTGTCGGCTGAGTCTCTGGAGGTGGTTGCCATGAGAATGCCATATGCACGCTGGGATCGAAACCGTAAGGACACATCCTCAGCCTCCGTGTGCATCACCACCGGGAGCTGGATTTTCATAAACATACTCCCATCATAGCTCAGAACCGTTGCTTCTATAGTTGGGAAATAAACATAAAAGCTCTGGGTCAGTTCAGTACATAAAAACTTTGAAAAGGAAAAGCATGAACTATTAAAGGTTCCCATATGGAATACAAGACACAAACTCGACTCATCTTTTTCCAAAATGAGCAATTTTTTTTTTTTAACTGGAAAGGGAAGTCACAGGAGAAGTATCTCTTAAAGTTCAAAGCAGAGGTGGCTGCACTTCCCTTTCTTTACCTAAAACAACTTCTATCTATAGGATTCATCAAGCAGGATTAGCCATGTTCATGGATGCATATCTTTTCTCAAGAGCAGAGATCATATTGTGGTGTGTGTGTGTGTGTGTGTGTGTGTGTGTGTATGTGTGTGTGTGTGTACAGCCATAGTGCAAGCCTGGCTTGAAGTACTGGCTACTATTTGTGCTTATTTCTATACAGCTAGGCCACTGATCAGCTCTGTGAAATTAAACTTGGCTCGAATCCTTCACTTGTAAAATGAGAGGGTGCTATTAGAGCTTCTTTAAGGCCTCTTCTTACCTCAAAAGCCCATGATTCTAAGGAAAGTTACTTTTATCATTTTTTAAAAATAATTTTGTGCCCCAATACAATCAAAACAGAAACACTAAAATTATGACTTAAATACAGGAATCAAGTCAACACTTTTCCAAAGGTGATGCTCAGAAACAGAAGAACAATTGGTATTACCAAACAACAGGTAATACATGTTCTGAGTCGCTGGGGTGAACAAGGTAATTCATTTTCACAAAGACACAAACTGCAACTTCATATTAAAGTTCATTTGCAGATAAGGGGTAACTTAAAGCATTACCTGTAAGCACCACCCTGGTGTTCTGAAAAAATTAAGCTATCGCCAAAAAGTCAGTAACTATGTACCTGGGTAACACTGAGTGAGGATGGGGGTGGAACTGAAGAGCTTGTATGGATGTGTGCTACCAAAGAAAAGTAGATGGCTTTAATGGAGAAGTTGCTTAATTTTGCATGAAACACAGAGAGGCAAAGAGCAAAACTGTTGATCTCAAACTGACTGCTTTAAGAAATAGTCAGCACCTCTTCACGTTAAACACCATATGGTTGTGGAACAGTGAAACAAGTATGAATCATGTTGCTTTGCCATGGGTTCTGATAACTCAGGATACTATTTGATTAAAGAAAAACTACCTGAAATTAAAACAAACTAGGAAGTTCTCATTCTCTTGACTATTGACAGCAATTAATTTTAGTGATACAACCATGCCTATTATTAAGACTATATTTTGGAGCTGTGGTTTTGCAAGACTATCTTCTCAAAATCAGGAAAATCAAGTATTGCTTCTAACAGACTTCAATCATTAGTTATCATCTCGGGGTTGAATGCACATCCAGAATCAGTAAGGGTTCCAGAGCTCCCTGCTTAGGACCTTTCTCTTCTCTCTGTCTCTTAAGGGATCTGGGTCAACTCATATGCTCACTCTCCCTAATACTTATAAACAGTCCTGACTTCTCTCCTGAGCTCCCTCAGACATCCATCAGCCATTGCTTATTTGACGTCTCCAATTTGAATAAGATACACACACTAATAATAATGAACAAATTCTCTGGCTCCAATGAACATGCTCCTGCTCCAGTGTTCTCCATCTCTGTAAATGGCTTAATGCCATTACTCAGATCTTAGCCTTTCTGCTTTCTTTCTTACCCTCTCTGCCATGTCCAATCTGTTGCAAATCTGCAAGTCTGGTAGACTCTAATTCCAAACCACCTTCTGAATCAATCAGTTTGTGCCACTGCAGCACATCAGACTCTGCTTCCATGTCTCACATAGATCAATAAGGATCGCTCACTCAGCGGCCTCCCTACTTCTATTCTCTCTCCCTACACATAGTGGCCAAGCTAAACTTTCAAAGGAGCCATTCTGATCGTATCACTTCATTACTTCGTCTAGGCACATCCACCCCACCCACCCCTAATCCTTCACCTCCCTCCCCTTTGCCAATAGATTCCCACCACTGCAGTTCAAATAAAATCTGTATTCCTTTTATTAACCTATAACGTTTTGTGTGAATCAGCAGTCCATCTCTCTGCCTCAGCTTTTTAGCATGTCCTCCCTTGTTTAGTAAATTCCAGCCACACTGATTTCATCTCTCATTCAAGTATTTGCACTTGAGGCACGTTCTGTCTTAAAAGGTTTCGGTCCCAGATCTTTATATGGCTGGTTCCTTCAGCATTCAGATTTCTGATCAAGTGTTACTCCAGACATACCTGTTGCAAGCACTCCTTTAATTCTCCCTCCAGTTATTCTATATCTACTTAGCATTTTTTAAATTACCATTTCTTATGTGTCTGTAATCTGTCTTTGGCCTTTTGTATGCATATCATTACAGCAAAGGCTGAGTCCTCCTACTTCTTCCTCTATCATCAGCCAAGTGCACCGGGCACACCGCAGAGCCCTGATAAAACGGACTGAATTAAAGATTGGACTGGATACTGAAGGTATGTGAAAGAGCTTATTTCAATTTGGATATCATGTATATGTAAATATTCACTAATGAGATTAAGTATTTATTCTGTCTGTTGTAAGTGAATCTAATTTTGGTGATGTATGTGAACAAAATATTCCTTAAAGTCTACGTTGGAAGCCATAATAATGTCATAAAAGACATTCTATGAGAGGGGTCTGTTTACCAAAATAGGTGTCTCATGGCTAAGCATTGACCTAAGCACTGAGAAGAAAAAATATAATCCCCTTAAAATATGGTGGGTTTACATGATATCACATACCTATCAATGGATCATAGTTTTCCAATAAGGTTTCCCTAAAGAAAATCTAGTAGGATTTGCTCAAAAAATAAAGCATGACTGTAAAGTTGCAATAAACATTAGAAGAAAAAAAACTGCTTCTAGTATAATCTTAAAGACACTTGATCTCTACCATACCCCTTCCTAATTTATGCGCAATCACTGTCCCTATCTATAAAGCAACATATGTTTGAATAAAAATTTAAAAGCCATTATCAGTTACTTTGGTGTTATGTAGATACAAGGGCTAAAATATTTTTAGTTTTCTCTTATTTAATCTGTAAATTTAGTCTCTATTATTCAACTATCATTTTTTAAAATTATCTCATTCTTGTATGAAATATAGCTTAATTTGATTAAAGATTAAGTAGAGGGAACATTCTTTTAGAAATACAGATGACTGACAAGGGATTAGAAACATTGTATAAAATACAATCCAAAGTAAAAAAGAAAATAAGTATCATTGGCCTTTAATATTCTCTGAAAAGCTGCAGGAATGAAATAACAGTAAAGTAATAAAACTCGACTGCCTCTGAGTGCCATTTTAAACAATTCTCAATGTGAAAATAACTGTTGATAAATGACAAATGAATGCCTAAATGATTCCTCATAATTAGAGTTAACGTTTAATTAGACAAGAAATGGAAAATGTACAAGGTTGTAGTTGAGAGTTGCCAAATACATGGTAAACAACATTCTGACATTTGAAGGTTATGTGATTTGGCAGCATCCTTTAGACATTAGTAAACTTACTTTACCACTTAGAACACAAAAGAGTTCTTTAAGAAGCTAATTTCAATATAGCACTTCTCAGCAAGGGAGAAAAAGTTTCAACTTTGTCTCCTCTATCTCCTTCCTCCTTGTCGTTAAGTTTGATAAATTTGCTTTTCTGTGTTATTCCTTCTTGCGGTCTAAAGTGTACACCTGTGCTCAGTTTTGCCAAAAGGCAGTCACATATTGTGATCAACGATGAAAATCAGACAGGGAGCCAAATTATATTGCTCTGACATCTGTCCCTCCATCTGGTAGAGCTTTAACAAACAAGTATAAAGTAGACCTCTGATGATACCATGTACATACAACCAAAAATAATTTCTGTATGACCAGTCTCCACAAATTTTCAGATTTACAAAATGTAAAGCAGGAGAGAAGGTGCTGAACTCAATCTACATTCAACTGGACATGATTTCTATGCTACTCTTCTTTATGGGATCAATACACATTCAAGCAAAATACTATTTTCTTATTTGCCTAAGTCGGAAAATACTCTGATCTTTCTTATAAACTCTCTTGCTTATGTAGTGAAGAATGATTTCCTGTAATGTGATTGAAACAGCATTCCCCATAAGCGCTGTCTGAGGACTTGAACATGCTTCTTTATAAATTAACATTTATTGCTTAATAATTGTAAAACAGAAACTTTGAAAATGCCTTTTTAAAAAAATTTCAAGAGCTGTCAGTCAACTCTTACGTGATCAACAGCCTTATGTGATCAGAGTATATGCGAAGAACCACAGTCAAAGCACTCTCTTTGGAACTGGAAACCCTGAAGGCTGGACATGATCTTGTGTTGACTGAACTAGGGCAGAGCTGGGAACTGGACAGCAGCCAAATTTTGTGGCAGTGAACATGACAAGCATCCCACTTCACTCTTGTTCTTGGGAGATGCCATAATGTGAGCAAAATTAATTCTGAAAAGCAAAGACTTCTCACAATACACTGGTTAGTTCAGAAACAGAAAACACAAAAAATGACTGTTTTCTCTCCTCAATACACAACCAACCTGCAGACAAAGAAATTTGCAGAAAATTTCAGCTACTTGTCAGTTAAAAATGTATGGTGAAACCCAGTGATGAAACTTGCTATTAAATTCTCATTTGCAAATCTGCATATGCTTGCCACCCCTCCTTCTAATTATTGCAACATATAAATAGCTCCTTTCCCTTATTCTGGTTTAGGGAACTCTAGAATTTCCCTTATTTCTGCCATATGCAGTGGTAGAATACTGCCACAGGGTGGTACACCATGCATATTTAACTGAAGGCTTTTGTAATTTGTATGATAGCTCAGTTATACCCTTTTCTAGCTTCACTTAAGCAGGAGGCATCAGAATAAGTGACAGCTCTCTGAGTGATTAAAATGAAAACAGAGTCTTAAATTACACAGGTCTCCTAATCTCACATCATACTTAACTATAATTTATCTTGCAAGCTTTGTCACTTTGTTGTTGTTGGCTCCTTTGGGCAATTTCTAAAAACTATACTATGTAAACAAATAAATTAGAAGGGGAAATGTACAGAGAATACACACCTTACACAAGAAACTATGCACAAATAACCTCTAATGACTATTCGCAGGAATTGCAATTAGGTACTAGGAGAATGAATGAATCTATGTGACTAAAATATGTATTTATCTAGAGACCTATCTCATTGTAAAATCCAGAACAGTGATAGTATTTTGGTGGGTAATTTAAGATCATCATTAGATTTATTAGGTTACGATTATTGATTGTTACAGTGATTAATGTTATCAATAGAACTGATAAGCTGATGAACCCTCTCATTAACATAAAGTATCAAAGCCACATTTCAACTTTAGATTTTGCCAAAAAAAAACCCACAAAAAACCACTTTTTCTGTAAAAAGTATCAGCTTAACTAAATTAAACTATTTCAGGAGTGCAAAGGCAAAATGACTAGATGTGTACGGCTTGAAAAATAGATGGCATGTTCCTTTAGGCTAAATGTCCAAGAGAGCAATGTTATTTGGAACATGAGAGGACAATGGGATAACTCGTTAATATTTTTTCATATTGATTTTTGTTCCATTGTTGAAAATGAGTGGCAATGAGTATAGTGACTAAAGCATTTATTTGAAACTCTTGAGTCGATGAAAAAACATACTTTACCTATTTGCTCTGCTATTTCTTCCTTTTGACTGGTCTCTAGATGAGCAGTGGCAGCTATCACATTTTACTTTTCCTTTAACCCTTATTCTCCTTCTAATGGGAGAAGAAAAGGAAAAAAAAAAATGTAGCTTTGCCTTCTGCTAGAGAAGGAAAGGGAAGCAACCATTCAGAGCTTCCAGACACAATAAGCCTTAATATCAAATTGGTAAAGAAACCTTTTGTAATCAGTTGAGTCTTAGACCAAGGTAAGTGTCTCTGAAATTAGGGTGCATTTCTGAAAATACTAGTGTAACTTAAATGGTTTAAAATCAACTTACTCTTCAAATTTCAACCTTGAGAAGGTCGATTAAAGTAAAATGAACAGGCTCAGTGTCAGGGAAGTTGCAACTTACAGCTTAGCTTGCTTTGAATGCTATTTTTGACCTACATATTAGCACTAGATGGATTCATTCGTTTTATTTTTTTATTTTACTTTCTATTGTCTGGAAATTAAAAACCGGGCAAAAGAGACAGTGATTGTCTATGATACATCTTAGGTCCAATACCCTCGAGGATGCAAAGGACCTTACTATGTATTCCTGCGAAATACTTAAAGGGCTGTGCATTCCCAGAATCAAGCCCTTTGAAAATCAATACAGACTTGTCAGTGAAGCATCCGTGTGGCCACTCTGCTTGCAGAGTTTACTTCCCCAGAGCACATATTACATTTCAATGGTCATTTAAGGTATGAGGTCCACACTGAATACGTTTTTCATCTCAGGGGAGTTGGCTGCTTGGATTTTGGAATCATACCTCTCTCACAGGACCTGCCAAGATAGCCTGTTCCGGAACAATCGCAGACATATCTGTTCCACCCATCCCTGCACATGCCGTTGTTTTTGCAGGGGTTGCTAAGGCACGGTTTTGCTGTTTCTCTTGAGCAGGAGGGCTTCACGCCAGCAGTACTTTGAACTTCAGCCATTTGCCGGATATCTTTGCTCTGGCCATCAATGAACAGATCTCGTATGCAGCCGACGTAGCCGTAGTTGAGCAGCGCAGTCCACACCTCGGTGGGGAAGACGAGGCCAGCCTTATTTTCCGGCAAGCCCCCCAGGTATAACTCATCATCCAGGTCCAGAATCTCACTCTCGCCAGGAGCGGTGTAAGGCGTGCGCAGTGTGTTGACAGAAATGGTACCTGGTGCAAAGACAAGAAAGCACACGAGTCTTTACAGAAGGCAACCTCTTCTAAACGTCACCCTTTCTTTCTGCCATCTGCCTGAGGGTGAACCCCTTGAGGGCAGACATTTCTTATTTTTCTTCCTATTCCTGGTGTACTTCCCAGGGAAATGAATAGAAACCTGAGGAATCAAGGAACTTGAAGAATAAAGCAGACTGTCATTAAAATGGTTGTTATTTCACTTTGGGAATGAAAACCAAAGTGTACAGGCAAGAAGGACTGTTGTCAGCCTCCAAGAATTTCGGGGGAAGAATGAAGGAAAGGAAAGAAGGAAGGCAGAAAAAGGGAGGGAGGGAAAGCGGGAGAGAACGAGGGAAGAGAAAATGGCATACTTATCCCTCTCTAACAGGCCAGCCAAGATGGCAAGAAAGGAAGAGAGGGGAGGGAGGGTGGATAAGGGGGGTGGAGAGGGAGAGAAAGAAAGAAGGAAAAATTGGCATTCTGTATCACTCCCTGTAATAAAAGCCAGGCTCTCTTTGGCTAGTGTTCATTTGCAAAGCTGGTATGCATCTGCAAATCAATGAAAGCTTGTGCTGTGTCCCCATCTGTAATAGACTTCATTGTTTTTTTTTGTTGTTTTTATAGACTACAATACATTGACAGATTATAGCAAAACCTGACTTCATCACACTTAGCTGTATGAATCTTGATTAGCCCTTGTGGCCTCAGTTACTCATCCATAATATGGGCATACTAATATGACCTACCTCATATGAGTGTTAAATAAAATAATACAAGTAAAACATCTGGTTTCTAGTAAGCACTACATAAATGTGTATAATATGATTCATCACAAGAACCAAGTCGTTAGGTGTTTATTTTTTTCTTTAAACCAAACTCGTTATGTATTTAAATTAAGTCATTTTTTTTCTTCCTCACTACAGTGTAAGGAGAAGATTACTCTATTAGTTTATAAAGATATAGAAACCCTAGTCTTAAACATGGGATTAAGAGGTAGACATTTACATGGGATAACTTGAAGATCACAGAAAAAAATATATATTTATGGAATCCATTAAAAGAAGAAATAGGAAAGATAGAAGGCATTTTCTTGATTAAAACTTCCCCAGTGTACCACCAGATTACTCAACAATCCACTAATATTCTATTTCCAGAAAGATCTTTGCAAAAATTCAGGTATGATACCCGAAATGGACACCACACTGACCCGTTTCGAGATTATTCCAGATTTCTTTCTTAGGTCTAGACCATAAAGCAGACTAGAAAGAGTCTAACAAGAGAAAGTGTATTAGAAGACTCAGGGATTTAGGATGTAGACACACAGGAAATGCCTGAAGACAGAAGATGGGGTACAAAATGTGGGGACAGAAAAGAAAAAGGTAATGTGTGTAGAGGGTAAGTGTGCATGCTAAGTCGCCTTAGCCACATCTGACTCTCTGTGACCCCATGGACTGTAGCCCACCAGCCTCCTCTGTCCATGGGATTTCCCAGGCAAGATACTGGAGTGGGTTGCCATGCCCTCCTCTAGGGGATCTTCCCGGCCAGGGAACAAACCTGCATTTCTTATGTCTCCTGCACTGGCAGGCGAGTTCTTCACCACTGGGAAGCAGGAGAGTAGGAAGATGTGTTTTAGTTTAGCTGAGGCCCACTCCAAGGGGAACTACGGCCTGCAGTGAATGTGGAGCGTGCCTCTAAGCACACAGGGCTGCCGGGGCCTGCACTGTGCCCAGGAGACCCTCAAATCCCAGCAGAGGCGCACTCCCCAATGTGAGCAGGGTAATGGGATCTGTCTTTGTGAGGGAGAAGGGCAATGGAAGCTGCTGACAGGGACTGTGCAGCAGGCCAAGTCATTAAGAGTGCATTTGTCTCTCTAGACTTTCACAGAAAGAAATGGAAAAGCCTCCTAGGGGAGAAACACTCGGACGCATTGCTATTTTGGCCTTCCAAAGAGGGGAGCATAATAGGGATTTTGGAGGCAGCAAAAGAGGAAAATGGCCAAGTACTCATTTTTACTGTTCACATTTGTGCAGGTGTATAGAAGAAAATTCATTAAATACACAGAGCAGAAAATCCTACTTAGAAAAATATTTTAAAAATCATTTAGGGGAAATAAAATATAAAATTCTGAGAGAATGGTGACACTGTTCTAAACAGAATTTCACCACATGCATTTTTAACTGTCCAAAATGCCCTAAGAAGTAAATTAAGACGTGATCCCTAACCACTGCAGCAGCTAAAGTAAGTTAGAAAATGATGAGAGTTAAGTATTAATGATAAAAGGAAAAGTCGACATAAAAAAAAACAGCATACATTGAAAGCAGAGTTTTGTACACAAGGAAAACAATGACTTAGGTTTTTAAGATAAAAGAAAGAAAGGTGCCAGCCCCTATTTTTAATTAGTTCAAGAAGACTTCCTGGAAATGAATACATATTATTGAGACACAACTGTTAGGAGACACAGAGTAAGTTTTACAAGACTGGGGATATCTTGTATTCCCAGACTGGGGATATTTTTAAAATATCCAATTTTCCCCATATGCCTTTTTATTCATGGAATAAGTTTGATTTAGCTCAGGACTGGGAAAACACTCAGAAAACGTGTCTTGTCCTCATTCATGGTGTTATGATTCTGACACTAAGGATGAGGATGTTTGCAGGATTCCTGAGATGAGGAAATCCAGTGGCTTTTTTGCATAACACTTCACTCAGTCTCCTCTGCATAGTCTGCAGAGTTCGGTACACTCTGCGGTTTCTGTCTTCAGTATGTCTATAGTCTTGGGGCAAATCTGCTGCCAAGTATTTCAGATAATCATCCACGAAGAGTTTGTCTGACAGAATGGAGTGACTAGGTCTTCTAACTATGGTGCATTAGTGCCTGCTCTGAACAAAGTATTTAAGTTCAGATATTTCACTGTGACCCATTCCAGTATGGCTCAGCTGCTAGTCTGCCTGGAATGCAGGTGATACAAGAGACGTGGAGTTCAATCCTTGGGTCAGGAAGATTTCTTGGAGGAGGAAATGGCAACCCACTCCAGTATTCTTGCCTGGGAAATCTCATGGACCCTGGCAGGCTATAGTCCAAAGGGTCACAAAGAGTTGAACACAATTGAGCGACCAAAGATTATGTCTTTATGGATATTCTTGCTGTAGCCAGAGTAAGATATTCACTATAACTTGGAGATTAGAGTTTTCTGATCACAATTAGTTAAACCATAGTTTTCATGCAGCCCAGTGCATGCATACACATACACACACATATGTTCACACATTGAAATATCTGTTTAACAGGAAAATATCTCTACTACTTCTGAGACACTCTGATAATGTTTTCTTATAAGTATATTAATACAAATGCTAGACATGACCCACCAAACTCATTTCAGAACTAACTGACAGGTTGCATTCTATGTTCAAAAAACACTGAGAAGTTACTATCATAAAGGGTAAGATTGCTCTTCTCCTTATTATCCCTTTGAAAGACAGTCTGAGACTTCTCATGGGAAGAAGAATAATGAAAGGTGGAGAAGAAGCAAAAGAATATGATCCTAACTTCACATCAAATATAATCCAAGAAAATCAACACTTTCATTTAGCCCCAGTTTCAAGGTATGGAGTCTCCATGAACAAATGCATGTATTAGATATTATTCACTGAAATAGTTTACAAACAAACAGAATGAAATGACTGTGACCCAAAATCACCTACATGCTTTACATGCTTTGTCAATTCACTTGTATGTTAGAAGATCTTTGTAAAAGGGATGGCAAAAAAAAAAAAAAAAAAAGGAAAAAGGTAGGACTTGAGAGGGAACAGAAATTATTGTTTTTATGTTTTGAAGATTCAAAGAGTAAAAATTTGTTTGAAATAATACCTATATTTTATTAGTTAGTCAGACTCAAAATAGAGATTGATATTTTAGGCTTCCCATGTGCAACTGTCCTGAAACACACCTGTTTCTGGTAAAGGATTTGAATCCCTAGTTCCTTAATGATTTTATTATTGACATGGATCAAGGGACCTTTTTACCTAAGCAAAAAAACTCATGATGGCATTTCCAAATTCCAAAGTCAACTTAACACTTACATAGGAGAATACTGAAATTTCAGTATTAACATTCTCAGGTGCCTATGATTGAATTTTAAAGGCAATGATTACCAAGAAAATATGAAACAAATATTTAATTCTTATTCTTTGATAATTAAAGGCCATGAGTGGTTGCTGCAGTTGTATATATCAATAGAAATTAAGCATTTCCAAAGGTTGAGGTATGATCATATGTAAATAAATACTTAAAACAAAAATCTGAGTGTGCTGCTGGATTATCCTTCTATCATTTTTCCAGGAATGACAAATACCGGCATGTTCTCTTTGAAACAGCTTGATTATTTCACACATTTTACCTTCTTCCATTATAATTAGATGTGAAGTTTCTGGCAAATAAGACATCTTATGTGAACATTGTTATATCTGAGCTGCTATAATATGTAGATGGCAGTCATATTTGGGGACTTACTTGGATTGGTGTTTCATGCTTCAATATTTAAGAATCCTAAGTACCTTGCTGTGCTATTTTACTTTTAAAGAAATGAAATTTCTTTGAAAACAAAGGTATTTGTGTGCATAGGACTTTTAACATCTTAATATAGAAATCACATTAACTTGTGTGTGCTCAGTCCCTTAGTCGTGTCTAACTCTTTGAGACCCCCATGGACTGTAGCCCTTAAGGCTCTTCTGTCCATGGGAATTCCCAGGCAAGGATACTGCAGTGGGTTGCCATTTCCTTCTCCAGGAGGTCTTCCTGACTCATGGATCAAACCCACATCTTCTGCATTGGCAGAAAGATTCTTTATCACTGAGCCACCTGGGAGGCACCCACGTTAACTTATACTAACATTTAAATCTAGTTGTTTTCATGGTATGTGCAAGAGGTAAAACAAAAGTAATAAACTAAATAGATTAGGTAATATTTTAAAATATCCATAAGCATAAATAATATAAATTCACCTTAATATAAAAATATATGTAGGGGAAATCTTAGCTATAAAAATGGAAATTAGCTTCATGTTTTGGTCTGGTATTTATAAATTGTTAGTTTCTACTCTTTTTCTCATCCAGCTCTTCCTGGCTATTCTATTTCCCGATTAGCTTATAGGGTGAAAAGAAACATGAAGCAAAGGTGAGATTTAAGACAAGTTAATTTGGTTTCAAGTTTTAAATTACTGAAAAAGTTTAAGTGATTCAGAAATAAGGGAATAGAAAGTGTGTTCTAAGGGGAAATGATTTTACCTGGTCGAAGGAAACCAATTTTCATGTTTTAGCTTTGCAACTAACTAGCTCAGGAGCTTGGTCAAATAACAGATTTATTAAGCTTCAACGTGGCTCTTATGCAAAATAAACGACTTGCCTGCATGGTTACTAAAATTCTTCAGTGAGTAAAATTTTTGTAATTACTGTTTAAAATATTTTTTTAGTTGGATATAAATTTAACTTATCTGTAACTCTGCTTCGAGGGAAGCCCAAGTGGCTCAGTAGTAAAGAATCTGCCTGCCAATGCAGGAGACGTGGGTTTGATCCCTGGGTCAGAAAGATCCCTTGGAGAAGGAAATGACAACCCACTCCAATATTATTGCCTGGGAAATCCCATGGACAGAGGAGCGTGTAGGGCTGTAGTCCACGGGGTCTTAAAAGAGTTGGACAGGACTTGTTGACTAAGCAACAACAATTCTGTTTCACCCCTCATTCCTGAAGAAAATCAGATTCCACAAACTTATACACTTACTTGTGAAATTTAGTATCCTATTAACAAAACCAAACTCAGTAAAAAGGCATAATACAAGTGATAAAAACAGAATGAAGCACTGATTTCAGTGTGTGACGCAAAAATGAAAAATACATGATTCCCATAAATAGACAGTAAAAATACCAAAATATTAATAATGGGAGTTTTGAAGTAATACAATCATAAATGGATAGTTTTCTTGCTTTCTCTTTTGTTTCTTTATTCTTTCTTTCTTTTTAGTTTTCTATGTCTTTTTAAAAACAACTTCATGTATTAGGCTTATAATAAGAACTAAAATTAATTTTGCTTGAAAACAAAACAAAAATACAATCTTAATATTCTGTTTTCTGGTTATTACTATGTATTTCTTGTTTACTTGGATTACTGTGAGCTGGGAATTTCAGAAATTAAACATAAATGAAAAAATAAACCTTGAAGCAACACTTAAAAGTTAGACATTTCTTAGTAAAAGCCAAGAGAAAGGAGAAAAGGGCAGCTCATACACTGCAGATAAGAGTGTAGACAGGGACTTCTCTGGTGGTCAAGTAGTTAAGTATTTGCCTGCCAATGCAGGAGACACGGGTTCGATCCCTGATCTGGGAAGATTCCACATGTCACAGAGCAACTAAGCCTGTGTTCCACAATGACTGAAGCCCTGACACTCTGGAGCCCACTCACTGTAACTACTGAGCTCATGCCCCACAGCTACTGAAGCCCTCATGCTTTGAAGCCCATACTGTGCAACAAAAGAAGCCATTCCAATGAGAAGCCCATACCCTACAACTACAGAGTAGCTCCCGCTCTCTGCAACTAGAGAAAGCCAGCAACCAAGACCCAGCAGAGCCAAAACTAAGTAGTTTTTGTAAAGAGTGTAGACTGAAACAGCTTGTAGTAAAATAACCTTTGATTATCTTTAAAAATGTAGTTAACACAGCAATTCCAGTTCCCATAATCTATCCTACAGAAATTCTGATCAATATGCATAAAGATATAAAGACTTTCATTATAAATTAGTTTAAAACTGGATTTTTTTAAAAGTTAAATGTCCTCTGTGAGCTGGGAATTTCAGAAATAAAAAGATTTATGAAAAAATAAATCTTGAAGTAACATTTAAAAGTTTGATATTCCTCCATCAACAGATGAATATTATAAAGAGGAATAAGTAAATATTGATATCTGTAAACCAGAGATATATGATATCACTATAAAGGATGGCCTAAAAAAAGTTAATATTTTTAAGTCACCCAATAATTGGTAAAGAGTAACCTTTATGTAAAAAAGAAGCTCTACATTTATTTTATATGTGTAATTATATTTATAGATATGTTGGTGCATAGGAAAATATCTGGAGTTTTTCAACAACAAATTCTTTTACCAATGGAAGTGGGAAGTGAATTTATTATGGAAAAGAAGAGAAAAACTCTTCACTTATGTATTTTATGAGCTGATTAAACTTTTTCACTAACAGTACATATTTATATGTTACAGATATGTCATGAATTAAGCACAGGCATTCATACATTCATACATTCATTAAGCACAAGAATTCATACACAAATACATACACATATACTCATAACAGTATATTTATACATACGAATTTTTTAAATGATCATACACAATGCTGGGAAGTTGTCAATATCAATCAAGTGACATATATCACAGCAATTAAAATATTATTTTCTAGAATTTCCACGGATTTCTGCTCAGCACTCCACAGTGACAGCCACTATGGCTGTGTGTGGTCAGTTAAATACTTCTTTCTTTTTTTTTTTGGTGCTCCCTCACATTTTTCTTTTTTGTGAAATTTTAATTGGAGGCTAATTACTTTACAATATTGTGGTGGTTTTTGCCAAACATTCACGTCTTGAGGCTGCACTTGACACCAAGGTTCAGCACCTGCCCCTTGAAAGAGTACGCTAGAAAGATTTAGGATATTTAGAAAGAGACGTTCCACCGCTCTGAGTTTGTCCTCTATTGATGAACATTTTAACTTTTTAAAAAAATTCACTGTTTTAAACTAAATTATAATGAAAGTCTTCATATTATATCTTTATGCATACATATTGGGCTTCCCTGGTGGCTCAGAGGTTAAAGCGCCTGCCTCCAACGTGGGAGACCCGGGTTCAATCCCTGGGTCGGGAAGATCCCCTGGACATATCAGTCAACCAACTCCCAAGAACAATGTATAAAATAAGAATGCCAAGTTACTAATTCTGTTGAGAAATTAGCCATCACATGATATGAAATGTTTCCTCAGAGATGCCAATTTATAATCCAAGTGTGTATTTATTCATTTATGATGGGAGTTTTAATAACTTTAGCCTAGGGTGGTTTGATACCTTCCCTTATCTCAGGTGAGATGACCTGCCTCTGTTCCTATAGTGGGGTAGAGTAGTCAAGTCTCTTGGGCAGTGCTTAGATGGGTACTGCCTATGTTTGTCTCCATGACTTTCTTTCCTACAGACACTATAAACATTGATACATTTGAGTCCTACAGCCCCGGAAGATTGGTGAAGGTGCCTCTGCAAACTCTGCTCTGATTCTTAGATGCTGTTTCCATAATTCCCACAGAATAAGTGTTGTTACTTTAGATATTTTTCAGTTAAAAAAGAATTCATGATATTGTATTAAACAGCCCGAAAAAGTAAGTTTGTACTTTAATTGCAACTGTATAAAATATACATACCTGTTAACAAAAAATAGAGGAAGATATGCAAAAATGAAAATGTTTTGAAACTGAAAACTGCTGTGTGTGTTTGTATATGCTCCTGCTTAATTCATGACGTCTGTATTTTACATTTTATTAAATAGATCCTTATATTCATTTACTTACTCTGAACGTATTTTAGAGAAGAAACTCATCTGTTGCCTTTCCCCCTCTCCCCATTCAAAACATTTTCATATGCAACATTGCCTCCATCTAGTCATTAGGATTGTCAAATAATTGATAAATTATTGATAAAGTATTTTAGTCTTCCCATGGATGGGTAGTGGTGTTTAATGGACATGGGTGCAAAATAAAGCGTTATACATTCACTTAATATTATTTCAAATGTATGCAACAGGCTACTAGGTAGAGGCATGGGAGGAATGTTTATAGTCAGAGGGCAAATTCAAATGAAGACCTAAACAGAGAAATCCTCTAATGGTTGTTCAAGTAGAAATGTGTAAGAGGGGTGATTCATGAATGGTATACACAGAAATCAGTGCTGGTAATAGATAGCTAGAAAGTGCTGTTCACATCAAACAGTGATTACTATAAACCTCTAATTATGTGCTCTGGAGAGAGCCTTGTGCTTTTCCCTCTGTAATATCTAGTTCTTAAACTGCAAGTCTGTGGCTTCGATTCAGCTCTCAGTGGCTTCTTAACTGTTAAATGTAGGCTTACCCATGAATAACTGCTGATACAATCTGCTATACCCTGCTGTACACAAGCAGAATTTGATGAGCATAATGAGTTTTCTCTTTGATTTCAATGTGCAATGATGGTTTGCAAAAATAAGAAAAAAATGACTGGCAGTTTACTATAAAAATACTTGAGAGGATACTCTTGACTCAGTCAAAGAGCTTAATGCAAATTTAAATGATATATCTGCCCCAAGAAAACAGTCGTTAACTTCCTTTTAATTTTAGCACAATTCATCCTTCAGTTAAATACCTGGGAGGCAATCTTGTACTGAGTTTGGGAGCAAAAGTGAGGCAAAGGGACACCCTAGAAAAGGTAAGAAGGGCTGGTAAGAAAATACTGAGTTGTTCATCCTTTAAACTTTGCAGAGTAATGAGTCCCATCAATCATATTTATTAACTCAGCAACTAAGGAGTCTTGCTCTGTTAAGTAATTATGTTATATATTGAGCATGTCCACTTTTTGTGACATTTGAATCATACCCTCTGATCCACAAGTCAGGCTGGCATTTTGTATGGTTCCTCCTTTGCCATTTAGTGCAGGATCTGAAAATGCCACTTGTGGCTTAGTCCAGGCAGTTCACTGGTCCCCAACGTGACCAGTTATAGACTAAAGTGAAAGTGAAAGTGAAGTTGCTCAGTCGTGTCTGACTCTTTGCGACCCCAGGCTCCTCAGTCCATTGAATTTTCCAGGCAAGAGTACTGGAGTGGCTTGTCATTTCCTTCTCCAGGAGTCATAGACTAAGCAGGCAACAAAAGAAGTACGGAGAGAACAGCTGTGGCAAAACAGTGTTAGTCAAAGTTTGGAAGTGAAAAAGGTTTTATTTCCCCAAGTTATGGAGTGGAAGAAGGACATATAATCTAATACAATGAATTGTGCTGAAAATTCTGGAAAAGTATTCAGATGAAGGTGGTAGTTCCCATTAGACAAAGGGCTCATGTACCCACCTCTTAGTGAACGAAGGACAGAAGGACAAATAACCAGAAGAATGGACATCCTGAGTGATTGTCTCCCTTGTCAGTAGTGTGATTACTGTGGCTGCATATTCTAGCCCTCAGAAAGAAGCAAACACCTTCGCTCAGGATTAATGGTCCTTCTGCCTACCTGTTCATATGTGCATGATATAGGGAGCTCGTGAACAAGCAGGAATAGCAGTTCTGTTCTCATAAAAGCTTGTCACAATCAACTAACAATTGTTTAACTCCCCCACTGCATTTTTTTCCAGACATCCTGGCTTGGAGGATGGCATCATATTCATAAAAGCAGACCTGTTACCCTGTTATACTGTGTAAACTGCTTTTAGGAAGTAACATAATTCCTTTAAGAAGCTGCATTTACAGCTAAAAGAGTGCTTACTCTTCAAGTGTAATGATGTTACTATTTTTAGAATATTGGGGTGGGTTGGCACTGATCCATTTACATGTTTTAATTCTTTATCTTTTTCTTATACCAAATACGTATGGAACACCTGTTACTGCATATAGAAGCACCAGGACCTATGGATATAAACATAAATAAGATAGTCTTTGTTATACATGGATTTTCCTAATAAACTGGGGAATATAAAAAATTCAACCTATCTACCAATATAGTTTTAACTCAATCTATGAACAAGATAGCCAAGAATTATTAGCATCAAATTAATGACCATGACTGCTGGCCTACTAATTTTAGTATGGTCAATAGGAGAAAGAATAATTCCTAGGCCCAGGATTCCTCTATTTTAATAACAGAGATAATATGGCTCATTAAATGCTTTTAAAATATTCAGCCAAAGAGGTTCCCAGACAAATCAATAGCTATGACCTTCATTGTCCATGTGTCAGAAATCAGCCAACGTGGCCCTGTTATATCAGTATCATTTTCCATATTATATTGAATAATTTTCATATAGCCTCTGAATATAGCTGATGTGAAATATGGGTGAAACAAATTATTTCTTGAAACACTATGTTTCTTAGTTTCAAAAGTGAAAGTGTTAGTTGCTCAGCCATGTCTGACTCTTTGTGACCTCATGGACTGTAGCCCACCAGGCTCCTCTGTCCATGGACTTCTCCAGGTAAGAATACTGGAGTGGGTCACCATTCCCTTCTCCAGGGGATCTTCCCAGCCCAGGGATCAAATCCAGGTCTCTTACATTGCAGGCAGATTGTTTACTGTCTGAGCCACCAGGGAAGCCCCTTCCTAGTTTTAACTGAGCTATAAATTTTAGTATTTCACCAAGTGTAACTCAGAAATATCCTTTAAGTAAAATAAAAGCCAGCACAGCTAGTCATCCAATCTTTTAAAAGCTGCTTTATACCAAACCAATGCAATGTGCAAATATAGAACTTAATTAAAATACTATATATAAAATATTAACAGCTGCAGTTATTAAAACTACATTAAACTCCCCTGAGCTAGGCCAACATAATATGAGCTCTTTTTTTTTCCCTTCAATTTAGTAAAGGCAGAATTTGGTTTAGTGAATGAACACTGGCTTTTATATTGTTTGTTTCATTTCACTAACCTGAAATCATTATCAAAGTACTTTAGCATCAAAACACCAAGATCAAGCATACTAAATATGTCCACTGGATTCTAACAGAAATCCATCATTTGTTTATCTTCTTTCTTACTGCAAATAATATTTTCTTAAGGCATCTCTCTTTTTCTCATTCAGCACTGAACTTTGTAAATTAAAGTTGGTATTTTCTACTCTGACCTTTTCCAATGAGGGTATAAACAGAGCAGTTAATAAAATTTTGGTAATCTGGATGAATTAAAGAGCTTAAATAGAAAAAAAAGTAGATTTTCCTTGGCTTGAGGATTAAGGTATTAATCTGATTCTTATTGTAATAGGTCATCCAGGGAACTTGGGAAACTAATTAGATTGCATCACCACTTAAGACTGGAAAGAAATATCCAGGTATAAATCATTATTATCAAACGAATAATGAATGGT